>NW_027555625.1:239397498-239782498 GCF_003287225.1 Phascolarctos cinereus
AGACTCTCCATGACCTCATCTGGGTTTTTTTTTTCTTTTCCATTTGGGGTTTTCTTGGCAAAGATACTGGATTGGTTTGCCATTTCCTTCCCCAGCTGATTTTTACAGATGAGGAAACTGAGGCAAACAGGGTTGAGTAACTTGCCCAGGGCGACACGGGTAGTAGGTGTCTGAGGCCAGATTTGAACTCAGCTCCTCTTGATTCCATGGCCAGCCATCGCTCTATCCACTGTGTCACCTAGCTGCCCCAACAACCCGTCCTTGAAACTTAAGATGTACCATAACTCCCATTCTTCTGTGGTACCTTTGGAGAGCTATGGGTCCCCTCCACACAACACCTTATTGAGGTATTAGAATATGATTTAGTAGAGGGGATAAGCATGGCATGCATGTCTGAGCCTCACAAAAGGGGGCATCCTAAGCCATAGCTCTCTCAGCTATGCCATTCCCCTTTCTGAGATCTCCAGGGATCTGGGAAGCTGTGCATGCCCTGAAGTCATGTAACAACTCTGAATAACAACTAGTCATTTATTAAACTAAATTATAATAGCCTCAAAGATTAATTCTTTGGATGTTGGTGTTGCGGAACTCAATGTACCATGTACAAGTTTATTTTTTTTGGCTTAAAAAAAATAAAGATTATGAAGGAGGAGGTGGGAGAAAACATTCCAGATGGATAGTTTGCCCTGCCTCACGATGCCTCTCTGCCCTGGTCGATCCCACTGTTGTCTCTTCCATCCTCGGTTGGGTTGATTAGGACTTAGAAGTCTTTCTTGTCCAAAGGCCAAATTTTGCCCTCAAATATGTATGCTTGATGTTAATTGATGTCATGGGTACATTAGACACAGTACTTAATTAGGTCATGCAGTAAATGGACTTTCAAGTTTCAGAGTTGCCTTTGGGTCACACTCACTGTCTCCTTGACTCCCTGGTACCTCCTCCCTGTGCCCCAGCTGAAGCAGGATCACTTACTTTTCCTGATTGTGGGCTGATTAGCAAAATAACTCTTTATTTTCTACTTTGCTTTTTCCAAATATAGCATTAAACATTTACTGAATTGAGTTTCTGTTCCTACTATGTGCAATATGCTTTTCTGTTAGATTATTCTTTTTAGCAGACTTTGAGGGAAGATTTTTTTTAAGTGTAAGCTCCTAAGGCAGCAACCCTTTTTTCCCCTTAATCTTATTTTTAATTTAAAATATTTTATTTTTGTACCACCTTTATTTCCAAATATATCCCTTCCTCTCTTCTACCCATCAAACCATTGTTTGTAATAAAGAAAGAGGAAAAACAAGCTGAGTTGGTCAGCAAAGCCAACCAATATGTCAACCCATGTCTGGAATACAATATTCCATACTCATTATCTTACACCTCTACGAAGAAGCAGAGAGAAGAATTTCTTTTTTTGGTATCACCTCTTCTCTGCAGCCAAACTAGATCATTATAATTACACAATAATCCAGGTTTGTTGTTCTTGTAGCAGCAGTTGCTGTTGTTTCTGTTGACATTGTTGATATTGTTTTTCTGGTTCTGCTTACTTTACTCTGCATCAGTTCATATAATTCTTCAAGGGGACTACTTTTAATTTTGTGTGTGTGTTCCCTATGTATAGCACTGCTTCCCAAGACAGGGTTGGGGAATGCCTTTTAGGTGATTGTATTGATACCTCCTCTGTGATTAGCTATATCACCAATGAAAATAATCTCATAAGATCCATCTAAATGGTGCTGTCAATTGAAGTTTGCCTGTGCGATCTTAGGAGAGAGAAGAATATTCTTTACTAAATAAAGTTCAATTTTCTCTTCCTAGCTTTCAATGCTCCCCATCAACTGGTTCTCTCAACCAATGTAGCCTCTATTTCCTTCTTTGTCAGATGATAATAATGTTTTCTATGTTACATCATTATCTCTTCTGTTTCCACACTCCAATCATACTGTAGAGTCAGAATCATCTCGGTCTCAAATTTTGGTATCTAAGATTATAGGATTTTGGAGCAGGAAGGGGTTATATGATCCCTTACTCCAGTACACTCATTTTAAAGCTATACTGAGGACGCTGTAGGCAGAGTAACATTTCCATGGTCATACAATTTTAAAGTCATAGTGTTAAATTTGAGCCCAGGTTACTTTACCCCAAATCCATTTTTTTTTAACTCTAAACACTGAATTTGTTCTTTTGGAAGTCACAGTTTATTCAGGAAGGCATGGTCACACGTATTTTGCAACTCCTCACGGGGCTGAGCTCATATTAATGGCTTCATGCATCCTGATTGATAAGTGTAGTTGGGGTTTAACACATACCGGAAGAGATCCATTGGGATACCTGTGTTTCTCAAAGTAGTCTTGCAAATGACTATGGTACCTGTGCACCCAGAGCAAATAATGACTGAAGCTGGACAGATAAGAAATAATGTTGATCTCTTATTGCCATTGAAAACTCCCTTGAGAGTTGAGCTGCGTGTGGTCAGTCAGTCAATGAGCATTGCCAGGCAGCGCTCTAAGTGCTGAGGATACAAAGAAAGACAAGACAGTCCCTGCCCTCAAAGAGCTCCCAATCTAACGTAGAGACAAGATACAAAGCAATAAATACAAACAAGCTTTCTATAGGATAAATAGGAAATAGTGGAGGAAGGCACTAGAATTAAGAGCAGTTAGGAAAGGTTCCCTGTAGAAGACAGAATTTTTGTTAGGACTTAGAAGAAGCCAGAGAAGCCAGTGGATATGAGGAAAGACAGCATTCCAGGGATGAGGGATAGCTTGGTCTCTTCCTCCTCCTCCTTATCTATCTTCTTCTGCCAATCAGTGTTGAGTGACTTGCCCAGGGTCATACAGCTAGTAAGGACTTTGCACCATAAAAGCTTTTGTGTTAGGTCCTTAAGGTGATAAGGAGCTGTTGGAGTTTAGGGGGTGACAGACATGTCCATATATTAAAGCTCCATCCATTTGTAGACAACCCCTTCCACTCTTGGGAGTATTCCAGTGGGTGAAAAAATGCCCTCCTTTTCCCTCACTGTCATGTGACAATTCACTCCTTACTAAAATAAAGGTGCTGGAATTGATCTTTTAAGAACACCTTAAATTCTGCAATAATGGTCCCAGTTTGCATTTCTATATCATTTTCTAGTTTACAAAATACTTTCTTCAAAACCAGACCTGAGATGAGTAGTACAATAATGGGGACCATAAAGCTTAGGCAACTTTCATGGGGAGGAACAGCATAGCATAGCATAGCATAGCATAGCATGGCATAACATGGCAAGGCATGGCATACCAGATAGAGTATTGGACTTGAGTCCAGGAAGACCTAGCTTTGGATTCTGACTGTGATGCTAGCTGTGCATAGATGAGGAAATAGACATAGGGAGACTGAGTAACTTGCTTAGTATCGACCCTGATTCTAAATGCAATGTCCTTTTCATGGTACCAAGTACCATCTCTGCTTCATCCACTTCAGGAACTGAGCCTGATACATACAGCATTAAGTATCCAAGACCGCCAGGGTCACTTTCTGGATAACATTGGAAAGTACCTGAGCCTAACATGTCACCAAAGAGTCTTCCCTGTTCTGAGAATGGTGCCCACCCTTTCTACTTGCCTCTCTGGTACAAATGGCTGAAATGGATGGTGATAGGACATAGATTGAGGCACATAGGGTCAATAGGTTCATATAATAGTAGACCTGGCAGAGAGGGAACTGAGAGATCATTTAGCCCAATCCCTTGGTTTTATAGAGAAGGAATTGGCTTTTTTTGAGGAAAGTGCCTTGTTTACACAGATAGTAAAGTAGCAGTGGGAATTCAAAGCCAGGTCTTCCAATTCCAAATCAAAGGCTCTTTCCATTCCATAACAGCTGTCACCCAGTCAGCACCCTATCCTGTAGCACTTGCACTTTCATTAGATGAATGCTTCACCCTTCCTTTCTGCTTCCCTCTCAAGCGCCTGACTTTTTCCCTTCCCTCCCTTTCTTCCTTCTCTTTCTGGTTATTCCACAAACAAGACACTCCATCTCTCAGTTCCAGGCATTTTCTCTGGCTCTTCCTCATGACTGGAATGCTCTTTTCCCTCTGCTCCAACTACTGACCTCCCTGGCTTCCTTTAAAGCCCAACTAAAATCCCACTACTTATAGGAAACCTTTCCCAACTCCTCTTAATTCCAGTGCCTTCCTTCCATTAATTACTTCCTGTTTATCTTACATAGTTTGGTTTGTATATATTTGTTTGTGTGTTGTTCCCCACCCCCATTCCCATTAGACTGTAAGCTCTGTAAGGGCAGGGACTGCCTTTTGCCTCTTTGTATCCTACTGCTTAGCACAGTGCCTGGCACATAAGAGGTGCTTAATAAGTGTTTATTGAATTAAATTCTCCCTTCCCTTCCTCTCTCCCTTTCTTACCTCTTCCCCTCTCTTTTCTGAGATCTGACAAGCTCTGCACCTAAGATGATATGGCTGGAAGCCATTGTGTTACATAAAACCCTAAAACTTACATAATCTTTTACAAAACTAAAAGTGATGCACAATTTGGTACACACTCCTAGAATGACTTTGATTTAAAATCTGGGTTTATGATTTAACATCTTTTTGATGGTGCTGAGTTTTCTTGGGATGACTGTGGTAGAGGAACAATCTTTTTTTTTTTTACTAGTAAGGCAAAGAGTCATAGGATTGAGAGCTGAAAGTATCTTTTAGAGACCCTCTAGTCCAACTCTTCCATTTTATGGAAGTGAAAACTGAGGCCTAGATCACTTGTCACCTTTAATGGATCATCCACTCCCTATCTAGGGTACTGTCTTAGCCTTTCTCATAGGATTGGTGAGTCTAACCCCCTCATATTATAGAAGAGGAAACAAGGTCCAGAGATTTGATTTGCCCAGGCTCACTCAGCTAGTCTGTGACTGAGATAGTGTTTGAACCCAGGTCTTCCCGATTCCACAACCAGCATTATTTTCACTACACCATGCTTCTTCTCCACAGTCTTTTGACAAACTCATTTTCATTGAATCACTTATTATGATTAAGGTGATAACTACAGATTTGGAAGTCATAATATTTCTACTGAATTCTAGTCCTCCATCACCAACTGTCTGCTAAATGTTTTCAAGGGGATGTATCATTGGTATCTTGAGACATCTAAAGCACAACTTATTGTTTTCAGCCTTTCAAACCTCACCTTCCAGGGGCAGCTAGGTGGTGCAGTGGATAGAGCACTGGCTCTGGATTCAGGAGGACCTGAGTTCAAATTTGGCCTCAGACTCATAACACTTACTAGCTGTGTGACCCTGGGCAAGTCACTTAACCCCATTGCCTAGCCAAAAAAAAGAAAACACAAAAAAAACCTAACCTTCCTTCAAATCTATTTTAACTGAGGGCTTGAGCTAATCCTAATTTTTCCTTCTCTCTTACACCCTCTATTTAATTAGCTATCAAGTCTTGTCAATAACATCTTTCACATTCACCCCTTTTTCTCCACTCATAAGACACTATGCTAGCATAGGCCCCCTTTCCCCACTCTTTCCACCCCCACCTGCATCCCCATTTCTTTCCTGTACTATCCTAATAACCTCACTACTTTCCAGTCTCTATTCTCTAATCCAGGGCATAGATCTGATCATGTCATTTCCCTGCCTCAAAAATTTTCCTTGTTCCCTGTTGCCCCTAGGACAAAGTAGAAATTCTTCCACCTGGCATTTAAAATGGCATTCTGGCTCTCAGCTTCCTTTCAGCCTTGTTTCATGCCCTCCCTTTCATATTTTCTTAAGTTCCAGCCAAAGTGACCTGCTATTTCCTGAAATGGACAGCCTATCTCTAGCCTCTGGACCTTTCCACAGGCTGCTCTCTCCCCTCCACCCAAAACCAGATTTGGAATTCACTCTTTCTCATCCCCTTTGGTTTCCTTCAGTTCTCAACTCAGGGGCAACTTATATGTGAAGCCTTTCCTGGTTCCTCCCTTGCTCCCATTTTTAGTGCCCCCCTCCTTCATATTACCTTGCATTTACTTATTTATATGCATTGTCAAATCCTCCTAATAGAAGGTAAGTTCTTGAGGACAGGGTCTTTTTTTTTTTGCCTCTGTATCCCCAGCACTTAGCATAGTGCTTAGCACACAGTAGTTACCTAATAAGCCTTTTTTGGGTTCAATTTAGTTGCCCAAAGTCACACAGACAGCAAATAGCACAAGTAGGGTTGTGCTGTGTGAGTTTAAAATAGAAAATGGTTGACCAATGAGGAGACTGAGATGGAAACAGCCTTAGTACAGAATTCAAAGGATGGGTTTCTTTTAAGATGTTATTTGGTGATGAAGATGATGATAAAGACCAAATGTCTCTGTCATTTTTTATATCCCTCATCTTCTTTTCTTTGGGAGGCAGGAAAGAAGTGTTCTGCAGAAGTGGTTTCAGTTCAATGACCACAAAGAATTAAGCATAAACTTAGCCCCAGGGAAACACTCTTGATTCCTTCCAGACTATGAATGGACCTTCTAGCATTGTCCAGCACAGGAGTTGGTCTTGTGGGTGAGGGGTGGGGAGAGAATGAAAAATCCCCACTTGTAGGGGTTTCAGTTACTGAGAGTAACTGAAATGAAAATGGCCTGGTCCTGAGATTCTAAGCCAGGTATGGGCACATAAATTGGACTGTGCAAAGAAGAAAAAAAAAACAACTGAGGGAAAACTCAAAAGAAACCACAAGTGAAGGGTGAGGGGAAAATCTATTTACATATACATATACATATACATATACACATACACATATACATGCACTACATATTTCTGTGGTGCTTTTTTTTACAATCCTACTGTGAGATAAGTAGTACATGCATTACTATCTCCATTTTACAATTGAGGAAACTGAGGATGAGAGAGGCAAATGTCTTGCCCATAGTTACATAGTGAAATAATGTTAGAACTAAGATTTGGACTTAGGCATCCTGATCCTATATTCAACATTCTTTCCTCACCACCATATTGCCCCCCTGTGCTCTGGCTAATGATAGAAGCCATGATATGTCATGGCTTCCCATGCCTGAACTTGAACAATTCTTCACCTACTCTTCTAGTCTTGACCACTACAAAATGATTTTCCTTCTCTTTTTGCCCAATTTAAATTGTACTCATTCTTCTTTAGGGATTATTTAAGGCCTCATCTTAGTAAAATCTGCCTTGGCTGCCTTGGGCCACACCAATATCTTCCTTTTGAACAATCTAACTATATTTGGGGAAACAAGGTTAACACACGGGAAACAGAGAAGAATTAAGTGCTCTACTATTAGGTTTTGGGAGCAGAGACTATCCCTAATAAGCCTTTACTGCTTATCATTGGGCTAGAAGCACAGCAGGCTCTAAATACATATTTTTAAATGGATGTATTGATTTCTATTATGTCTCCATTATCCAGAAAATGGAAAGAAGGAGGAAAGTGTAAAACATGTCAATGTGAGAAGAAGACTGATAAGAAAGAAACCACAAATAAAGGATGAGCTTTGTTGAACCCTAGGACTGAGAACTAGAGGGGTTCTTAGACATCTGGTATCTAACTCTATCCTTTTCCAGATGAGAAAACATAGTCCCAAAGAATTGACTGACTTGTCCAAAGTCTCATCACCTACTATGTATTAAATAACAGAACCAGCATCCGAACCCATGTCTATTTCCTCCAGAACTGTTGGTTGCTTATTCCACTAAACCTCATGTTGGGTCATTAATCTGATACCTTTACCTTGACAGTTAAAGGGAGAGATGGGAGAGCTTAATGACTTTAGAAGCTTGCTACTTGTAGCTGAGAAAGGTGTACAATGGGTGTTTTAGCTCTTCTTTCATGAGAGTATTTTGGAGGGAAGGTTACTGCCTAGTTAAGGAGGTAATTAGAATGCAATTAGAAGGACTTGGTTTCTTCCTAGATGGTTGATACAGCCTAAATAAGCCCCTGGATAAAGAATTGGGAGATATGGAGTCTTCCTCCAATTGTAATGAATTATTCCCTGAGCCTCAGTTTCTCCAGCTATAAAATGGGGTGGTCTGCTAGATCCCTTCCAATTCAAGAATTCACATTTTAGTGGTCCTTCTAACTTTAAACAGGGTAGTGAGGTGGTGCAGTGGATAGCGTACATGGCCTAGAGTTAGGAAGACCTGAATTCAAATCATATCTCGGACACTTACGAGATGTGTGACCCTGGACAAGTCCCTTGACTCTGTTTGCCTCAGTTTCTTCACCTGTAAAATGAGCTAGATAAGGAAACGGCAAACCACTCCAGTCTCTTTGCCAAGAAAACCTCAGATGGGGTCACTGAAGAGTCAGGAATGACCAAAACGACTGAACAACAAAAACCTTAAACATTTTGTTCTATGCTATGTTCTATGTCCTAGGGACTCTCCTAGCTCTAATATTTATACTCCAAATTCCCTAACAGTGCCATTCCAAAGGTGCTTCTATATTCGACATTTTTGTTGTAAGGTGTCTTCCCAGCTCAGAGTATATGTTATGTTCTATTTCCAGGGTCCATTTTAGCTCTCACATTTTACATGCCAAGGACCCTTCTAGTACTTACATTCTGTGATTTTATGACTTGTGTCTGTAATGTACATAGCACAACTTCAAGAAATTGTACTTGAGATCTTACAATGAACTGAGAGAGAGAGAGAGAGAGAGAGAGAGAGAGAGAGAGAGAGAGAGAGAGAAGAAGAAGAGAAGAAGAAGAAGAAGAAGAAGAAGAAGAAGAAAAGAAGAAGAAGAAGAAGCAGAAGCAGAAGAAGAAGGAGAAGCAGAAGAAGAAGAAGAAGAAGAAGAAGAAAGAAGAAGAAGAAGAAGAAGCAGAAGAAGAAGAAGCAGAAGCAGAAGAAGAAGAAGAAGAAGAAGACGAAATGGAAACATTGATTATAAGCACCTTGTGGGCAGGATCAAAAATCCAGTTCCCCTTTCAGTTGCTACAAAGCATAATGGGGCTAGTGTCACTCTTCACAACAGGATAGGCAGGTTAGTTTGTTGTGTTAGCTGGGTTAGGGCAGGCCAGAGTGTGAAGACTCAGCCTGGGCTAGTCCAGATCTGATAAGCTGGTAGAACACAGTTTGGGGTGCTATTCAGATTTCTCTTTTGTAAATGCTAAGGAGGGGAAGGTCCCGGAGAGCCAAGTCTGGAGGGTGTAGCCTGGAAAATCCACACATTTTCTGGCAATACTACAGAAACAGAAAATAATTCCTGTCCTTGAATCTTGGCCTTGTATGTGAGAGAGGAGAAAAGGAAAAAGAGGGGGCTCCGAAGGGTTCTGAAATATGCCTTCTTTTTTTAAATAATATTTTTTTCTCAATTACATGTAAAAATAATTTTTAACATTCATTCTGAAGTTACTTTTAAAATAATTAAGTAGAAAAATAAGAATGATTGCACATGAAGTTGCAAATTTCTATTATGTGTGATTTTTTTTCCTTAAATTTAATAAATTTAACATGTAATTTTCAGATCTGTCCTGTCTGTGTTTCCTTCTTGCTTCCCTTCTGTTCTGTTCTGTGCATTTGAAAAAAAAAACAAACTTCATTGATTCTCTTTTCTTGTCTGTCTTTTTTTCCTCAGACTAATAGATTCTCCCCTTTTCTGTCTTCTGTGACCTTTCCCCCACATTTAATAAGAAAAAAGAAAAGAAAACTTTTTTCTTTTTAACAAATATGCATAGTCAAGCAAAACAAATTCCCACCTTGATGATGTCCAGAAATGTCTGTTTTATTCTGTGTCTTCAATCTGTCACTTCTCTGTCAGGAAGTAGGTAGCATAGATCATCACCAGTGCTTTGGAATTGATGTAGGTGAGTCATTGTATTGATCAAAAATTCTTCAGTCTTTGAAAGTTATTTTCCTTTACAATGATGCTGGCTTAAACACGCTCAATTCTTATCTCCCTAATTACACTTTGGGGTTCCTGGAAGCTGTCTGACCCCTACACCTAGTTCTTGACCTATTAATTCTATGCACCTTAATGTGTTATCTTTGGTTTCCTAGGACTGCTATTTAAATAACAGTATTTGTAGCTACTCTTCACAATTAAATTGTAAACTCCTTGAAAGCAGGCAGGAGTAGTATTTCTATATATCCTCTGGATCCCAGGGTCACAAGTGTTTAGTAAGTACTTAGTATGTGCCTGGCACTGTGCTAAGTGCTGGAAATATAAATACCTAAAAAAAAAAAGGAAAAGGAAAAGAAAAAGAAAAGAAAGATAGCTTCTGCCCTCATGGAGTTTACACTCTAAGGGGTAATTCTATGAATGAAAAGGAAAAGTGAGAGGGGAAGGTACTCCCTCAGGGGTATGGTGTCAAAGCCTGAAAAGTCAGTGTTATCACAGTCTGAAAAGTCAGAAGCAAAGTGGGGAATGGAATGAAGGAGGGCTGGTGCTGGCCCCAGGAGGAACTCACCAATGAAAGAAGGGAGCTGACACAGAGGAGGAAAATTCCTAGGTGGGAGGGTTGCAGGGGCTGATGAACGTTCCTGGGTGGGGATGCGGTGTCAAAGTCTCTAAACTCAGAAAGCAAAGGAAGGAGGGGAAAGTGGGTGCATTTTATATAAATGCAGAGAGGGAGCCCACTATGAGAACATCTTTAGGTCCCTACAGGGCATTTTCTATTTTTAGGGTCCCTTTGACGTTTTATGTCTAAGGCTCCTTCCTACTCTTACATTCTGTGATTTTATGACTGTGTCTATAATGTGAGCAGCAAAATTTCAAGAAATTTTACTTGAGTCCCTACCATGGACCAGTGAGAGAGAAGAGAGAAAGTGGTAAAATTTGAGAGATAAAAAGGAACAGACCAGCTCTAGACAGAGAACCAGTCAGAATACACTGCCTGACAGCTCTGTCTCTAAAGATCACAGGTCAAACTCGAAGCACATCAATAATGCTTCCTGAGTGCCTGCTGTGTTGCTATCCTGGGATCCTGGGATGGTATAGCAACTCATCTCTCCTTTCTGAGCCTCAGTTTTCTTCTCTTTAAAATGGTCATAATCACATTTGCATTACCTTCCTCAAGCTGTTGCTATGAAGAAAATGCTTGGTTAACTGTAAAGCACTAGAATAAAGAGGGCTATGTTCTCTGGGACGACCTGGTGTTGTGAAGAGCACTGCCTGGGGTTGCTTTTGCATCCTCTGCATGGCCCCTAGTTCTCTGCTGGGTACATAAGAGGTTGTGGTAGTAGTAATATTTACCGGGATTCCTGCCATGTAGGTTAAGCTATTTTTTTCCTCTAAAAGTCAAGTGAGCCATTCCCTGAGACTTGATTGGCCCAGGAGTGGAAGGCTTGGTCAGCTGCTGTCCCAGCTTCTGGGTCACTTAAGGGCATTAGAGAGGCTAGTGCATGTCGAGTCAATGCCCCTCAGCTTGAACACCCTGGGGATCACGACTTGCTGCTGAATCCTCCTATAATTTCCCCCATTAATGAGTGTGAGCTCCTTGAGACCGGTGACTGTCTCCACTTTTCTATTCTATCCTCAGTGCTCACCATAGTGCTCTTGCACATAGTCATTGATAAATAAAAGCTTTAAAAATTCATTCATTCACTTATTGGCAGATGTCTCACTACACCGAGAGTCACTGCACCCCTGCAGATTAGACAAGTATCCTCACAGAGGCAAGGGGGGCTGTGTCTGTCAGAAACAGTGCTGCATGCTCTCTGAGTATCTTTTCCATGTTATGACTAAATAGTAAACCTTCTATGGTCAACTGTTAGTCTACAAGTGTCTCATTTCTTTCCAGTCTCAAACCTAAACTAGCACACTAGCCTGAGTCAGGCCTGGACTACAAAGGAGATGCTTAATCAGCACTTATTGAATTGAATTGAAATGAGTAGAGGCAGACAAAAATCTGATGTTGAAACAACATGGTTTTAAGAAGCATCATGAAATCCCTCCTCTTTTGGATATCTTATGCATGGAGGTGACCCTGAGTCCTTTTTGAAAAATTTAATTTAAAAAATCAGTCCTAGCTAAAACCAAACAAAATGAGCATTTCCACATACAGAGTAGAACAGAAAAAGAGAATTGTGCACAAAACAGTGACTTTCTGTGACCTCTCTGTCAGGATGTGGGTAACATGCTTTGTCATGGGGTGGGCTATAGGGTTGCCAAAAGAAAAAGGAAAAGGAATGAGCTTGCCAAAGGAAAGGGGAACCAGCCAAGGTTGGAAATGGAGCAGGGCAAACAAAGTTCCTGTGCCAGTCCCAGTAGGACTGGGCCTATATGTAATCCTTGTATTTACAGCGTAGGTGAGACAGAGAGACCCTGTCTTTAAAAATAAAAGTTCCTTCCAGCTTTAATTCCCATGAGCTTATTTTTACAGTAAGGTGCTTTGAGACTTTAATCCCATCATTATACTGAGATTCTGTGGGTAACATAGCCCTGCAGGGGCATCAGTATTGAGGCTTAATTGGACTTTCTCTGATTTCCTTACCCTGAATCTAATGGGTCAGGCATTAGATTTAAGGTGTCATCTCTTAGGAATGTGCTATCCTTTGTATAGGAAGATGACAGCCCTGAGTCACCCTTGGTTGGACAAGCCTGAGTCGTTTTTCCAGTCATTGAGATGGATCTAAGCTGGTCCATCCACACAACCTGGCTCAGTTCCCCCTTGTGACAGAGGGCACACATGTCTGAGATGGTTTCTGGGAATAAAGGTGCCATCTGTGTCTACAAAATTGAGAAAAACTAACTGGGAAATTAATGGAGAACAGAGTGGTAGAGTAGAAAATGAACCCATGGTGTTGCTCTCAGCAGTACTATGTTCTGCAGAATAATAGCCTCCTACTACTTAGATTTGGATTCAGAGGATCTGGGTTTGAATTCTGGGTTTGAACTGAATTCTCCCCAAATTCATCCCTGCACCAAGTTTCCATATTTCTGATGAAGGCACCACTATTCCACTGTTGCTTTTCTTTTTAAGTTTTTAAATGTAGGATTGTCTTTCACTTTTCATTCTCCCTCGCCCAACATTTAATCAGTCATCAAATCTTGACGTTAAGATAAAAACAGCATCTATCATATCTGAGAGACTTGTGGGTAGAGAATCCTAATTCTGAAGCCACATGGGTGGAGGATATTTCTAATGGGTGAAGTTCAGAGGGCAGATTGAGCTTCCATAGTGAAAAAGGTTTTTATGGCCTGATAGAGGAAGTCTAGAAAGTCAGCATGCTGCCAAGAGGAAAAACTTGAATCCAGGTCTTTCTGGCCCCAAGGCCAGCTCTCTATCCACTACATCATGCTTTCCCAAACTTCTTGAGTCTAAATTTAGCAGTTTTCTTGTGGAAGTGTGAGGGTAGTCATCAGAATGGAAATTATAACAATCCCTTATATTTGCTAAATCTGACATCCTTTTCTCAGTCCTCATCCTTTTTTCGATCTATCTGCTGCACTTGACATCATTGTTCCCCTCTCTTCCTTCTCTCTCCTCTATGGGTTTTCATGTCACTTTCTGCTGGTTCTCCTCCTACTTGTCTGACTACTCCTTTTCAGTCTCCTTTGCTGGTTCATCATCTGTATCATGCCCCTTAACTCTAGATGTTCTCCAAGATTCTGTCCTAAGCCCTCTTTTCTCACTCCCAGTCTGTCTGTCTATCTCTGTCTGTTTCTCTCTCTACAACTTCATCAGCTCCCTTGGGTCTAACTCTTATTCCTAAGCAGAAGACACCCATATCTAGGTATCCATTTCCAGTCTCTCCCCTGAGCTTCAATCTTCCATTACCAGTTACGTATTGGACCTTTCAAACTGGATGTGCTGGAGAAATCCCAAACTCAAGATAAACTGAACTCATTATCTTTCCTCTCTTAACCCTCCCCATATTTTTCCAGTCTCTCAGATTCATAACCTAAGTACTATCCTCAGTTCATCACTCTCCCTTACCACACATACCCAATAAGTTGCCAAATCTTGCAATTTCTACTACAACATCTCTCTTATCCATCCCCTCTTTCCTAAATCATTGCAATAGCTTCTTAATAGTGTTTCCCCATTCTAGTCCATTCTACATAGTGTAGCCAGTCATTTTTCTTAAATGTGGATCTGACCATGTGATGCCCCTACTCAATCAACTCTATTTAATGAGCTCACTTTCTAAATAGGGAGACTATGTGTCCATGCAAGATATATAGAGGTAAATTGGAAATAAGTCTCAGAGACAAGAACATTGAGGGGAACTGAGAAAGGACTCTTGCAGAAGGTGGAATTTGAGCAGAGACTTGCAGGAAGCCAGAGGAGTCAGGGAATGAAGAAAGAGCATTCCAGACATGAGGAATAGCCAATGAAAAGGCATGGAGTCAATGAGCAATACCACCACCAGGCTCATACACCAAGGGGAGCAAAGAAAGGGGAAAAGGACCCATATGTGCAAAAATATTTATTTGTAATCACAAAGAATCAGAAATTGAAGGGATGCCTACCAATTGGGAAGTAACTGAGCAACTTGTGGCATATGAATGTGATGGAATATCGTTAAGTTGTAAAGAATGATGAAGGGGATGGTTTTGGAAAAACCTAGGAAGACCTGTACAAATAGCTGTAAAGTGATATGAACAGAACTAGGAGATCAATCTACTTGATAACAGCAATATTGTTAAGATAATCAACTTCAAAAGGGTTAGTAACTCTTATTGACATAATGACCAACTACAATTCCAAAGGACTCAATGAAATGTTCTGTCCACCTCCAAACAGAGAAATAATGGACTCAGAGTGTAGATTAAAGCATATTTTAAAATATTTTTTCCTTCCTCTCTTTTCTTTCTCTTTTCTTTCTTCCTTTCTCTTTCTTGCCTTTTTATTTTTATTTTTAATGGTACTTTATTTTCAATTATAAGTCAAGACAACTTTAAGCATTCATTTTTACAAGATTTTGAGTTCGATATTTTTCTTCCTCCCTCCTGCCCCTTCCCTCTTCCTAAAATGGTGGGTAATTTGATATGTTATATATGTGCAATTATGTAAACTATTTTCTGTTAGTCACAGCTGTGAAAGAAGAAATATATCAAAAGGGAAAAAACATGAAAAAAAATTTAAAAAAGCATGCTTCAATCTATATTTAGTCTGTCAATTCTTTTTTTTTATGGAGCAATCAGGGTTAAGTGACTTGACCAGGGTCACACAGCTAGTAAGGGTCAAGTGTCTGAGGTTGGGTTTGAAATCAGTTCCTCTTGACTCCAAGGCCAGAGCTTCATCCACTGGACCCCTACCTGCCCCAAGTCAGTCAATTCTTTATTTGGATATGGATAGCATTTTCCATCATGAGTCCTTTATACTTGTCTGATATCATTGTGTTGCTGAGAAGAATTAAATAGTTGGTTATCATACAATGTTACTGATACTATGTACAATTTTTTTTAGTTCTGCATCAGTTCACACAAGTCTTTCCAGGTTTTTCTGAAATCTACCTGCTCATCTTATTGCACAATAGTATTTCATTACATTCATATGCCACAACTTGTTCAGCCATTCCACAAGTAATGAACATTCCCTCAGTGTTCAATATTTTGCCACCACAAAAAGGGCTGCTATAAGTACTTTTGTATATGCAGGTCCTTTCCCCTTTTTAATGATCTATTTGGGATATGGACCTAGTGGTGGTATTGCTGTATCAAAGGGTATGCACAATTTTGTTGCTCATTGGGTTTGGTTCCAAATTCCTCTTTAGAATGGCTGGATCAGTTCACAACTCCACCAACAGTGCATCAGTGTTCTAATTTTCCCATATCCTCTCCAACATTTATCATTTTCCCTTTTTATCATATTAGCCAATCTGATAGGTGTGAGGTGGTACCTCAGAGTTGTTTTAATTTGTATTTCTCTAATCAAAAGTGATTTAGAACATTTCTCATTATGACTATAAATAGCTTTGATTTCTTCCTCTGAAAACTGCTGGTTACTATCCTTTGACCCTTTATGAATTGGGGAATGATTTTGTTTCTTATAAATTTGACTTAGTTCTCTATATATTTGAGAAATGAGGCCTTTATCAGAGATCCTTGCTATAGATTGTTTCTCAGCTTCCTTCCTTTCTTTCTCTTCCTTCCTTCCTTCCTTCCTTCCTTCCTTCCTTCCTTCCTTCCTTCCTTCCTTCCTTCCTTCCTTCCTTCCTTCCTTCCCCATGGCTAATGAGGAAACTTCATTTTTTAAAATTATTTTTCATATTTGTATTTTTCGAGCCTTCTCATTGAGTAGGATGACAGGGTAGGGAAAGGGAGAAAATAAAAAGGTGTCTGTACTTAAAAAAAAAAAGACACGGAGTGTCCTATGTAACAAACAGTGAGGAGACCAGTGTCACTGGATCTTAGAGTTAATGGAGGAAAGTAAAGTATAAAAAGACTGGAAAAGGTAGAAATGGGTAAGGTTATGGAGGGCTTTAAAAGACACAGTATTTTATATTTGATCCTTGAGGTAATAGGAAACCCCTGGAGTTTATTAAATATGGGGCAGGGAGGTGACGTGGTCAGATTTGGGCAGGTAAGAGGAGAGTGGGCTATAGTGGGAAGAGACAAGGCAGAGAGACTATCCAGAAAGCTATTGTAATAGTCTAGGCACAAGAGGAGCCAGGTGGTACAGTGAATAGAGTACCGGTCCTTGAGTCAGAAGGACTTGAATTCAAATCTGGCATCAGATACTTACTACCCTGGGCAAGTCACTTACCCCTGTTTGCCTCAGTTTCCTCATCTGTAAAATAGGCTGGAGAAGGAAATGGCGAATCACTCCAGAAACTTTGCCAAGAAAACCCCAAATGGGGTCATGGAGAGCTGGACAGGACAACAACTATTCAACAATAAAAGACAGGCAGGAATGACATCCTTACAGGACACTCCACTGCCTATCTTTATGCTCTTGCACTGGTTGTCCCACAGGCCTGGAATTCATAGCCTCCTTACCTCAGCCTCACAGAAGTCCTCTCTTTCTTTCTTTTCTTCTTTTTTTTTTTGTGAGGCAATGGGATTAAGTGACTTGCCTAGGGTCACACAGCTAGTAAGTGTTATGTGTCTGAGGCCGGATTTGAACTCAGGTCCTCCTGAATCTGGGACCAGTGCTCTATCCACTGTGCCATTTAGCTGTACCCTCTCTCTTTCTTAAAGACTCAGGTTAGGCACCATCTTTTGCACCACAGCCTTTCCTGATTCCCCATAATTGCTACTGTCCTTCCTCCCAAACTACCTTGGAGTTAACTACTTTGAATATAATTATGTTGATTCACTTTAAGTTTGTGTTATATATGTTTACATGTGTTTTGTATCCCTTATTAGATCATAAGAAAGGGATGTATGGGCAGGGGTTGTCTTCACTCTTTGTACTTGTATTCCTTGCACCTAGCCCAGTATCTGGCATATAGCAGATGCTAACAAATGTTTGTGGATTGATTGAGTAGGTTTTTTATGGTTTCCAAAGTGCTTTCATACCAGTGATCTCATTCAATTGCTCACTGTACCCTCAGGAGGTACTGTTGGTAGAGATGGCACAGATTAAACCAGCTTCTGGACTCTTGGTGGGGAAGAGAGGATGATGACGTTCTTTTTGATTTATCCAGGTAAATGACAACCATGTCTCATAGACTCCTGGGAAGCTTCTCGTTTCATGGATCCAAAGGTTGTTTTATATATACTTCTTGTAGGTTAGTCCAAGGACTACTAGTTGGATTGTGACATTTTGTGACCCCTTCCAGGCTGTCTGGCTTTATCTCACATTTTCCTGAAACCTTATCATTTTCATCTTTAGAACACAGCTGCCGTGGTGTAGGAATCTGCAAGGCAATAGGGAGGGACCTAGTTTCCTTCTGAGCTCTGCCAATGCTTCTTAGAAGGCGTAGGCAGAACTCTTTCACAATTCAAGGTTAAGCACCTGTGTCTACCTCTCCCCTACCGGTCTTCACCTTTGCTTATCTTCCTTTCTCTCCTACTTCGCCCTTTTCTAGCTCTCTTTTGTTGTTGCTGGCTTTTGGTTTTATATGACATTTGTTTCCAAATATGCTCTTCCCCACCCTGACTCCCTTCCCTCCATAATGAGCCTTGCCTTGTGAAAGATTAAGAAAGAGGGGGGAAAGAGTTCAGGAAAGCCAACCAATACATTAACTGAGTCACATCAGCTAGTCAACATCTCACACCCACAGTCCTCCACTTCTCTGATGAAGGGATTGAAACAGATTTTCACAAAGCAAGTTTGTGGATAGCTATGCTTTAGGAGAGGAGGCCTCATGTGAAGGAAAGGAGAATGGATTTGGCATCAGAGAACTTGAGATCAAACAAGGGCCCCGCTATTTATTAGCTCTGTGACATTCACCAAGTCACTCCCTCTCTCTGGCGCCGTTTCTTCTGTAAAATGACGGGTTGACCCTCTAAGGTCCTTTCATGTTCTTACTCTCTGGCTCTTTGGTCTTCTCGTCCTATTTTGTGTCTTTCTTTCTCCTCTCTCAGGAATGCTTGGGCTGTGCCTTTTGCTATCTTTCAGATCAGATGGCTATCTCTTGAGTTACAGGAGGTCACAGAGTCACCTTTTGTTTATAGTGATGCACAATAGTCTCCTCTAAAATGCTCCCCAAGGACAAATGAAGACACTTGAATTGGGAGTTCCACAAATGTGTGTGTGTGGTGTGATATTTGCGTATAGAGGCAGATGTGGAGACTATAGATATGTATCTCTATGCAACATATACAAAGGTTTTGGAGAAGTTGAGCATAGAGAGCACTATTTAAATTGGTTCAAGGAGACTGCTATTTAAAGGTTTTCTTTTATAAAGAGGAGAGTCCTTTTGGAAAGTCAAGGAATGGTTGCTGACTGATTTGCTTTGATTTTTTTTTTCATGGAATAGTAAATAGAGAGCCAGCCCTGAAGTCAGAGAGAGCAAGCTTTAGGTCCTGCCTCTGATATGTACTGTTGGTGTGATTTATAGCAAGTCACTGAATCTCTTCATGCTCTATGCAAAGCTATAAGGCACAGAGAAGGTGACAGCCTACATTGGCAGGGTGAGTTTTCTCAGCTGGGAGTTCTCTACTCCAATGAAACTACAAATTTAGTCCCCATTCTTATCCTTATCTCTATGCCTATCCTTTGCTTAAAACAAGGTATCGTTGTATTCTCAGGCAATTTTCAAGGTGGCCCTTAACCTTGCTTCCCCTATAAAAGTGTTATTACTTGATTTTTCTTTTTCTCCCCCTAGACCACCATCCTCAGTATGACATACCCAAGACATTTTTGAGATAATGAGGAGGAGCCCAAGCAGACATAAACTGGAGATAGGGAACAGCAAAGACAAGGGCTACTAGAAGTTACGGCCTGAACATAGTTTGGGAGAGAGAAGTATAGTCTAACTCACATTTAATATAATATATTTATATACTTTTATAAAGTATATTTATATTTTGCAATGGGGACTAGCCCAGCCTGGTACTTATAAGTACATGCAGCAACAGATGCAATCCCCAAGTGGATTTGGAGCAAGTGTAGATATTCTGTAACTGGGTCTGGGTCTCTAACCACAGGGTGAACAGATAGATTAAAAAATTTTTTTTTGTTTGTTTTTAGGCAATTGGGGTTAAGTGACTTGCCCAGGTCTTACAGCTAGTGAGTGTCAAGTGTCTGGTCTGCGGTCAGACTTGAACTCAGGTCCTCCTGACTTCAGTAGATAGATTTTTGATTTGTTGCAGAGCTACAGTTGGGATGCATTCAAAAAGCAGTGGTCAAAGTAAGTGTCTTAGTCTTGCTGCCTGGCTACTGTTTGAGTGGAAGAGACATTCTGTAAGTAAGCCTTTGGATGGACCATCAATTCATGGCTCTTCTGGGCTTTCCTTTTTTTTTTTCCTGTCTTTCTGCCTTTAAGTGAGAGAATATTGGACACAGTTATGACCTTGTGTACTTCTAGAGGTCAGAATGGAGAACCACCAGAGCTTTGGGAGCCGGAGTCTGCGCCAGATTTTGTGGCCAGCAATGAAGGAAGTCCTGAGCTACCTGTCTGACCCAAGATGAAAAATGGCCCAGAGGGAGCTAGCTGTAGGGGCAGCTAGGTGGCACAGTGGATAGAGCACCGGCCCTGAAGTCAGGAGGACCTGAGTTCAAATCCGGCCTCAGACCAAATACTTGACACTTAACTAGCTGTGTGACCCTGGGCAAGTCACTTAAGCCCAGTTGCCTTAAAAAAAAAAAGAGGGAGCTGTAGTAATCTGTTCATCAACTGTGCCACGTTAGGAAGTGAATCAGAAGAGTGAATGTTTGTAGTGGCCTCATTAAATTTGAGTCTCAGATCCCTTTAGGGATGAAGATAGTATAGGGTAGAGTGTAACCCTGTGTATGGGGGAAAATGTTTTGTAACTTCTGTTCTTGGCAAGCTCATAAATATCTCTCTTGCACAAACAGTAAACTGAGGATAATGATGTCAATGGTACCTCCCACTTCCCAAAGATGTGAGGACCTGATAAGATAATCTATTTATTCTATTCTGAACTTAACAAACACCAAATAAGATGAGAATTTCCATATACAAAGCAGAACAGAAAAACAGGATTGATTAGACATGCAGCCATAAATTTGAACCACATATAACTTGCTGCTATTTAGAAATATAAAACTAATTCAACATGTTTTTTTCAAAGTTGTCCTGTGTGTCTGTTTCCTACTGACCTTAGTTCTGTTCTCATTTGTAATTTAAAAAAAATGCTTCAATGTATCTCTCTTCTTTTTCGTTTTCATTTTGGTAACTTTCCACACACCTCTCCCAAACTCTTCTCTCCCCCACTGAAAGAAAAGAAAATAAGCCCTTGCTTCAAATAGGCATAGTTAGACAAAGCAAATCTCCACGTTGGCTGTGTCCAAAAATGTGATTTACTCTACATCCTGAGTCTATCATTTCTCTGTCAGGAGATGGATTGCATACATCATCCTCCATCCTCCTGAATCATGGTAAGTCATTGCTTTGATCAGAGATCTGAAGTCTTTCTAGCCATATTTCTTAACAGTGTTCCTAATGTATCAATTGTTCTCATTTCTTATAGCACAAAAATATTCTATTACATTCATATACCTCTACTGATTGTTTTAGTCATTTCCCAATTAATGGGATATCCCCTTGGTTTTCACACAAAAAGGGTATTATACATAGTTTTGTTCCTATGGGTTCTTTTCCTATTTCTTTGATCTCTTCGGCTATAAACCTAAGAGATAATGTATTTACAGTGTTACTCTTACAAACCTTCAACATCCTTATCCCAACTTATACTCACATTGATGAATCAGGCCTTTAAGCAAGGCTATATGACCCCCTCCCACTTAGGGTTCTATGGGAACCCTTGAGAGATAGGGGTATCTCACTATGGCTTGAGCCTCCATTCTATTTTTTTCCCCCAATGTTAATAACCAATGAGTATTGCCCTAATTTCATTTAACCAATTAACATCAACTAGTTTTTACAAAGGGATATTACTTTGACATGGACTCTGGTTCCCAGAGCTCTTAGGACTCTTCATTCTGATCTTCTGAGGTTCCCAGAGACCCTTTCAGGGGTTTTTTGAGGTCAAAATGATTTTCACAATAATTCTAATATTTGTCTATTAAAATGCTATTTCTTTTTCCAACTACATATCTGTGTGAGGCCAGAATTTCTTCACATAATTTAATCAAAATAATAAACTGAAATGGATTGAATGGAGAAGAGATGAAAATCCAGCTATCTTCTGTTAAGCAAGACATTAAAGAAATGTGCAAAATATGTAAAACAATGCCATTCTTCTCCCTAATTTTTTGAGAAATGAAGCTTTTTTTCATTTAAAATATATTATTTGTGTTAAAATGTAATGGTTTATTAGTTTTATTTTAAAATAATATTTTAATTTCTAATATAATACATTATAATATAATAGATGATAGATGATAGATGTAAACCACACAAACAAAAGCTTTTTGGGATCCTCAATATTTTTTAAGAGCATTAATGAACCCTGAGACCAAAGATTTTGAGAACCACTGGTATAGATCAATAGATGGTCCTGTTTGCAGATGGCATTGTGTTGGTTGTATAAAGCCCTAGAACACTGCAGAGTTTCTTGGAAGAGATCTTAAAGCACTCAAGAGTTTGGTCTGACCATACATAAAAGAAAGAATATTTGTTTTTGTTGTTGTTTGTTGTTGTTTTTAGGCAATTGAGGTCAAGGGACTTGCCCAAGGTCACACAGTTAGTGTCAAGTGTTTGGTCTGAGGCTGGATTTGAACTCAGGTCCTCCTAACTTCAAGGCCAGTGCTGTATCTGCTGCACCACCTAGCTGCCCCAAGAAAGAATCTTTGGATGAAGAATGTCTGTTGTCCAGATTATGTTATGTATATTGGATGGATAAACTTTAGAGTAGCATAGATATCTGGAACAGGCTATAAAAATTGTCCCAAAGAATTGGCCCAGAATTAAGCTAGAGGGAGAGAACAAACTACCAAGCTACTTTAGTGACCCATACTACTCCTGGAAATAAAGGCCTATCTTGCCTTTTTTTTTTTTTCTTTTTTTCAATAAATTTTTATTGATATCTTTTTGTCTTTGCTTCCCAATGTATCTCTCCCCAAGCTCCCTACCTTTCCCATCCCAGAGATCTATCCTTAAAAACAAAGAATAAAAAAAGGGACAAAAACCCCTAGATCAACAAAACTAACCAATACATCAAAAAACTCTGATATTGTCTTCGGTGTTCCAAACCCATAGTCCTCCACCCTGCAGAGAAGGGAGGTGCTTTCTTCTATCTCTCTTCTTTGAGACCAAGATTGGTCATTGTAATTTCAAAGCACTCAGTTTCAACTCTTTTGTTGTCTTTGTTCTTTCCATTTACATTGTTAACAGTCATAGTGTTCTTTGTTTTCCTGGTTTTGCTCACTTCACCTTGTGACAATTCATACTACCCATTCCTTTGTCATTTCTTGTGGTGCCACACAAAGCCCATCTTTTTAATACCAATATTCTATATTTAATACCAACATTCTGTAATTGCTGTGGTAGGGCTGCAAGATACAACACACGGCCAATCTCAGAAGAACTGAAAATGCACAGTGAAGAGGCACATGGCAGTGGTGAGCTGGCTGCAACATATAACTTATGGAAATCTTTGAAGAAAAATCAGAATAAAATATATATCATTAGGGAAATAGATGGATGATAGGAAAAGAAAGGCAAAGATTATTAGACATTTATCCTGATTGATTCACTGGTATTCTTGGAATATTAGGAGAAATCAAGGAAGGCCTTGCCATGTTGGGTAGACCCTCTGGGTTCACTTATGGTAGGACACGGACAAGAACTCCATAGGATTCCCATGTGTAGGGGTGTGTATATGTATGTATGGGTGTGAAATTATGGTGTTACAGATCTATTGGGGTATGTGAGTATTTCAGTGCAAGCTTGTTGCTTATTTGAAGTAGGTACTTAAAAAGATTTGTTGACTGCTTCCCATCACACACTGTGCTGCTCCTTCCATCCTTCCTTCCTTCCTTCCTTGGAGGAACATGTTTCAAAGAGGGAACTTTGCAAGACTGAACACAGTCTGCAAATCCAAAGCTTTGGCAATGTTGACTACGGGTTACATATACTTTAATACTTGATGATTGCAATATAATGGTAGGCATAAGGGAACACAGCAAAAATGGTTGGAATATATGGCTCAGGGTCAAGAAACAACAACAACAAAATAATTTGTTTCCTAGATTACCAGAAACCTTGTACCTAAATACTATATAATGGATATTTTCTTTAAGAAAAGAATCAAGAGGTGTTAGACAAGCAGAGCACCAAAGACACCACAAAAATCACCACCTCATTTCTCACCTGGCTTCATTACTCTGAGATATCTCTGACTTCTCCATCATGCCTCATCATCCTACAAGATCTCATCAGCCTTGCTACTCCACTTGATTACTACCCTCTGATTGGAGGGTAGAGCCATGAACTCCAAACCTTCATTTGAGGAAAGAGCTCAGCTCTGACATTTTTTCTTGTATGTTATCTTTCCCTATTAGAAAGGGTCTATTCATATCTGTCCCTGTAGCAGTTAGCAGAGTACTTGGCACATAGTAGGTGCTTAATAAATGTCTATTGACATTTACAAAAGATGAAACTTGCTATATCTTAACAGACGAGGGGAAAAAGACTGGTGACAGATAGGGAAGTTACTTTGAATTATCCATTTGTGTAGAGGAATAAGATAATAGATTTAAAGCTGGAAGAGACCTTAGTGACTATCTAGTAAATCATCTCACTTTACAGATGTGGAAACTGAGGCTCAGGAAGTTTAAATGACCTACCCAAGGTAACAATAGGGGAGAGGTTTGAATCTAGGTATTCTGGCTCTAGTTGCTGTTGTTGTTTAGTTGTTTTCAGTCGTGTCCAAGTCTTCATGACCCTTTTGGAGTTTTCTTGGCAAAGATACTGGAGAGGTTTGCATTTCCTTCTCCAGCTCCTTTTACAGCCCAGAGTCACACAAATAGTAAGTATCTGAAGCTGGATTTGAACTCAAAAAGAAGAGTCTTCCTGACTCCAGGTCTGGCCCTCTATCCACTACACCACCTAGATGCCCTGTAACCCACTAACACCACCACCACCACCACCACCACCACCACCACCACCACCACCACCACCACCACCACCACCACCACCACCACCACCACACCACCACCACCACCACCACCACCACCACCACCACCTGATTCTAAGGTCACACTTCACAAAAAAGCAGTGGAGAGAAAAATTGCAGAAACTTTAATGCAGAAAGCCCAACATAAAGCCCAATAAAGCCAGGTCATTGCAATAGGAAGTAACTGCAAAGAAGGCAACAGAAGAGAAATGGAAAAGCTCTGTCAAGAGTTTCATCTTCCTGGCTGTCCCGTCACCATGGCCCTTCTTTTCTTTCATCTCCTTCCCACCAGAAACTTGGATTCTTTACTGTGTTCTCCCAGCTCTGATAGGTGATTTATTTTATCAGGGCTGGGATTCTAGATCAGTTCCTGATCATCTCTTCACCATGGCCCTGTGTGAAAAATTCTCCCCTCCTCCATTCTAGCATCTCTTTATGAATTATCTTCCCCCATTAGAATTTATGTTCTTTGAGGCCAAGGGAGGGTCTTGCTCACTTGGAGATAGTACATTTATTAAATCCTTATCACGTTCCAGGCACTATTCTAACTGTTAAGAAATACAGGCAAATGTGCATGGAGACAGCCTGTGTTATCTTAGTACAATTTTGAGAGCAATGAGGGATCAATTCTTTAGATATTTGAAATAAGGGAAGATGTCAAATGCTTGGAAAAAATCTTGCATCTTGTTAAAAAGCAATTGAGGTAAATAAGTAAAGACCCACTATTTATTTTCCCATCTTCATAAAATCTTTATGAAAATATTCTACACAGGTACTGTTAGTTATTTAATGAGCATTCATTAAGCACTTACTATATGCCAGGCACTGTGCTAAGCATTGGGGATCTAAAGAAAGAAAAAAAAATATGGTCCCTTACCTTACTTAGGAGATCACATTCTAATAAGAAACACAACATGCAAATAATTATGTGTAAATAAGATAAGGGAAAAAAAAGGAATATTCTAGCTAAAGATGGTTGCCTCTATCATAGACATCTTTTGTTTTTGTATCACCTTTATTTCCCAATATCTCTCCCCCAACCCCAGTCAGGGAGCTATTTCTTATGACACATATGAGGTGAGTTGATTGAGTAAATCAATCAAGTCCTCCTATCCTTCTTGAAGTAAGTGATAAGATGTTTTGATACCTGAATGAGGTAAGAATAAATTTCAATCATTGGATCAATCATAGATTTTGTATTAAATGAAAAAAGTCCTTGGAACTGGAGAAGAGGTGTGCTGGCAAATGTTTAACAACCGGCTCCCCTAAAATTTGTGGGTACCACACACTTTGAAGGTTAATTTGCATTATTAACATTTTCTCCATCATTAGACAATCAACAAAATAAGAAATCAAGCTCCATTATGTAGCACTTGCTGATTTCTGAGGTGTAAATACCCATAGTAAAAATTTAACAGTCAGTTCTAGTGAACCAATATGAGATGATGCCAGCTATTATGGAGTGACATTACTTGGAAATTGTTTTCACATAGGTTGAGGAAATTTGGTCATGTTTTGGGAATCATCTAAAAATATTAAATTAGTTGAGAACTGGAGTTATTCCAGAGATTGAAATTTATGTAGTGTGCCAATAAAACTCCTGAGGAGGAACCACTTAGCAGGAAAAGGAAGTCTTTGGTTTTGGCCTTGAACTATATTTCCCTCTCTCCCCACCCACTTTGGCTGGAAGAGGATCTTTTGAACTTCAAAGGATCCAGAGAATTTTGAATTTCCTGTCTTCCTATTAGCATCCTACTGGGATCCAGGGGTGAACTGATGCATTTGAATCCATGAAAGACAAGGTGAAGTTTCTCAGCTCCACAAGGAGCCCAGCCAAGGAGCTACACCATGCCTATGGAGAACTACTTGAACTTTCACAAAGGGAAGAAAAGGACTCCCAGCATCTGTGAGTCACCTCTTTACCAGATTGCTCTCTAAACTTGAGCCCACTTTCCCATGGACTCTTTATGTACTGGTGGGAGAGTGTTTCACAGACCTTTTTGGAGAAAAGAAAAATGTTTTACACCAATTATTCTTACTGTACCACTTTTATAAATGTCTATTTCTAAAAGCAACCTAAGGCTGACTAAAATAATTGTCAACTAATAATATTGGGAAAAAACTACCTTAAAGGGGGTTCAAACTGATAACATAAGAAAGGATAATTCCCAACCTCTGGGATACCTCTAGAGCCCTGAAGTAGCCATGCTTTCAACTTGTCAATGGGAGTAGGAGTTGGGATAATAGCTCCAGGGCATGTGCTACACAAATAATTTTTTAAAAAGAGAGAGAGAAAAAAGTCAGTTAAGCAAAACTATCCAACAAGATCACCCAAATCTAACATTATGTGCAATGTTGCACATCCAGCCATAATCCTTCTACCTGTAGAGGAAGTCCCAAAAATCTTAGGGATATGTTAAGTTTTAAGAATGACATATCCTCGGAGGGAGCTAGGAGGTTTAGCAGATAGACTGGCTCTGGATTCAGGAGGATCTGAGTTCAAATATGGCCTCAGGCACTTAACACTTACTTAGCTGTGTGCCCCTGGGCAAGTCACTTAACCCCATTGCCTAGGCCAAAAAAAAAAAAGAATGACATATTTTCATATCTCTTTTTCTAGGACAAAATTGATGATGATAATTAATGGCATTCAGGGTTTGTTAATTTTTTGTTCTATTGACATCGTTGTAGTTATCATGTATATTGCTTATACGCCTCTGCTTACTTCACTTCTCGTTGGCTCATTTGATCTTCCCAGGCTTTTTTGGGTTCTTCATACTCATTGTTTCTTATAGCATGGTTACATTTAGTGGAATTCATGGATCCCAATTTGTGTAGCTTTATTCCTCATAAGATGGGCATCTGTTTAGTTTCCAATTCTTTGCTACTACAAATAAATAGGTAATTTTATTTTAAATCAAGTTCTACTGGTGTTGTTTGTTTATATCAGTCTATATATCCCTCCTCTAGCCCTACCCCCCCTCTGAAATACATCTCAGATCCTCTCTTATTATAAAGAAAAACAACTAAGTAAGATGAGTGTGTAAAATTTTAGCATTTAAAAAAGTTCCAACTAATTGACCTTTATCTGTAGTCTCTTATTTTTCTAACAAGAGGAAGGAAGTTTGCTCAATCATATGGTTTCTAGGACCAGGACTGGTTAGCATAACAATCTCTTTGGTTGCCTTTTAATGTTATTTTCATTTACATTATTGTAGTCATTGTGTATATATACTTTTCCAGATTCTACTTGTTTTTCTCTGTATTACTTCCCAAATTTCTCAGAATATCTGATACTTATCATTTCTTGTTACATAATATTCCATTACATTTATAAATCATAATTTATTTAGCCAATCCCCAATTAACGGGCACTCCCTTTGTGCCCAGTTTTTTGTTACAACAATCAGTGCTTCTATCAGTATTTTGGAATCTATGGGCCCTTTTTTGTCAGAGGATATGAGTGGTTCACTATTAATTGAGAGATAGATTTATCATTAAGAGACTTAGAAAAAAATCCCCAGGTCATTAGGTAAGTTCTCTTCAGTCCTCTTCGCCTCAGCCATGTACAAACCCTGAATAATTCACAGGAAGTCACATTCAAAACTGGAAGGAGGACCCACATTGATTGGATCACAGATCACTTTAAGTATTTAAGTGTATTTATGGCTACAAGACCCTTTCCATATATACTCTCATTTGATCTGAGCAACATTCCTGGAAGGAGGCTATATAAAATTAATGTGCCTCTATGAGCCTCAGTTTCCTTATTTTAAAATTGAGGACAATAATTTGTTCATACTTGCCTGTATTGATAAGTGGTGAGGTTAGAGGACCCAGGTTCAAATCCAATGTGCTGTCTATAATATGAGTAGCCTCACTGAATTTAGTGGTTGTATACAACTTCTTCCCATCAAATAACCCACATCAACCACTGTGGACTGGTTACATTTGAATTCAAGTCAAGGGAAAAGGAGTTGGCAAACTGGCGGGAAGGGCAGCATCCTTATGATTAAGAGGGACATTTTCCTTGTAACATGTAAAGGGTTTTATGAGGTTCCTGTGGTTTTCAGCTTTTAAGGGACATTCAGAATGAAAGTTCAATGACTATTTTTTAAAAACAAACATTTCTGGTCAAGTTAAGGGGTTTTGCTAATCTCTGCCAATGACATGTTGGGATTTTACCGCTAATGTATTCCCAGTCCAACGGGAGGGACCAGCCTGGAGTAAAGGGGAATATAATATTTTTTTCTTCCAGTAGAAATTCAGGGCTGATCCCCTCTTCCTTCGCCTTCCACCGAAGCCTCCATTACCTGATCAAGTGTGGGCTCCCCAAAGGACATAATCACATTGGGCTTAGAACACAATTGTGGGCTTATTGGCTTTGTGATTTGTGGTTAGCTTGTTGGATGATGTGTGTTTACTGATGAAAGGAAATTACTTAAGAGAGCCAGGCATTTACATTAATTGTGCCTTTCAGGATAGAGGCCTAAGAGAATGAAAAAGCCCCTAATTATGTGTCTGCCTCCCAATTAGAGTGAAACAGTGAGTTTATAAAACAAAAATAGAACTTGACCAGATTTTTACCACCACTTGGCTCTTAGTTTCCATAATGTATAAAATATAACTTGCTTTCCAGTATTTTATAACTGTGATTGATACTTTTTAAGTTCCCCAGTATCTCTGAAATTTTGCAGGGAAGTGTTTACAAAGTGATTTTTAAAACCATCTAAACATCAGATAAAATCATAAAATAATAGCCCTTTGTAAAGCATACCCTCCCCCCCAACCCCCATGATCTTTGTGTGTTAAGCAGAATGAGTTGTGGATCACAAGAGCTGAGCTCAATGTCTGGTTCCACCACTATATTCCCATGGGCAATTCCCTTGATCTCTCTAAGCCTCAGTTTCCTCATCTGTAAGATGAAGGTGTTGGACTAGCTGGCTGCTGAGATTCCTTTCATCTTAAAATCTGTGATCCTATGACTGGGTAATCTCTAAATCCCTTCTGTTCTGAAATCTATAATCCTATCAAGTAGCAATATTCTCCATTTTACAGGTAAGCAAACTGAGAATTGGAGAAGTGCTCCTTTCCCAGTAAATGTAAGACACCTGAAGCATGGGATTATTTTGTTTCTGTGTTTGTGTTGCCAGTACCTAACCTGATGCCTTAAATGTCACTTAAAAATGCTTGTTGAATTGAATTGACTCTTCTAGGGCTTGAAGTTGCTATTTTTGTAAGGGGCATTGGTCAGAAGTTTCACCTCTCCAAGCCGATTAGTTTGATGAATTTACCTCTTTCTCTATAGAGTATAGGCTCATTGATACCCATTAAAAAGGGACAACCTTTGACGGCTCAATGAAGGGGCTATTCCAAGATGAATTTTCTGATTTACAACTTGCTCTTGACACCAGCAAGGAAATGGGTGTCATAACTTGGCTGTTCCCAAGATGACTTGGTTGGCTAGGACTCTGGAAAGGATGGAGCCCTTTGCAATGGCTTAGAGGGTGAGCCAACTGAATGCTTTTGACCTTTGCCTTTCTTTGCTTTTTCCCTTGAGTTTTTCTTGTGGAAGGAGTTCTTGTGGAACTGCTGTCATGGGAGAAGTTTTTGCCCTCTGTTTGATATTTAGAACTCTTCTACAAGGCACCAAAGGAATTTTTCTTCCTTCTCCCCTGTCCCACACTTAGAATAAGTTAATGGTGCCTTGGAGCAGAAGTACATGCAAGAGTTTAAGTCCACATCACCCCTCTGAACTGAGAACAGTGGTGAGATCCTGGACGCTAGGGACTGACATACAGGCCATCCTTGCCTGGGCCTGCAACAGCAGCAGATGGGGCAGTGGTAGATTATATCAGTATTCCTGCAAAAACATGTGGCTGAAGCAGACATGCTTGCCCACATAGCCTTCTTGTTGTTGTTCAGTCGTTCAGTCATGTCCAACTCCTTGTGATCCCATGGACTATAGCATGCTAGGCCCTTCTCCCTATCTTCCAGTATCTTTGGAAGTCTGTCCGAGTTCATGTTCATTGTTTCCATGATACTATCTATCTATCTACCTCAATCTCTGCTGTCTCCTTTTCCTTTTGCCTTCAATCTTTCCTAATGTCAGGGTCTTTTCCAAGGGGCTCCATCTTCTCATTATGTGACCAAAGTGTTTGACCTTCCAAGTGAAAAGCCTGAATAAATTTCTTTAAGTATTGATGAATTTGTTTTCCACATGGCCTGGTTCATGGGAAATGTCTTGACTCTCAAAATCCTGTAAAGAACAGGGAGAGGTTTTTTTTTTATTTTCTAGGCAATGTGATCCCATAATCTAGCCAGAAAGGAAAGATTTTGTGAGTAGTAGTGTCAGCTTTGGGGGTTGCCTTGGATGTAACCCCGAGTTCAAGAGTCTGGGGACTGGTCCTTTTAGAAATGGAAATAACCAAGCATCATGCTTTTTGCTGAGTGAAGACTGCCTGTGTGGTCCTTGAATTGGTAAATTCTGGTAATTCAGTAAAGGACAAAAGCTACAGGATGAAGCAGACTAATCTTTGCTTCCCGCTCTTACAGTGAGTGGTTTAGACACTGCCATTCTGATGAGAAATGGACTGCCTGTCCATTAGCCTCAAAGTCCAATCTCTATTCTACTGTCAAATTAATCTTTCTAAAGCCCAGGTCTGACTATGTCAACCCCATCTTCAATAAACTCTGGTGGCTCCTTCTTACCTCCAAGATCAAATATAAAATCCTCTGGTTGGTTTCTAAAGCCCTTCATAACCTGGTCTCTTCCTCCCTTTCCAGTTTTCTCACTCTCTTACTCCTCTCCACACATTCTGTAGTCTAGTGACACTGGCCTCCTTGCTGTTGTACATATACAACATTCCTTCTTCCCACTCCTGGCATTTTCACTAGCCATCCTGAAACTTTCTCATCTCATCCCTGGTTTCCTACCCCTAGTTTCAGCTAAATTCTCACCTTCTGTTCCCATCCCCCCCTATTAAAAAAAAACAGGAGGAGGATCTCAATGATTAGGTATACCCTCTGTGGTAGATTTAGAGAAAAACATGGATAAGAATTGCACAGGATGGCAAAGTGTGGAGGGGTTGCAACCTGGACCAGAAGAGGTACGTGTTAACTCTCACATTATCATATTATCTATGATATGTATCAATAGATATAGATAACAAATATTTGTTACTTATCTGTAAATGTAAATATGTTGTTATAATATCTCATGTTATCAGAATCAGAGGACTCTCAAGGTATAATTTCAAATTTGAATTAGCGGCAGTTGTCTGCAAACCATCTCCCTCTTGTAATAACTGATCTAGTATTGAAACAGAGATCTCTCTGCTCTCATGGGAGAAGGCTGCTCACTTCAAGTTTTTGTTTGATATTTAGAACTCTTCCACAAACTCTGGCTTTAGCCTATCTTTCTCAACTTATTTTGTATTACCAAATTGACCCACATGCTGTTTCCCATGCATCCTCCCACTCTTGATATCTGTGCCTTTGTGCAGGCTGTCCTCCTGTCTGTGGAATTCTCTCTCTCTCTCTCTCTTCTCTCTCTCTCTCTCTCTCTCTCTCTCTCTCTCTCTCTCTCTCTCTCTCTCTCTCCCCTCATCTTTAAGGACCCCTACCTCTCTTCATGGCTGAGCTCAAATGCTACCTCTCAAAAGAGGCCTTTCCTGATTTCTCTAGTTATTAGCTAGCTTCCTTCTCCTGAAAATTACTTTGCATTTACTTTTTATATATTTTGTATTCAATTATCTACTTCTGTTATTATTTCTGCCTGGTAGAGTATAAGCTACTTGAGGGCAGGGACTCTTTGTTTTTGAGAACCTACTATGGGGCCTGTTGCACAGTAAGTATTTAGCAAAGTACTGTATTGTTGTAGCTTTCAGAGACTATATCCATATGCAAATAAGTCCTCTGGACTTTGATAAACTTCCTGAACCTGTTTCTGAGCTGTTGACATGTATGCTGTTCAGTCATTTCAGTCTCGTCTTACTCTTCATGACCCCCCTTTTTTCTGTTTGTTTTTGGCGGAGATACTGGAGTGATTTGCCTTTTCCTTCTCCAACTCATTTTACAGATGAAGAAACTGAGACAGAGTTTAAGTAACTTGCCCAGGGTCACATAGCTAGGAAATGTCTGAGACTGGTTTTGAACTCAGGTCTTCCTGACTCCAGGCCCGGTTCTCTACCCATTGTACCACCTGGGTGCCATTGAAATATGTGCTGGAGGATAAAAGGCAATTCAAAAGGTCCATCTCCAGGCAAGTTCTCATCTCTCTTACTGTGAAGTCTTGGGATTTCTCATACTGAAAACCAACCTCAGAGCAGCAAGTGTGAGTGTGGCTATCTCATGACTGTAGGACTTATTCGGAAAGGTCAGTGTTCCTAGTATGTTGTAGATACTGGTAAGGAATATGGTTAGATAGAGCTATTTAGTCAGACCTTTCCCCTGGCAGGGTATGGAAAATGGTCTTAGCTCTTTGTGTATCAACAAACTGCTTCCCTGTTCCCCACACCCACATCATTTTACTTTGTATGCATGTCTTTTTTTTTTTTTTATTATTGTGAGGTGATGGGGTGAATGTGCCCAGGGTCACACAGCTAGTATCAAGTGTCTGAGGTGAGATTTGAACTCAGGCTCTCTTGACTTCAGGGCCAGTGTTCCATCTACTATGCCACCTAGCTGCCCCTGTATGTACTTCTTAAGGGCCAGTGTGCCAGGCATTGTGGTGGTTTACAAGGATACAAAAATGAAAATGAAAGTTCAAGAAGTTTATATTATAAGAGCTGGCATAGAGGCTTTCAGGAAGTACCTTTGATTCATTCATTGGCCAAGTTAGACCTCACACCAGAGAATAAATTGGTATTAACCTGGTGGTGCCTGTACTAACCTGTTTTTTCTCATTTTCCTGGGAGGAGATTGTGCCCTGATCTCCTGGACATTCTTCTGCTTGGCCAAGCATCCTGGGAATTTGCCTTGGATGGCTTAGGAAGGTTGTCACACCCTGGGAATGACTTTCCTACCCTGACATAGAGGATGGTATAGATCTGACACTGAATCTAGGTTCTGACATTTGCATTTATATAGCCTTGGGCAAGTCATTTAAATTCCCTAAGCCTCAGTTTCTTCACCTGTGAAGTGGAGATGATAATCATTTCCCTCTTGTTGGTGCTTCCTTTCTCCAGTAACTGTATTTACTTTGTATATATGTTGAATGTACATATTGTTTCTTATCCCCCACCCCCAAGAACATAAGCTCTTGGAGGGTAAGGACAGTTGGTTTTGTTTTTTTATTTCTAGCTCCTAACACAGTGCCTTCATGCAGTAGACATAAAACAAAATAATAAACAAACTTGTTGTTTTGAATGAAATAATCCTTGTACTACTTACCTCACAGGTTGTTGGGAAGAAAGTGTCTTTTAAGCCTTAAAGAGCTCTATGAATTATTATTAGTCACACAAATACCTAACTAGAGGATAGAGTGGTGCCTATTATATAATAAAGGGTGTGGTTTGCTTTAAGTTTTCTGTTACACAAAACTAATCCTGACTGCAATTACTTTTGTCCAACTCTAAGACCAGTTTCTGCTCCCTGAAGCTTCTTCAAATCTTTGCACATGTTTGTGCAGGACCTGAGCCTTCCTGGTGAAAGAATGAGCTTAGTGGACAGCTCCTTGTGTGCATAAATATCAGTATTGCAGTAAGCAACCTTGAAGGTGGCCAAGGGGGGCCACCCACTGGCAGACCTAACTCATTGAATGAATTAAGAAATGTATGAAGGAAAAAGAAATCAATTAAGCACTTTATATGAGCCAAGCGATGGGGACACAAATAAATAATTGAGACAGTTCCTGCCTTCAAGGAGCTTCCATTACAATAAGGAAAGACAATATATATGTAGAGGAGTTAGAGTCAAAAATCTAGGGGAGAAAATCTGGGAGCAAGGCTAAGGGTTTTAAGCCTGTGGCATGTTTTGGAGATGACTAGGAAGTGCTACTGTGTCCTGGCTCAAGGCAAAATAGGGTAAAAGTCACCCACTATATAAGATATCAGATGAGAATTTGTGAAGGCTGAGCATTTAAGCAAAAGGATTATGTGATAACTCTTGAGTCAGGATAGACCCAGGAGACTTGAGTTCAAATCCAGTCTTAGGGTCTCAGGGGCAGGAGAGATATGAGAGATGAAATATAGGGAGTCTGATGGAAAAGTGCCTTTGATATGAAATATTCTTTTTCATAATACTCATAGCACTGAGCACATGCAATGAAACACTCTAAGAGTGTAAGGATTATTTGTTTCAATATCTCACACTCCCTGCTCTCATAGAATGTTTATGGAATAATAAAAAAAGCAACCCACAGATAACTATAATACATAATATAATGTGATAAATGTATTGAAGGTCCATCATGGTCCCATTCCTTGTGTACTGGCATATTGTCCAAAGGCTCTGGCCTGTACCTGCTTCTCTCTCAAATTGTCTTAGTGATCTCATCAGTTCCCATGGTTTTAATTATCATCTTTATGCAGATGATTCTCAAGTGGACAAATCCCAAGCCAAACTCATTGTCTTTTCCCCTGAGCCTACTCCTCTTCCTAAGTTCTACTGTTTTTCCAGTAGTGCTGGACCTGGATAACAAAATAGGAGTCATTCTTAACTCTTCACACTCATTTACACTGAATTGCCAAATATTACTTACTCTACCTCCACAACATCTCCCTCATCTGTCCCCTTGTCTCATCATAACCACCATAGTGCCTGCAGGCCTTCATCATCTTTCACCTAAACTATTGCAAATCTTATAATTGATCTCCACACATCCACAATCTCCAATCCATCCTCCACATAAATTGATATTTATAAAGTATGTTTTTATCCCAGCGTCATGCTGAAGAAGCTTTACTGGCTGGCTCCTCAGTGCCTCTAGGATAAATTATAAAATATTTTAGAATTTAAAGCCTTTCACAGTCTGACTCCAGCCTCTTTTTCCAATTTGGTTATCAAGCAAGTTGAAGAGGGATTGAATTTGAGAAATTGACATAAGCAAGAAGTTCTAGATGAACTCTGAGAAGAAAGCCCCCGGGGGAAGGAGGTGGGATAGGGATGGAAATCAGATTCAGCCTCAGCCTCAACCTCAGCCAGGTTCCCTCTCCTAATTTATGAAGAGAAGAATCTTGCTTGCTTTGAAGCATCCAGAGGATTTGAGGCCTCTACATCTTCCATCAGCCTTCTAGCCTCATACCACTTGTGTAGTAGTGACTCCCACCTTCCCATCAGTTACCAAGTAGTGTCATCAAATCAACTAGTGGCCATATCTTCATTGGGATCCTAAGATAGATGGATGAGCTTCCTGAGCACCCCACAAATGGGAGAAAAGGATTTATAGCAACCAAGAAGCTGTGAGTTAGTTACCCCTTTGCCACATGCATGTACTGTCTAAGTTTGAGCCCACTTTCCCTGGGACTCTTTGTGTACTTGAGGGGGAGTGTGTCATATAATTTTGAAGGGATATATTGTACAAACTGTTCTTATTCTGCTACCTTAGGAAATGCCTCTTCCCAATTTATTTGGCTTTTAGATTATTATTTTTTTAATTAATGAAAATTTGTCTTCTCTTCCTCCTACCATCCCTAATTGAGTAAGAAAGAAGATCCCTTTACAAAAATGTATCGTCAAGCAAAATAAATTCTCCGTGTGAAAAAAAAAAGCCTCTGTCTCCATACTGAGTCTATCACCTCCTTGTTAGGAGGTGGGTAGCAGGAGGAAGTTACATCATAACTCCTCTGGAATCAGGGTTGGCTATTGCACTGGTCAGCATTCCCAACTCTTTCAAAGTTGTTTGTCTTTATGATATTGTTGTTGTTGTATAAATTGTTCTGCTCATGATGGAACATGCTATTCACCTCCAGATAGAGAGGTGATGGACAGAGTGTGTGTGTATGTGTGTGTGTGTGTGTGTGTGTGTGTGTGTGTGTGTGTGTGTGTGTGTGTATAGGGGAACATTACCAATATGGGAATTTGTTTTACTTAATAATAGGTTTTGATTTTCTTGCTTTCTTAATAGGGGTGAGGGGGAGTAGGAGGGAGATAATTTGGACCTGAAAATAAAATAAAATTGAATCTTAAAAAGTTCTCCCATCTCTGCTCAGTTCATTCTGCATAAGTTCACACAGGTTTTCCCAAGTTAACTCTGAAACTGTGCCCTTGATCATTTTTTACATACAATGATATTCTGTTACATTCATATACCATTGCTTGTTCTACCATTCTTCAATAGATGGGCACCCCTCTAGTTTCTAATTTTTTGCCACTACAAAAAGAACTCTATAGATATTTTTATACATATGGGTTCTTTTCCTCTTTCTTTGATGTCTTTGGGGGTTTAGAACTAGTAGTAATATCACTTGGTCAAAAGGTTTAGACAGTGTAATAATTTTAGTTAAAATTATTCTCAACTAGTAGTCTTTGGGGGAAGTACATTGGTAGGGGCTCAAGACAATGGTGTTACAGAAATGTCCTTGTCCCCTAGGGGCACCCCTATATGTAGCCAAGCTCTGGGGACCCTACTCAACAGTGGAATTATGGATTAAGATAGAGATGCTCCAGAGTTTATGTTGACTAAATAAATATAAGCTATTATTATTATATTTGTTATTTATAAAATTTCTGCCTTTAGACAGCAGAGTGGTGAAGTGCTAGACTTGAAATAAGGAATACTTGAATTAAAATGTGACCTCTGACATTTACTATCTGAGTGTGAGCTTGGGCAAGTCACTTAACCTCAGCCCCCTCAGTTTCCTCATCTGTAAAATGGGGATAATGATAGCACTTACCTCCCAGGGTTATTGTGAGGATAAAAATAATATCTGGAAAGCACTTTGTAAATAATAAAAAGCTATATAAATTATTATTATGTTTATGGATCCCTGGACCACCATGGGGATGTTTACTACAGAAACCAAGCTCTTCTATCAGTTCCTAATTTTTCATTAGCAGGTTTCTCCAATTAGGGAGATGGAATTGGGAGAAGTGAGGAGAATAATTAAGGCAACACTTCCCACAACAATATTGTAAGGTTGTTCTGTTTCTTGCTGGTGAGGATGGGGTAGCAAGAAAAGGAGAATGTGAATTATTAAGTGGCTCAAACTTGTCAGGTGACCCAGTGGGGATATATAGCTGGGGACGGGCCTTAAAAATGCCTGTAGAATGACTTATCTGCTTTTAAAATAGATTTTCCCTCACTCTAACCCCAAATGGAATGTGGTGCAAGGAGCTTTGTTTTCAAGTTTTGAGAGAAGACTGGAAAGGTAGGGCAGTCTAGTCTGCTCTTCCAGTCATTTAACTGTATTTGCTGCCTGTGTGACCTTGGATAAATCACTTCCTCTCCAGGTTCAGTTTCCTCATCTGTAAAATGAGGAGATTTGACTATAGGATCTCTAAGATTTGTTTCAGCTCACACTCTGGACAAGGCAAAAAGTGTTTCTTTGTCCAGATAAGTGAAGTCAGAACACAATGACTGAAGTGTCCTTTGTCTTCATGTGGGAGTTTCTGTCTCTTTTGACCTGGGAGAAATTTATTTTCTTTACTTCACTGCTTCAACCTAAATTCAGCTGTAAGGTTACTCTGGCTTGTCACTTTGCCATTTTTACTCTTTTTCTTGTACCACCACTTTCTCTAACATATTAAGCTACTTGGTGATTCGGCAAAAAAAAAAAAAAAGATGCTGTCTCTCTGTGACTGAGAATGGTATTTGGTGGATCACTGGGTTGACGTTTATAAAATTCAGATTGGGATCTGGGAATTGTTTGTGGAAAAACCTTGTGGGTAAGTATGACCCTGAACCTTGACATTTTCTGATTCTTTGATTCTGAGTGGGAAAAGACCTCTAGGCATTGAGGCTAATCCTTCTTCATTTTATCCTGTGAAGTAACTAAGGGCCAAAGACAAGTGATGTTAACAAGGACCAATTTTATTCAGTTCAATTTATTAAGTATCCATATATTCATTCAACAAACTCAAATGCCTACTTTATGCGAAACGTATTACTGAGGGAGATTTAAAGTCTAGAGAAAACAAGGTCCCTGCTGTTATTGAAATAGAATATGCTATAATAAATATATAAATAGAATGAAGTAGAAAGTTAATTGTAACACACAGTTATGTGGTATGTGAATTTGAGTGAGCTCTAAAGAAGAGGGGAGATTGGTATGTATGTGAATGTGTGTAGGAATCAGGAAAGGCTTCCTGCAGGAGGGGACATTTAAATTTCACTTAAAGAACTGATGGCAATCTGATATGCAGAGGGAAAGAGAGGATCTTTGATGCTTAGGGAACTCTGAGCAACCAGCGTGGAGGTAGGAAAGTGTAGGGTACATATGGATGACAGAGTCTATATTTAAAGTTCATGGAGGGGAGTAAATTAAAATAAAGTTGGCTTGCCATTCAAATCTTAATCTCATGGACCATGGCTCTAGAGCTAGACTGAATGAGTGAATGAAAGAAAGAAAAAAAATTGGGGCAGCTAGGCCCTGGAGTCAGGAAGACCTGAGTTCAAATCTGGCCTCAGACACTTGACACTTCCTAGCTTTATGACCCTGGGCAAGTCACTTAACCCCTATTGCCTCACCAAAAAAAAAGAAAAAAAGAAAAAAAGAAAAAAATTTGTGAAGTGGTTATGATGTGCAAAGAATGGTGCTAAGCGCTAGATATACAAATAGAAAGGTAAGACAGTCCTTGCTCTCAGGGAGCTCACACTCTAATAGAGAGAGACAAAGTTTATAGGAGGTTTCAGCTGCAAGTCAGACACAAAGGTCCCGTGGTGCTGATGGTGAAGTAGCAAAATGGATGGTAAATGGATATTCTTTAATGTTGTTTCCACAGATAAAATCACATCCATTTCTGGTATTGAATCATTTGATGGAGCCCAGCACTTTGGTGGTGAGAACTTTCTTCTCCAGGTCTTCAGTAGCTACGACTGCTGAGGAGACAGGTGTCAGGTTGCATCTCCACAAAAGTTTATGATGGTCAAGGTGGTGGCAGTAGTTTGACTTGCCTGGCACATGTTACCTCCTTTTTCTCCCTCAGGGTGCCTTATTGCTTTAAGTAGAACAGCTTGCCTGGCCCTTGGGAAAACCTTGGAGATTATTTATGCTAACAACCTTGATTTACAGATGAGGAAACTGAGTACCAAGAAGATTAAGTGACTTGTCCGAGGTCACACAGGTATTAAGAATCAGGTAGGAAATGAATAAAGGTCCTTTGATACCAAAGTTAGTGCTGTTTCCACCGTACCATATAATAGAAGTGACCCTAGTTTCTTGAAGGCTATTGGAACCCATGGTATTGGAGTACAAACAACTGGTAGGTTGCTTAAGGTTGGAAAGACTTTCAAGTATAGGTCAGGATGCTTCTGTTGTCAGACAACATCTGTTGTCCCTGGGCAAGAAGGAAATATCTTATTAGTAACAATATCCTCTGTCTCTGCCTTTGTATGGATTTCTAAGAGCTTTTCAAGAGTTATTTTTTTTTAAAGAGTTCTCAGTCTGCATACCCACTGGCAGTGTGCTTCTCAGGTTGGAGTAGCCAAGAACTTGTTCCCATGAATTCTCTACTAGCTTAGCTAAGTGAGGAGAGACTCATCACCAGAAGGGTGGCTATATATTGGGCATTGGCAACCTATGAAATGGTCTATACTCAGCACTGAAGGAGGACCCATATTGATGAGCCATAGCACTTTCAAAGGATTGATCTATGTATCAGTCCTATCTGTGTAACTAACAAGCTGTGTAGTGTCCAGTCTCTTCAAAATATTACCGTTCCCTTGGTAACCTATTCCCTTGGCACCTCCCATGTGCCAGGTACTATGCTAAGGCACTGAAGACACAAAGAGGTCTAAGAATGGTGACAGTCCTGATGCCCCTAGGGTTTAATACTCCCCAAATATAGACTTTTGGGCCTTATTAAAATGGAAGAGAATGCCGTAAAGTGGCTTGCTAAGAGAGTTGTATGCTAGACAAGCCACACCATAGTTGTCCTAGAAACTCCACCTTCTTATGATATATATAGAATTCACAACTGATATTGCAATGATGTAACAGAATTCAGCCTGAAGTTGGTACATCTTAGGTCCTACTGAAGGTATTTGGTTATCAAAGTGCCCCTAATACTTCATTTTTCCAGTCATTCGACACACATTTATTATGAACCTTTTATTTATTTTATATATATTTATGTGCAGACATGAAGTTTCTCCCAATAAAGTGTAAGCTCTTTGAGGCTAAGAACGGTTTCATTTTTGTTTTTGCATTTCCAGTGCTTATGCCTTACACATATCAAACGCTTAAGAAATGTTTATTGATTGATTGATGATGTGTAGAGCAGTGTGCTAGACTCTAGGGGATATGCAAAGTCTTGACAAAGTTTTGTCACGGTCTCCTCCCTCATGTAATCTCTGGATTACAGTCTAATGAAGGGACAAGATTAATACGTAGTATAGTGGAATATGGGGCAGCCAGGTGGAACAATGGTTAGAGTTCTGGGCTTGATATCAGGAAGATTTAACTACCTGTGTTCAAATCTGACCTCAGACGCTTATTAGCTGTCTGACCCTGGGCAAGTTACTTAACCCTCTTTGCCTCAGTTTCTTTATCTGTAAAATGAGCTGGAAAAGGAAATGGCAAACCACTCCAACGTGTCAGTCAAGAAAACCCCAAAGAACAGTCAGACACGACTGAAATGACTCCACAGCAACAACAACATAGAGGCATATGCACTTGATGTGTAGTTAGACAACCAGGGCTCAAAACCCAGATCTTCTGTGTAACTCTGGGCAAGTCACTCTCCTTTTCTGAGCTTCCACTTTCTTTGTAAAATAAGGAGGTTGCACTGAATGTCCTCCATTTTAGTTCTAAATCCTTTAAGACATGGATAGCCATGATAAATAATGTATATCTATGAAAGTAGAAAGAAGTTTCCCCTCCAAGGTGGTACTGTGCTGTAGACCCAAGGTAGGGGTCCCAGGGAGGATCTAAGATGATTTCACAGATGGGCACTTTGTCCTATTCTGCAGGGCTCATTAACATAGGAGAATGACAAACTGCTTAAATATGAAATGCATAAGCTCCTTCCTTTTCTGGGCCTTCAAGTCAGAAGCCTACAGGGCTTGCTTTGTCTATTTGAAACATGAATTGGTTTAGAAGGTACAACTCCATTTTTAATTGGCTTATACAACTTAAAAATTGCTATGAGCAGGCTCTCAGCTACTCTGTCCTGGGAGGCACACTGCCAACAAGTGTACAGACTGAAATGAATATGGTAACTTGTGAACACTCTTAGAAAACTCCCTATAAAGGCAGAGACAGGGGATACTGTTACTAATAAGACATTTCCTTCTTGCCCACTGACATTTCCTCTTTAACTACTGCTTTGCCTCTCTAAATCCCAGAGTTTAAACTTTTTGACTGCAAAAGACCTGTTATGAGCGTTCATAAGCACTACAAACACTTGCACATTGAGATTGAAACCAGAACCCAGACAAAGTGACTTTCTCTGTCAATCAAAAAAAAAAAATCTGGGGCACTGGTCTTGCTTCCAAGGCTTCCTCTTCCAGAAGCAAAAACCTGGAGCAAGGAAACTCATTTTTTAAAGGGATACAGGTGCCAAACTCCTTGGGCTAGTTTCCAGGTCCTACTCAGTCTGGACTCAATCTCCCTGTCCTGTCTTATTCCTCACTACTCCCCGAAATGTACCCTTCGTTCCAGCTTTGCCCTTTTTACCTTTTCCTGCAAGGCCTCATTCCTGCCTGCTTCTTTGCTTACGGTGTTCTATCCCGGAATGCCTTTTTTCGTCCCTCTGCCTACCCGATTCAATAACTAGAGATGCCTTTGAGCCCTTTCAGAAAAATCTGCTGCTCCCTTGTCCCCGTAGAGAAAGTTGGGACCCTGAGAAGGATCCTGGTTCTGCTGGTAAAGTCTGTAGGACTGGATCAGACTTGTTGAGCAAAGGCGTCAGCCTAGATCCCTGAGCTTGACCGTAGATAGAGCTTGCGGTCTCATTTCAAGTCCCAATCTTCTCCACGAAGACTTCCATGTCTACTCCAGCCTGTACTCAACCCTCCATTCTCAGAGTTCCTGTTGTTCATCATGTCAAAGCTGTCTGGGTTAGCACTTAGGCCCATGACACAATTCAAAAGCAACTGAGTCTCCCTGCAGCGTCCATGAAGAACACTGGGTTTGGAGGATTAAGGTTCCAATCCCTACTGTTACCTGCTGCCTCTGTGAGCTTGCACAAATCTCTTTATCATTTTGACCCAAAATGGGGGACTAGAGGCTCTGTGCCCTAGACTATATACTTTTTCTGTAATGCTTTACATATACTTCTTCTGTATCCTAATCCTACATAGGTCCCAGCACAGTGCTAGGTAGATAGGAAACACTCAACAAGTTGGTTAAAAAAAAGCAACAAGTTTTATTGATACCTTTTATTTATACATCATGCTTATTTTTGGAAATACTTTCTTTTCTCTACCAAAATGAACATACTCTTAAATAAAAGAAAAATAACTAAGTAGAAACAATTGATAAAATGATTGCCTCAGATACAGTATGCAACATTCTGTTCCCATAGTCTCCCACGTCACTGCATTGGTTTTCAGGGGATTCTAATCACCAGATTCCCATCTAACTCATGGAAATGATGATAGTAAACCCACCCTAATGTTGAAAAGGTCTCATTTCAGGTTTTATGGCTAACTGGGACCTACTGGAATATGAGATACCTTGGGGGAGGAAGAGAGAAGCAGAAATTCCTTTGCTTCAGTCAGAGGTCAGAGAAGGAAATGTGGAGGTAGAAATCAAAAGTGTCTGACCATAGTCTATATACTTTGAGGGATTAGTAGCATAAATGATGGACAGATTTTGAGAATTATTAAGGTTTCCTCTCTTGCACAGGCTTAAGATTTCTTCAACATGGGTCTGGTTCCGGGGACCATAAAGGACCGACATTGAGGAGAAAAGAAATGAGATAGGATTAATTTTTTTAAAAAAATTAATTCCTTGAGGATTTATCTCAACTATATTTGGAATAATCCCATATGTATTCAATATGGAAGTGGATTTGTAACTTGAGAGTCAAGTGGGGCTCCCAGTCCCTTTCCTTTTGGTAGTTGTACTTGGTTCAATCTTAGGGAACTTTTCTGTATTAAATATAAACATGTGTTTGCCCCAATTCAGAAATCTCTGTCTCTGGGATCATCTGAATTCATTCCCTTTTCAAGATATTAGTTCACTGGCAAGTAACTAATATTCCTGATAAACACAACATAAAGTATATTTATTGCAGTGTCTATAAAGACAGAAATAGGGCTTTCTTCTAAGCCCCAGTTAACTATATAAAATAGGGCTATTTCCCTCTTCCCTTCCTGGAAGAGTCAGTCTCTGTCCTTTAATAAACAAAATAACAACTTGGAGCATGATTGAAGTTGGGATTTAGGTAATCTGCCTCATTTCCAGGCCTGTAAGCCTCATATACATGTACAACACAGCTTAGTGCCACTTACATAGGCTGTCCTAACACGTCAATATTCTATTCGGCTCAGGGAATTTTTAGCATTGGCCTCACAGTCATGCTCTGCCCATTGCTTCTGCGGATATCCTCTTCATGATGTGTGCTATGACTCCTGGACACCCTTTGCCATCTTCATGGCTTACCTCCATTCTCCCAGCAGCTCCTGATCTTTTCTATTCAGTACCTGTACCATGGCACCATGGTTTTATGGGAAAGTGAGTCCTTTTCTCTCAGGTCCCTATCAGCTCCTGAGTCTAGGGTCCAAAGTATTATGGGAGAATGAGTACTTTCTTATTAGGTATGCCCTTTATGGTCTGTTTTCATAAAAATATGTGAACTTGATCTTCCATCAAATAATCAATCTCCAATAAAATTTTAGGCTTAGTGATACAGTATGTTAGACCCCCAAACTTCTTCCTTACATTCTTCTTAAGTTAGGTCCTCCCTTGGGCTTCTCTCTTTTTTTTTTTTTTTTTTTTGCTGAGGCAATCGAGGTTAAGTGATTTGCCCAGAGTCACACAGCTAGTAAGTGTCTGAGGCTGGATTTGAACTCAGGTCCTCTTGACTCCAAGGCCAGAGCTGTATTCACTGTGCCACCTTGGCTTCTCTTTGCATAATACCTAATGGCTCCTTTTCTGCTCTTTCACTAGTGAGGATATGGGGGCCTTCTGGCATAGTGGTGGCTATTTGCATCTTCCACTACGGAGAATATAAGAACCATTTAAGAAATGTTGCTGCCATCAAGGACCTTATATTCAGCACTATATGTTTTAACACTCAGCTGTTAACTAATGTCTTATGTTTGGAAGATGAATCTTCTCACCTAGGCTTTCTGAGACTCTAATGTTTAGAGCATAGGGGAGAGCATTCAAGGAAGGCTTCTAAGACAAAGTAGGATTTAGTCCAGGAGTAGAAAGATGTATAGTTTGGTCTAAGCATTTGAAGCTTCCTTTGTATTCCTCTCCCTAGAATCAAGTGGGAAAGGAAGGGTAGGGGATGGAATAAATATTTATGAAGCACCTACTATATGCCAGGCTTTGTGTTAAGTGCTTTACAAATATCTGATTTGAGGCTCACAACAATCTGAGAGATAGATGCTGTTGTCTTCCAGATTTTACAGTTGAGGAAACTGAGGCAAGCAGAGGTTAAATAACTTGCCTAGGATCACACTGCTAGAAAATGTTTGAGGGTGGTTTTCCTTCTTTTGTGAGGCAATCGGGGTTAAGTGACTTGCCCAGCGTCACATAGCTAGTGAGTATTATGTGTCTGAGGCTACATTTGAACTCAGGTCCTCCTGATTCCAGGTCTGGTGCTCTCTCCACTGAGTCACCTAGCTGCTCCCTGGGTGGTTTTCTTTATATACAGTCAATGGACCCTTCATATAATGCTTGGTGGCTGGCTCCCACATAGAGTGCAAACTCTGCCTGTTCACCCGCTTTTTTCTTTTTCAGGAGATGAGTCGCTCCATTTGTCAGGCTGCTCAGCTTCACGGCTGGCACTGACCCCAGGGCCTTCTGCCAAATGACCTAGGCAGCAGCCAGCTCCTGATGCCCCAGGGGCCCAGATCCCTTTCCAAATGGCTTCATCTGACACCCTGGCCTGTGTTCTGACTGACCTCTGGGCTGACTCTGGGCTCAGCCAGTTGGCTCTGAGTGGTATGGTGGTCACTCAGTCCTATTTTCTATTTGCTTCACTGACTTGGGGAGAATTCATGTTCCTTTACATCATCTCCATCCTTCTCATCACAAAAGCACTTTTGGGACACTTGAGCTATAGAGGATATTCACAGAATTAGCTGAGCAGACCATATTGACCCAGATCAGCTTAGAGGAAGACATCCATTGGCTTCTGAGACATCACAGAATTGATCCATCAACATAGGAAATTCTTAATTAACTGGAAGCCCAACTAACTTGAGTTGAGGAGGCCAGGGAATACAGCATATAGAATGTTAGACTTGGTGTCAGGAAGACTTGAGTTTGAATCTCAAGCTTAGCACAGAGCCTGGAACATAGTAGGCTATAAATAAACGTTTATTGATTGACTGAATCACCTCAGACGTTTACTATCTGTGTAACTTCGAACAGGTCACTCAACTGTGATGAGCCTCATTTTTCTCACCTGTGAAATGGGGATGAAGATAACAGTATGGTATTTCACAGGGTTGTTATTTGGCTCAGATGAGCTTCCAAATCTTAGAATGCTACATAAGTGTCAGATATTATTTATTAAATGAGATGGTAGACATGTAAGCTTTGAAAGGCAGAAAACCGCACACTGGCTGATCCTTCTGCTGTTATTTTCATCACTAGGACCTCCCTCACCCCTTCTGAAGAGGAACAAACTGTCCATCTGAATTCTGGGCCAGACTGTTTGGTTCCCACATAACCTCTGTGGATGACAGTCCCTCAGCACATGCATGCTCACACATGCTTATGCACACACATGCAGGGATTACTGCGGCCTACTTAGCAAATCAAACACCCATCAGACAGAGGAGGCTCCAAGTGAGGCTGTCTCCGAGTGAGCTATGTAGGCATTTTTCTTCTTCCTCATATGATGGGTCCTCATCTTCCTCTTTCCTCTGTTCTGAAGGAGCTGGAAAGCTGGGTTCCCATCACTGTGTCTAGTGGGCTGCTTTTCAAAAAGGTTGAATCGTGCTTATTTTGCTCTTTGTCGAGTAAAGCCCTGCTCATTTAGTAGGTGGCCAGACTACTAAGCATTCTTTTGTTGTAGCTCATGGTAGAACTGGAACCAGAATGGGGAACTGGGGCTTTGTCCCAGGGCACTGACATCCAGGGGAAGACATCTTCTTCCTGTGGTGAAGGAAGACCCCAAACCTTGTATCACAGTACTCTGATCCAAACTTTCTGGAGGATGAATTGCTCTCTTTTCAAGTCACAACTTGCATCAGTGTTTAAGCTCTTTTCTGTGTACATCCTCCTCCTTCCCATTCTCCAAGTTGCCTGTCCTCCACACAGCCTGTCCTTTCTGTCACCACCCTACCTTTCTTCTCCAACTCTTTTTTATTCCATATTAAAAGCAAACAATTAATTATGGCTCTGCTTACCTAACTAGGCAAAGGGAAAAAAGCTGGTGTATGTGTGTGTGTGTGTGTGTGTGTGTGTGTGTAAATTTGTTTTTTCAAGGAAAATCCTAAACTAATCAACAATTTCAGTTCTATTCTGCTTCCATTGCCACCATCTAGTCCTTCTTTTCCAAATTACTGTGATAAATAGACTTCTAATTTTCCCCCAAAGGGTTTGAGCAGATGTTGGGGAACCATTTGGGGATATCCCAGAGCAGGTTCATGTTTTGACTCAGGGTTCCCATAGTTATAAAGCTGGAACTGGAAGGGACCTTAAAGATCATGTAGGGCCAGGCCAGCCTCCTTCTTTCATTAATTTATTTTAAAACATAAAATTTATGCCTTTTTTTTTTTAAACATCCTAGTCATTTCTGGCTATACCACTATCTTCACCCTCCTTAAGCAACAAAGAAAAAACAGCAAAACCAACCAACCAAATGACATTATCTGAGAGCAAATGCCATCCACCCTCTAGTTTTCCTCCTCTCCAAATAAAGGAGAGTTATGCATGTCTTTATCTCTTCTGTGAGGCTAAGGATCAACACCTTAATTTTATGAGGAAGGAAGGTGAGGCTCAGATAGCTTAAATGACTTTCCCTAAGGTGGGTGGTAAATGGTAGTCCTAGGTCTTTAAATCCTACCTTTGCTTCATTTCTCAACCAGCTGTAGACCTCTGATTGCTCCATCATGCCCCAGGAACCTCTTTTTCCTGCAAGATCACATTAGCCCTGGAACCGACACATTGAGGCCCTTCTGAGCAAGGGACAGCAGCTCTTCCCAGAACTTCCATTTGAGGAGGGCACCCAGGCCAACTATCTCTTCATTTCTGCCTGGCTGCTCTCTTTTGGACTACTCTGTCATATGAGTACCTTCCCCCTCTTTTTCCAGAGTCTTTTTGTGTGTTATTTTACACCATTAGATAATAAGCTCTTTCAGGGCAGGAACTATCCTTTTCATATTTATATCCCTAGTGCTTAGCACAATGCCTGGCACTTAGTAGGTGCTTAATAAATATTTATTGACTGACTGACTTTTTTTTTTTACTGCCCACACTAATGACTTTTACTGCTTAATTTCTAATGACCTTTAACATTCAATTTTACGATTTCATGCTTTATTGCTGAGCCAATACTCCCCCTTCACACCCCACTCCCACCCCAAGATTATCATCCACTTAGTATGTACCTTTGCTTTGGATAGGCTGGTCTCTTCAGTGTACTCTAGATAGTTCATGCTTTTTCTTGTCTTCCTGTCTTTACCCATGCTGGCCCACCCTTCACTATCACACCCTTCCTATCTTTAACTGTCTAGTCTAATCCTTTAAAAGCGGTTCAAGTCTCACCAGCTTCAGAGAGCCTTCCTGGACTATTCCATTCCATATTAATCTCTCCTGATGAACTATAGCAGTTATTGTCCATATACAAGCAAAAACTTACATTTCCATTATGCTTACCACAGCCCATTGTGGTAGGTAGTACAAGTATTATTATCCCTATTTTACAGATGATGAAAGTGAGGTTCTGAGAGGGAAATGACTGGCCCAAAGTTACATAGCAAGTAAGGATGTGGGCTAGTCTGCTAAAGCACATTTCCTGACTCTTAGCCCAGAGCTCTTTCTATGCTACTTCTCATATATTTAGACATTCAATCATGTAATCTTCTTGGGAAAGCAAGACAAATATAAGTAAGACAAGCAGCAATATTTGTAGTACCTGGGGCACCTTTTTTCACATGTGAGGACTCTAAAATAGCTACCCTAGGTTCAAAGTACTTAGTTCATTTTCTCAAAATAATGGCTCATGAACCCATGCAGATATGTTTCCATTAGTTAGCAAAATGGCACAATTAGTTTAAATGAAGGACATTTACTAAAGTAGCATATTAACTAATTTCAAAATTTGGAAAGAAGGACCTCTGATCAGCCATCCCTGATTCCCCAGATTTAAATGCCATGCCTCAGCTGCCTTCTAACACCATGCCTCCCCTAACCCCTTTTCAGTTCCCCTTTTATGTGTTGTCTTTCCCCACTAAAATGTAAGCTGCTTGAGGGCAGAGATTGTTATGATTTTGCTTATATTGGTATCCTCTGTGCTAAGCAGTATCTGGGACATAGTAAATGCTTAATAAATGTTCCTTAACTTTTGGGCATTTTTTCCCCTTATAAACCTAGGATACAATATGGACCCTCAGTGAGGAGAGTGAGAACACATAGGAATCATGCATAAATGGCATAGACATGGGGAATACGTGTAGAGGGGCAATTCATATCTCCAGTGCTAGAGGGCCATTGATGTTTTCTGGTGACATGATCATGGGGCTCACTGAGCATACTCCCCTCCTGGTCCAAGCTGAGTATTGTTTTTGTAGCTACTGGGTTCATAGTCTGTGCTGTAGATTGTTTCTTACTGTCAGAAGACTACTCCGAGCTCCTTGCTTCAAGGCCACCCAAGTCATCTCTGCTCCAGTATTCCAAGGTATAATGACTAATAATATCTCCCTGTTATGGCCAGGATACCAGCTCTTTAGTCATAGCCACCACACCCAGCTGACAAAAGCCAAGCAGATAATCCACCAGTTAAGATTTGGTCTTTTCAACTCCTATTCCTGGGCAGAAGATCAAAGTCCTCTGTTACACATAACTATCTAACAGGGTTAAATTCTCCCAAGATCCTCTCTGGCTTACCATTCATGAATTTGAATCAGAGCAAAATATAAACTAAGGAGGTAAGATCAAGACATTCTACTAACCTAGCCCATATTCCTGTCTTCATTATGTAGCAAAGGCTCATTGCTTGGGTGACATATTTTAGACAGCAAAAACCCCATGTCTCTACAAAAAATAAAACAATATGAGCTACTTGTAAACTAGGACCATTTCATATTTGTTTTTTATTCTTTTTTTACAAATTTATTTTCTATTCTTCCCAGTGCCTAATAGGACTGGACTCATGGTGAATATTCAATATCTAATGAAATTGAATTTAATTGCTTCAACAACTTGGCTTCTATCTTCTATCTTCCAATACTAGCATTTCCCCCTCACCCATAAGGTCATCAGTTCCTAGAAGCCTATCCCCTCCCCTAACTTTTCCTCTCTTAAGAAAGTTTTGGCTGGACAACTGGAATCATGGAATCACAGAAACATAAAATTTAGAGCTTATCTGTTCCAACTCCTTTATTTTACAGTGGCAGAAACTGAGCCCAGGGAAAGGAAGGGACTTGCCCAAGCTCTGATAAATAATGGACAAAGTGCTGCACCTGGAGTCTGGAAAGCTTAACATCAGATCCGCCTTCTGTATTTACTAGCTGAGAGAGCATAGATAATTCACTGAATCTTTCTGAACCTCAGTTTCCTCAGCTATAAAATGGGAATAATAATAATACCTTTAGGGCTGATCTTATAAGACTGTTGTAAAGCTCAAATGAGTGATAATGAATTTAAAGTGCTATATAAAAGTCAATCAAGAAAGAAAAGGAGCAAAGCCAAGATTTGAACAGTGGCCCCCTGATTCCCAAATCGGTGCTCTCAACACTCTATCATATTAGTTTGACACAGGGTACTGAGCAGAGGCTAAACATAGCATTGGTACCAATATTTCTTCCTCAGCAAATGTAAGAAAGAAGGCCCAAGACAGGGCCTTCAGTGTTTGGAAGAAAAATTCCTGCTTGGAGAAGCCTGAGCCCTCCCTTGGTGGCATTGTATGATTTTCTTCTACAGTGACTGAAGAAAATGTGGTCTTAATACAGTGTACTTTACAAAGCGGGCAGGATTAAAGAGGGATCCTAATTGACCCAAGGGGTGGTTTTCAACCTGTTTAATATCCAGAATAATTCCAAGAGTCAGTCTTGATTGCCTATGTCATCTTCATATCATCTGAGAGGGAAAAATAAGATGTCTAAACAGTTTGTGACTGGGAGGGCTGAAGTTCAACAGGAACCAGCCCTCATGGTTTTGTTGGAAAGATGGGAGTATTATTTCCCAAGTCCTTCATGGCACAGGGCTTGGCAGATAGAGAGGTTTCAGATGCTTGGTCTTAAGGCCTGGGGCAATCTCTAAGGTGTTTTCTTTCTTTGGCCTAGGGAACATATTCCCTTGAGAATCTTTCATTTGGCTCTGCTAGCTAGTTAATTCATATTACATTTTGCCCTTTTCTGTAGCTGAAATAAAGTGTGGACTGGTGGCTGGCGAGCTGTCCTTGGAGTGAGGGAGCCCAGAGTTCAAGTTCCCTCTCTGACATATACTGGCTGTGTGACATAGGGCAGCTCCCTTGACCTCTCTGTTCTAGGCCAGGGGTTGGCAAACCTTTTCTGTAAAGAGCTAAATAGCAAAGATTTTGGACTTTGTGGGCCAAGACGTAAAATTGAGGATATTATGTAGATATTTATCTAACAAGAGAGAAAACATTTCCCTAAATTTTTATTGAGGAAATTTATAAAACAACAACAACCACATTAATAATAGAGTTCATTAAAAAAAATACAGACCCAGTAATAAGAATAGAATTCTTTTCTTTTTTAACATGGCATTTCACTTAATTGGATTCAAAGTTAGTTTTCTCTGTCTTTAAAATTGATAAGAGGCAGAGCCAAGATGGTAGAGAAAAGGCAGTGACTCACCTGAGCTCTCCCCTCAAAACCTCCAAAAACCTTTAAATAATGCCATAAAACAATTCCTGCAGCAGCAGAACCCACAAAAGGATGGGTGAAATAACTTTCTTGCCAAAGACAACTTAGAAGGTCTGCAGAAAAGGTCTGTTGCACCAGGCTGAGCGAGGAGGGTAATCCAGTGCAGGCCATGCCAGTACAAACCAGGAACAGCCTTGGAAGCCACTGAATTAGCAGCAGCAGCAGTAGCTACTTCTAGAGTTCTCAGCTCATAGATGGTAAAGGGGTTGATTAACTGATTGATCAGAAGGAGATTACAGGGGTCTCTTTGCTATATCTGGGGGCAAGGCTCTGTTGCTTTAACTATAATCAGATCTGGGTCACTGTCCTGGGTGTCAGTCCCAGCGAGAGGAAGAGTGCTAGCACACTATAGCTTGCGGCCATAATAGAGCAGGAATCCTTGTCACAGTTCCAGCACAAAAAAGAGTGCTTGTGGTCACTCACAGACCAGAGCATAGGTCAGGAAAGTAGTAAACAAACCTCTCTTTAGATCATACCACCTTGGAAGAACTGAAAACTTACAGGTCCCTAGAAGTATTTTTAAAAACAGCTGCGCAAAATTCTTGAAGCTTGGGACAGTGTGCCCTCCACCCTGGAAGCAGAGCCCAATTTAGCAAAGAGTTAAAAGTAAAAAAATACACTGGAAAAAATGAGCAAACAACAGAAAAAAATATGACCATAGAAAGCTACTATGGTGATGAGGAAGATCAAAATACACACTCAAAAGAAGACAACAAAGTCAAAGCTCCTACATCCAAAGCCTCCAAGAAAAATATGAATCAGTCCCAGGCCTTGGAAGAGCTCAAAAAGGAGTTTGAGAATCAAGTAAGAGAAGTACAGGAAAAACTGGGAAGAGAAATGACAGTGATGCAAGAAAATCATGAAAAACAAGTCAGCAGCTTGCTAAAGGAGATCCAAAAAAAAATACTGAAGAAAATAACACCTTAAAAACCAGACTAGGCCAAATGGTAGAAGTAGTCTAAAAAGCCAATGAGGAGAAGAATGCTTTGAAAAGCAGAATTGGCCAAATGAAAAAAGAGGCACAAATATTCACTGAAGAAAAAAAAATTCCTTAAAAAGTAGAACCAGCCAAATAGAAAAGGAGGTACAAAAGCTCACTGGAAAAAAAAATTCCTTAAAAATTAGAATTGAGCAAATGGAAGCTAATGACTTTATGAGAAATCAAGAAATTATAAAATAAAACCAAAAGAATGAAAAAAACAGAAGACAATGTGAAATACCTCATTGGAAAAACAACTGACTGGAAAATAGATCCAGGAGAGATAATTTAAACATTTTTGGACTACCTGAAAGCCATGATAAAAAAAAAAGCCTAGATAGCATCTTTCAAGAAATTATCGAGGAAAACTGCTCTGATATTCTAGAACCAGAGGATAAAATAGAAATTGAAAGAATCTACTGATCACCTCCTGAAAGATATCCCAAAATTAAAACTCCCAAGAACATTATAACTGAATTCCAGAGCTCCCAGGTTAAGGAGAGAATATTGCAAGCAGCCAGAACAAAACAATTCAAGTTTTGTGGAGCCACAGTCAGCATAACACAAAATTTAGCAACTTCTATATTAAAGAATTGGAGGGCTTAGAATATGATGTTCTGGAGGGCAAAGGAGCTAGGATTACAACCAAGAATCACCTACCCAGCAAAACTGAGTATAATCCTTCAGGGGAAAAAAATGGATATTCAATGAAATAGAGGACTTAAGTATTCTTTTTTTAAAAAAATTATATGTATATTTGTTTTATTTATTTTTTCACTTAATAGTATTTTATTTTTTTCCAACCACATTGCAAAGATAGTTCTTAACACTTGCTTCCATAAGATCCTGAGTTCCAAAACTTTTTTTTCTCCCTCCCTCCCCTCTTCACTTCCCAAGATGGCAAGTGATCCGATATAGGCCACACATGTACAATCATATTAAACATCTCTCCACATTAGTCATGTTGTGATAGAAGGGAAAAACCATGAGAAAGAAAAAATAAAAACAAAAAAGAAAGAGATAATAGTATGCTTTGATCTGCACTCAGACCCCATAGTTCTTTCTCTGGATATGGATAGCACCTTCCATCATGATTCCTTTAGAACTGTCCTAGAGCACCACATTGCTGAGAAGAGCTAAGTCCATTAAAGTTGATCATGGCACAATGTTACTGCTACTGTGTTCAATGCTCTCCTGGTTCTATTCACTTCACTCAGCCTCAGTTCATGTAAGTCTTTCCAGGTTTCTCTGAAATCTGCCTGCTCATCATTTCTTATAGCACAATAATATTCTACTACATTCATATACCACAACTTGCTCTGCCATTCCACAATTGATGAGCATTCCCTCAATTTCCAATTCTTGGCCACCACAAAAAGAGCTGCTGTAAATATTTTTGTACATGTGGGTCCTTTTCCATTTTTTATGATCTCTTTGGGATACAGACCTAGAAGTTGTATTGCTGGATCAAAGGGTATGCACAGATTTATAGCCCTTTGGGCATAGTTCCAAATTGCTCTCCAGAATTGCTGGATCAATTTGCAACTCCACCAACAATGTATTAGTGTTCCAATTTTCTCACATTTTCTCCAACATTTAGCTTTTTCCTCTTCAGTTATATTAGCCAATCTGATGGGTTCTGAGGTGGTGCCTCAGAGTTGTTTTTAAATTTGCATTTCTCTAATCACTTTCAAATGCTCTTGATGAAAAGACCTGAGCTGAATAGAAAATTTGTCTTGCAACTACAAGACTCAAGCATAAAAAAGTAAACAGGAAAGGGAAATCATAGGGAACTTAATAAAATTAAACTGTTTACATTCCTACATGGGAAGAAAATATTTGTAACTCATAAAAACTTTCCCATTATTAGGGCAGTTAGAAGGAGTATATAAAGACAGAAGGCACAGGTGTGAATTGAATATGAAGGGATGATATCTAAAAAAAATTAAAGGGAGAGAAAGAGGAATGCATTGGGAGAGGGGGAAAGGGAGGGGTAAAATAAGGTAAAAAAATCTAACATAAAATAGGCAAGAAAAAGCTTTTACAATGGAGAGGAAAATGAGGGAAGTTTGGGGAATGAGTGAACTATACTATCATCAAAATTGACTCAAAGAGGAAATAAAAGACACACTCAATTGGATATAGAAATCTATCTTGCCCTACAGGAAAATAGGAGCGGGGAGTGATAGAAGAGAGGGCAGATTGACAGAGGTGGCAATCAGAAGTAAAACACTTTTTTCTTTTTCTTGGCAATTGGGGTTAAGTGACTTGCCCAGGGTCACACAGCCAGTAAGTATCAAGTGTTTGGTTTGAGGCCAAATTTGAACTCAGGTCCTCCTGACTTCAGGGCAAATGCTCTATCCACTGTGCCACCTGGCTGCCCCTGAAGTAAAACACTTTTGAGGAGGGACAGGGTGAAAGGAAAGAGAGAAAATGGTATAAATGGGGGAGGAGGGAATAGAATGGTAGGAAATACATTTATCATCGTAACTATGAAAAAATTTTGAAGAAAGTTTCTCTGATAAAGGCCTCATTTCTCAAGCATATAGAGAACTGAGTCAAATTTTTAAAAATAAGAGCCATTCCCCAATTGATAAATGACCAAAAGACATGAACAGTTTTCAGATGATGTAATCAAACCTATTTTCCTGTGAAAAAAATGCTCTAACTCACTATTGATTGGAGAAATGCGAATTAAAATAATTCTGAAGTACTACCTCAAATCTATTAGATTGTCCAATAGGACAGAAAAGGAAAATGACAAATGTTGGAGAGGATTGGGAAAAAATGAAACATTAATGTATTGTTGGTGGAGTTGTGGACTGGTTCAACCATTCTTTAGAGCAATTTGGAATTATGCCCAAAGGTCTATAAAATCATGCACACCCTTTTACCTAGCAAGCTACTAGGTCTGTATCCAAAAAGAGATACAAAAACAAAAAGGAAAAGGACCTATATGTACAAAAGTATTTATTGCAGCTCTTTTCTGGTGGCAAAGAATTGGAAATTGAGGGGATGCCCATGAATTGGGAATGGCTAAACAAGTTGTAGTATATGACTGTAATGGAATATTACTGTGCTATAAGAAATTATGAACAGGATGCTCTCAAAAAAACCTGGAAAGACTTACATGAGCTGATGCAAAGTGAAATGTACTGTGTACAAAGTAACAGCAATATTCTAAGATGATCAGCTGTGAATGACTTAGCTATTCTCAGCTAATGATCCAAGACAACTTGGAAGGAGTTATGATGGAAAATGCTATCCATCCCTAGACAAAGAACTGATGCTATCTGACTACATTTTGAAGTATACTTTTTTGCTTTCTTTATTTTTCTTGAGTTCTTTTCTGTCTGTGTTTTCTTTCACAATGTGACTAATATGGAAATATATTTTGCATGACTACACGTATGACCTATATTGAATTACTTGCCTTCTCAATGAAGGGCGTGGGGAGGAAGGAAGGGAGAGAATTCGGAACTCAAAGTTTTAAAAATGAATGTTAAAAATTGTTTCTACATGTAATTGGGGAAAAATAAAATACTGAACAAAAATATCTATTGCAATTGTTCATCAGTTATTGCTGATCTATAAAGAGATTTTGCATATTTCTTCTTTGAAAATATCTTTTCACCCACATAGGTACTGCCAAATATTGATGCAAATTCATGAACATATGATTTTAGTTGAGACAAAAGGTTAATAGCCTTAAAGAACTTTGTTTTCTCTGGATATATTTCTTTGACTACTGCAATCAAACATGATTTAATTAATTTACCATAGGTAATCAGCTTTCCTTGCTTGGTTAACAAATAAGCTGCTCAGAAACTTTCTTTGGCCGAAATCTCATTTTCATTTTTAATTTTTGTCAAGAAATTTTTCTGTGATGAGATATTCTATTTTAAATTTTCTAATTTTTCTAACTGTTTCTTTCCTGTGAGTTGGAAATATTATGATGAGTGCTTAGTCAGATAATGTCAACATACATTATATTCTTTTAGCATAGCTATAATGTCATTGCCTAATAAATAGTATGCTTTGCAATACTTCCCCTGCCCCCTTAAAAGCACAGCATTCAAAGTCTTCCTTTCCTTTCCTTTCCTTTCCTTTCCTTTCCTTTCCTTTCCTTTCCTTTCCTTTCCTTTCCTTTCCTTTCCTTTCCTTTCCTTTCCTTTCCTTTCCTTTCCTTTCCTTTCCTTTCCTTTCCTTTCCTTTCCTTTCCTTTCCTTTCCTTTCCTTTCCTTTCCTTTCCTTCCTTTCCTTTCCTTTCCTTTCCTTTCCTTTCCTTTCCTTTCCTTTCCTTTCCTTTCCTTTCCTTTCCTTCCTTTCCTTTCCTTTCCTTTCCTTTCCTTTCCTTTCCTTTCCTTTCCTTTCCTTTCCTTTCCTTTCCTTTCCTTTCCTTTCCTTTCCTTTCCTTTCCTTTCCTTTCCTTTCCTTTCCTTTCCTTTCCTTTCCTTTCCTTTCCTTTCCTTTCCTTTCCTTTCCTTTCCTTTCCTTTCCTTTCCTTTTCTCTCTTTTTCTCTCTTCTTGTTTTGACATGATGAGTATGTATTGGTAATAAAAAATGTCACATTCAAAATGCTGTTGCGTTATAACTGTTACTGTGATTTGTAGTGTGCTAAGTAGCAATGCCAAGTGATGAGAGTGTCACTGAAAGTCTCCATCAGCATCACTACTCAACTCTGACACTGCCTTGTAGCGTGAAATCAGCCATAGGCAATAAGTAAACAAATGAGCATGGCTGTGTTCCAATAAAAATTTGTTGATGAGTACTGAAATGAGGATTTTATATAATTTTCATGTCATGAAATGTTATTCTTTTTTTTTTCAACCTTTTTAAACATGTAAAAACTGTTCTTTAGCTTGTGGACTTCATGTTGATCCCTGCTGTGGGCAACATGATAAGACTGTAGTTTGAAGGAAAGGTGCAGAGCCACATGGGTACAATGAGTTTCTTCATCTGGACATTTTTCTATCAACAAAATCAAAGGACCTGTATCTATCCTTATTCCTGCATAGATAGGCTAGTGATCTGGGGACCCAGTGAACATACTAAAAGCAATATCCCTTTTCTGGCTTCCTCTTGCAGCGCAAATTTATAGAACCAAAACATGGATGAGGAAGGCTTCCAGCATAATGTGTGGACCTCCACAGTAAACATAAGGGAGAACAAGTTCAAGAGTTGCCCTCAAGATGGGCAGGCATCGATGAAATGTGATTGTTGTCATTGATAGAACATCCAAATGGGTGAGGTCACAGATTGATTTGAATATGTAGGCAGAGGTGAAGAATGAAGAAAAGAGGATATGCTGATTACATCTGTGAGTGTGGTGACTCTCACATCTGCCTGATGAGGGTAGGGTAATGGCTCTTCAATCCCTGCCACCACACCCAGCTAACAAAAGCCAGGTAGAGTTCCCACTGGTATTCTTAGTCTCTTCTTTTTAATCCCTTTGTGTGGACCTGGGATCAAAATCTTCCATTCAAGGGAACAGTCTGTAGTAACTTGAAGTAGGGAAAGATAGATAGGGACTTATTTTTTCTGAATCCAGGAATACTGAGATGAAGTAATAACTCTTGAAATTTTAAGGAAGTCAATTTAGGCCCCCTCCCCCCCCAAAAAAAAGACTGCTTTAATTTTTTTTTGTAGGGGAGAGGTGTCAGGCAGGGTTTTGTTGTTGTTTGGTGTGTCTGACTCTTCATGACCCTATTTGGGGTGTTCTTGGCAAGATACTGGAGTATTTTGTTCTCCAGCTCATTTTGCATATGAGGGACTGAGCCAAACAGGGTTAAATGACTTGCCGAAGGTCACCCAGCTAGTCAGTTTCTGAGGCTGGATTTAAGCTGAGGAAGATGAGTCTTCCTGACTCCAGGCCTGTCACTCTATACACTATATCACCTAGATGCCTGTAAGGCAGGATATCAAAGTCCAAAGTTACTTATAGTCTGAGTGTGTGACCAGGGACACTGAGACATTAAATAACTTGCTGGAGGTTACATAGTTAGGATGTCGTAGACTCATAGGATTATAGATTAAAAACTGGAAGCTACAGATTTAGAGCTGACTTTAGAGGCTATCTCGTCCAACTTCTTCGTTTTACACATGAGGAACCTGAAGCCTGGAGAGGCTAAATGATTTGGCCAAGACTGCCAATGATTAAGTCACAGCTAAGATTTGAACTCAGCTCCCCTGACTCCAGATCTAGGGCTCTTTTCACGGCACTGTTTTCCTGCTCAAGGTAGGGCTTGAATTTAGGTCTTCCAGATGCCAAAGTCACTCTCTAGTTACTGTGTTCCAGTTGCCTCTTCTACTTTATGTAGCAAGGAGTAAACTTTGTGGCAACAGCTACATGGGATGTGGGATATGGAGTAGTGGTGGGAAAGGGGGAAGAGGAGGAGAAGAAACAAAAAAGACAAAAAAAAACCCCAAACAAACCAAAGAAGGACTTTGAGAATGTGCACAAGCATCATGACCTTAAACAATGAAGGAAAGGACTGAGTCTAGGATGTCTTGTGCCCTTGCCACTGTCACCCTGGGTACTGTGAGAGATCTCCAAACCGGCTCTACTGATAAAAGTTACTGATCTTATGGAAATTCCTTCTCCCCTTTCTCAGTCAAGTTTTGAAATGTTTGATATTTTTATTCTTCATTTTTCCTGGTGGAAACATGAAAGAGGCCTCTGTCATTTGCCTTTTCAAGTGTTCCTGTTTCCAATGGTAGAGTTCTGAGGATCTGAGAAAACTTCCTACAAAGATTGAGGAAAATGCAACTCTGTAACAATGCCGGCAAGAATGCATGGTAAAAATTACTCCAAATTACATTACAGGATGTAAACGGGTCAGATTTCGGAGACTGCTGATCTGAGTCCATCTGAGTCATTCCTTGGGAATGCCACCGTCTGTCTCCCTCTCTGGAGATGAGATTGAAAACAAGGAGATCCCAGGATTGTAAATCAGACATCAGGTACTTATTCCCCAAGGATCTGATTCAGCAGTTGCTCCATTCACACAGCCCGTGGCAGATGTTATTGCTGGGGAGAAGCCTGCTTTCAAACATGAACCAGGGCCTGGAGTCTTCTGTCAGGAGCAAGTGGGAGTTTTTACACTAGTCTCTCTCTTACTAGATCCTGGGTCCATTTCCTAATGCTCAGCCTCAGCAGGAATTGAGTGCATGCCAGGCTTACTACAGAGTCCCCATTATGGGTCAGATCCTTTGACAACAAATCCCATTGCAACAGAATTCTTTATGGGAAAAGACAGTTTTTCCAGTTCCAGCTGATGGGCCACTTATTTCAAACAGTTTCCATAGAACCAAGGGCTAGTCCAGGCAAAGCATTTGGATGGTCTCTCCAAGCCCGTTGTCATGAAATAGAGCACTTATTGTCTCTTAGCACCCATGTGGCCCTTAACCATACTGGAATTGAATTAAAAAATGCTTGGTACATCTTAAAGCTTAAAGAAATGTGGGCTCTTATTAACTCACATATAAGCTTGTTGACAGCAAGACCCATTGTATTTCTTCATACTCCCACAGTGGCATACGTAGTCAGTAGTCTTTCTTTGCGTACTGAGTAACTATTTCAAAGAATCTCATTTATGATCATTAGAAGGGCCCTTGGAGATTGAGACCATCTCTCTCTTTTTACAAATGAGGAAACCGAGGCTGGAAGGATGAAGTTCATTAATTCATAGAGATATAGAGTTGTAATAGACCTTAGATGCTCCCTAGTCCATCTCCAAGACCCAAGTCTAAGTGACTTGCCCAAACTCACAGGGCAGCATGCGGCAAAACCACACTTTGAAACACTCTGATTATAAGTTTAGAAATCTTATCTTTACTAATCTGTGATTGACTCAAGGTGACATAGCCAATTAGTGTCAAAGTCAGGACCAGAGCTCAGGGCTGCTAATTCTCAGTCCAGTGTCTCTTCCAAGTGCCTGCATTCCTGTCTAAGTGTAAGCCATCTTCCCTTCCCTTATTTACTCTATTTGCCCCTGAAAAGTGTCTGCTGGGGAACAATTAATGGGCTCATTCAAGAACAAGACTGTCAGGGAATTACTTTTTTATGTAATGGGGCTCTGAACAATTAGGCCAGTGGGGTCCAATTCTCAGATCATATACAGGAGAGTCTGCCTGCTGCCAGCCCATATGGAACCTTGGGGTTCCTTCTGGAAATCTGTGATGGCATGGAATGGAGGGTCCCAACCTTCCTCTTCAGAGCATAGATAGGCATTTTTTGTTTCCTCTCTATTTACTGAATGGTAAAGAAAAACCTTTTGATGGACTACTGAACCTGAACTGTGTATGCACACAAAAGGAATTATTCAGCCAAAGTGTGCCTTTCTTTGTGGTGGATATGTTGTATGCTTCTGATGGCCTTTTCTCCATCTTCATCCTCCTTGACCTATTTGTGGCATTTGACCACTCTTTCCTGGGTACTTTTCCTCTCCCTGGGTGGTTGTGACACTATTCTCTCTTGGTTCTCCTCTTACCAGTCAGACTACTTTTTTTCAGGTTACTTTGCTACATCATCACCCATATTCATCCTTACCCAGGACCATTTCCCAAGGTTCTGTCTAGGACCTCTTCTCTTCTTCTTCTATACTTTTCTTTCTTGGTGGCTTCACAACAGCTTTTATGGGTTTAATGATCATTTCTATGCTGATAACTCGCAGATGTAAATATCCAGACCTGCTCTCATAAGCTACCCGACTCAAATTTCCAAATGCCTATTAAACATTTCAAATTGGATGTCCTAGAGACAGCTTAAACTCAACATATCTAAAGCTGAACTTATTAGTGAACTGTTTATCTTTCCCCCAAAATTCATCGTCTTTCAAACTTCTTTATTTATTGTTAAAGGTATCAACAAATTAATCTCCTAAGCTGTCTCCCAGGTTAGTAACTTCTGTATTACACTTGACTCCCCATTCATCTTCACTCCTATATATCCAATCGATTGCTGAATCTTGCTCTTTCTACCTCCATATCATCTTTCACACGCAACCCTTTTTCTCTGTTCATGCAGTCACTGTCTTAGTTCAGATCCTCGTCACCTTTTGCAAGATGGTGCATTAAAATGACCTCTTCTTTGGTCTCCCCTCCTCAAGTTTCTCTCTCCTCTAGCCCAGACTCCACAGTGGCCAAAGTGATTTTCCTTAAATGCAGATCAAACTATGTCATTCTCTTATTCAATAAACTCTGATAGCTCCTATTACCTCTAAGATAAAATAGAGGTTCTTTTGTTTAGCTTTTAAAGGGCTTCTTAACTTTCTGACAATCTATTTTTCCAGTTTCCTTGAACATTACTCTCCTCGCACCCATGGTCTAGCCACCTAGCCTTCTTTCTATTCCTCACATAGGGCATTCCAACTCCCATCTCTGTGTCTTTGCATTGGCTGGCTGTCCCCCAGGCCTAGAATAGAGAGCTCCCTCAACTTTGCCTCACAGACTCAATATTCTCCTTTCAAGATACAGCTCATGTACCAACTTCAACAGGAAATGTTTCCTAATCCCCCCAAATACTAGTGTTCTACCTAGCTAACTATTTTGTATTTAACTACCTTAGATTTATTTGGATTTATTTGCTTTATATTTATACTATATACACATATAATAATATATACATGTCTATCTATATCTACAAATATAGATATATACCTGCCATTTCTACCATTAGGTTATAAGATCCTCTGAAAGTAGGGATTGTTTCATTCATTTTATTTGTATCTCCAGTGCCTAGCACAGTCTTTGGCGTATAGTAGATACTTAATAAATGCATGTTTATTTATTAATTAGCTTATATGCGTTCCAAAGTTTCTCTGAATTCTTCATGGAGCAACTTGGTGGTACAGGAAATAGAGTGTTGGGCTTGGAGTCAGTAAGACCTAAGTTCAAATCTAGCCTTAGACACTTACTAGTCATGGGCTGCTGGACAAGTCACTTAACCTCTGTTTGCCTTAGTTTCTGTAAAATGGAGATAATAATAATATTACCTCCCAGGGTTGTGGTGAGGATCAAATGAGATAGAATTATACAATGCCCAGAACATTGTAAGTGCTATATAAATGTTTGCTTTTATTATTCACATTCACAATTTCTAATGGTACAGAAAATTACATTACATTTATAGTTATCTTTTGAGATGCTCTATCTCAATAGTCAATAAACATTTATTAAGCACCTACTATTTGCTAAAACACTGTGCCAAGTGCTAAAGATTAAAAAAAAAGCGTAAGACAGTCCCTACCCTCAAGCACCTGACAGTCTATTTGAGGAAGACAGCACATACAAAGAAGGTGAAGGGGTGAGGAGGAGGTTATCCAGTAAGGGTGGAGGACACGATGGGCAGCAAGAATGGGAAATAATCTAAGGAGGTAGGAGTTTCAGAGTTGATTTCATCTTGCAGAGTGATGAGTTTCTGGAGATCATGAAATCCAGGTCATCCAGATAAGAAATGATGAGGCAAATTCCCTGAGTATCCTCTTAAAATTGTAGCAGATTAGGGAGGTGTTCTCTAATGTCAAAACTCTACACTTTCCAATCAGAAGATGGGGAAAGGGAGTGATAAAGGGAATGCTGAGGAAGTGTGAGTTCAAATGCCATTTGATGACTAATCTGACTTGTGCTCAAAAGTCTTCAGTGGCTCCCTATTGCCCACGGAATCAAATACAAAGTCTTTAGCTGGTCCTACAAGTTTTTCCACAATCGAGCTGCATTCTACCACCAAATTTCTAGTGTAGTATCATATTACCTCCCTACACACATACTCTTCATTCTAGCTAAGCTGAACTACTGCCTGTCCCTTCAACAATCCTTGTTCAAAAGTATTCTTGTGTTTTTTTTTTTAGTGAGGCAATTGGGGTTAAGTGACTTGCCCAGAGTCACACAGCTAGGAAGTATTATGTGTCTGCAGTCACATTTGAACTTAGGTCCTCCTGACTCCAGGACCCCTGTTCAAAAGTATTCTTGCTGGAGCAGCTAGGTGGTGCAGTGGATTAAAGCTTCAGCCTTGGAGTCAGGAAGACTTGAGTTCAAATCTAGCCTCATACATGTGACACTTTGCTGTGTGATCCTGGGCAAGACACTTAACCTTGATTGCCTAAGCAGGGGAAAAAAAGTTCTGTGGATCTGCTTGTACTATTCCTTCTACCCAGAATGTTCTCAGCTTGTTCAATTCCTACTTGGTTTTTTAAAAGCCCAAATAAAACTTGAAACCTTTTTTGATTCTCTCTTTTTAAATGCCTTTACCTCTTATAGCAATCTTAAAATTTTACTTTGTATCTCTTTACTGTATTGTCTCATATTACTAGGTGTTAGGAGAATTATTCGTGTATGTGTTATATCTCTTTGAAGGTCAGTGATTATGTCTTTTTCCCCCCTCTAGTTCTATGTAAAGACAATTTTTAACTTTCATTAAAAAAATTTTTTTGAGTTCCAGATTTCCTCCCTTGCCTCCCCCCTCACTGAGACAGTAAGAAATTTGATACATATGTTCGATCATACAAAACATTACCATGTTAGTCATTTTATGAAAGAAGATACAGACCCAAAGGAAATAAAACCTTGAAAAAAATACAGTAAGTGAAAAATAGTATGCTTTCATTTGCATTCAGACTCCATCAGTTCTTTCTCTGGAGGTAGATAGCATTTTTCATCTTTTGGAATTGTGGTAGATCATTGTATTGCTGGGAAGAGCTAAATCTATCATAGTTGATCATCACAAAATGCTGCTATTACTGTGTATAATGTTCTCCTGATTCTTCTCACTTCACTTGCATCAGTTCATATAAGTCTTTCCAGGTTTTTCTGAAATTTGCCCGCTTATCATTTCTTATAGCACAGTAATATTCCATTACAGTCATATACTACAACTTGTTTATCCATTCCCCAATTGATGGGAATCCCCTCAATTTCCAATTCTTTTGCAGGGACCATGCCTTACACTATTTTGTACACAGTAGGTACTAAATGAATTTTGATTGAATTTAATTGAAATTAAACTATTCAGACTAGTAGATCAAATAATATGATACCTATTAAGCACTCAGCATAGTGCCTGCCACATAGTAGTAATAAATGCTTGCTCTCTTCCCTCTTCTCTTTCCTGGCCCTCCAATGAAAGATGGGTCTGAGAAAGACAGAAAAAGGTGGTTCTTCCAAATTCTTTTATCCCTCTTCAAACCTCTCATGGCTTTTCCTCTCCCCTTTCTCTCAGTTTGCCTCATATTTTTCTGAAAAAAAAATTGATGCCATTTGCTGTGAGATCTCTCTTTTCTCCTCTTCCTCATGTTATGTCACAGATGCCTTCTGCCATTATCTCCTCCTTCACCCCTGTCTCACATGATGGAGTGACCTTGCTCATTACTGAGGCTAACCCTTCTACCAGCTCAAATGATCCCATTCTATCCCTTTTCCTCCAACAGATTGTTCCCTCTGTCATCTCCACCCTTTCATTATTTTAATCTCTCCCTGTCTATTGGCTCATTCCCTACTGCCTACAAACATACCCATATTTCCCCCTTCAGGAAAAAAAAAAACCCTCTCACTTCTACCCCTGTTATTGTCCTATATTTCTTCTGCCCTTTGTACTGAAACTCCTTATGAAGACGGTCTTCAATAGAATCATAGAATCATAACATCATAAATTTTAAACTAGAAGGGACCTAATAGACAATTGAATCTAACCTCTCATTTTATAGATGAGGAAACTGAGGCTGAGAAATGTTAAGTGATTTGCTTCAGGCCAATATAGCTAGTAATTATCTTGAGGCTGGATTTGAACTCAAATCTTCTTGCCTCCAAGCCAAGCTCTGAATTTGAGGTACCACCAAGTCACCTTCATTATCTTAGAATGAACTGCATTCATTATATTATTAATTCCTCTTTGAAAAATGTTACATATTTGGCAACATCAACTAATTGTGTCAGAAACATTGTGAGTAAGCCAGGATATTGAGTCCCAGATGTCTGCCACTCAGAAATCACTCCAGAAATCAGTCCAAGTGATATTACCCCATTTTAAAATGAGAACATAGTGTTTGAATGGTCTCTATGTGTCATCTGTTTGGGCAGAAGTGATGTTATTTATGAACCTCTAGAGTTTGCATATGGGGTTTTCCCCTCTTCCTGGGCATAATTCTCCACTTTTAAATTGTAATGTCTTTGTGCACAGTGATTTGGCACCCATGTGGTGCCAATGTGAGGGACAATGGCATTCTTCTGAATCAACACTAGGAAGAATGAAGCTTGGGCAAAGAGTATGTTTTTCATGCTCTTTGCTTCGGGGATTTCCCCATTACACTTTAGATTCCTGGCTCTGTCCTGGGTTTCCTCTTCCTTCCACACTTTGTAGAGTCCAGAATTTCCATAATAACTACCAAGACTCAAAGAAAGATATGTGGCCTTGTGACTTTGGGCCTTTTTTTTTTCTTCTAACATCATGGAATATTAGAGCTGAAAGGGTACTTAAAATCCTTCCCAAGCCACAGCAATAAAGAGGGAGTTGGACATAACATTTAGCCACCAGGGTCTGTCAACAGCTACCAAAAAGAGGACAGACAGTCTGACTTTAAATAAATGCAGAGGGCAAGGAGAATTACATAGTGAAGAGCAGAGAGTGGGCTATGTTTGTGTTTTTACCAGAACTAAGTAACACCTACATAAGCACATGATCTCTGACATCTTAGAGGTGAAGGTGAAAAGATGAGATGAATGGTTCTCAACTCCCTGGAAATCAGGGAGAACGAAGCATTCCTTGAAAGACTGGAAGTGATCCAAAGAGAAACAAAGGGAAAAAAAGATGTGTAAAGCAGAGGCGAATCTTACCATCTTAGGAAGCTGGAGGACAGAAGAATATGACACAGAGAAAAAAGGAAATGTGAAAGGGAGTGGTGCCCCAGATGAGTTCAACTTGATGAGCCTGTAGGGCAGGGACCCTTACTTTGGAACTTTGGATAAGCACTTCCCACAAAAGAGGAAGGACTCTTATTGGAAATGGGTTAAGAAGACAAAGAACAAACTCTGACTGAGTCTCAGTTTCTGAGGCAGAACTAGGATGATTTACCAATAAGATTGCATTTGTATAGGGCTTTAAATTTTGCAAAGTGTTTTTCACACACATTTCTTTTGATCCTCATAAATACCCTGTGAAGTAGGGTCTTTTATTTTCTCCAAGAAATCATCTCTGGTGAAAGTCCATTCTCCTCCTTAAGGTGTCCTTGATACAGATGTTCAAGGTGTCTCAACTCTCTCTCAGGTGGCTGCTGCCAAGTGTACCACAGATACTAGGAAGTATTTGCCTCAAGGGCAGGAGTCATTGGGGTAGAGCCAACAGCCCCATAGAAGTTGCTGAAATCAGTATCCTGTGGCTTCTACCAGTGGGATGTGGTAACAGAGAAAACCATGGACTCTGGTCTTCAGGATGACCTCTGTCACACTTTCACAGAGACCCTGTGCATGGGGCACATGGAAGGGGACAGTTTGTGGGTGCAGACAAGCTGTTCCAAGAGCCTCACATTTTAAGAAAAAAAATTATTTAATTTTTAATTTATGGAATAAAACATTTACATAACCTAATATAATAAAAAAAAGATGATTACACATGAAACTGCAAATCTGTTACGGGCAACTTGCAATTCCATTTATATATATAATAAAGTTATCTATAAATTTATTTTTCCCCTTCCCTCCCCCTTCCCTACCCTACAGATGGCTACATTAGACACAAATATGTATATATGTAAAGTCATTTTATACTTACTTCTATTTATCAGTTCTCTCTCTGGAAGCAGATAGCATCTTCCTCCAAAGGTCCTTTGTAGTTAATTTGGGTATTTATAATAGTCAAAATGACTTATTTGTTCAAAGTTGTTCTTAAAACAATATTGCTGTTATTGTATATGACATTCTCTTGGTTCTGCTCATTTCACTGTTCATTATTTTGTGCAAGTTTATCCATGTTTTTCTAAGATCATCAAGCTCATCATTTCTCAAAGCATAGTAGTATTTCATCAGAATCATATACCACTTGGTTAGCCATTTCCCAATTGATGAGCCTCACATTTCTAAAGTCCACATGGAGCTTCCGATCCCAGCAGATTTGGTAAGGGTTCCAGGCATGTTCCCATGAATACATGTCTTAGGTTCAATGTTAGGATACCATCTTTGTGGTTGTGTCAATACTCAGCCCAGACTGGGCAAGAGCCATATTGAGCTGGGATTCTTCTGCATCCAAATATTCCTAGGGAGCATCCTGATGGGGGAGACAGGAGTGGAAGATTCCTCCTTAAGGGGAGATTTAGCGAATAGAGTCTAGGAGATAGCTTGCACCCAGTAGACACCTCTGACAGGTGTGAGGCCTGGGAGCTGCCTAAACAGCATGGTTTGAAGAGAGGTTGCCATCTCGCTACATAGCTAAAGCAGGAGTCTAATTTTGATTTTTTCAAATGAAGATTTGTCTTCTCTCTTTCCCTCCCTCTTTCTTCCATAAGAAAGCAAGAAAAACAAAATCCTCACTTAAAAACATTACAAATATGTATAGTCAAGCAAAGTAAATTCCCACATTGTCCATGTCAAAAAGAAAAAGTATCAATCTGCATGTGTACTTAGACTATAAAATTGAGCAGAGAGGCATGATATTATAGTGCTAGGGAACTTCAACTATATTTTATAGCTATGTTTTTCAATTATGTGCATTGTTGGAGAGCTCTCTCAAAACTAAAGCAATTGGTAAATTTGTAACTCAGTCCTTCAAAAGGCAGACAAAACAACAAGAACTGATATTCTAAACTAGATTTTTTTTCTTTTTGGCTAGGCAATGGGGTTAAGTGACTTGCCCAGCATCTCACAGCTAGTAAGTATTATGTGTCTGAGGCTGGATTTGAGCTCAGGTCCTCCTGAATCCAGGGCTGGTGCTCTATCCGCTGCACCACCTAGCTGCCCCTCTGAATTAGATTTTAACCAACAAATAACTAGTTAGGTTTTTTTTTTGGCAAACATTAAATAAGATGTGCATTTTTTGAATACAAAGAACATAAAAAAGATTATAAGTGAAACTGTATTGTGAGAAGCTTATTTTCCACTGCCAAGTATACAACAAATTTATCTTCAAAGCTGCCTTGCTTGAAACAATGGGTTGTTGAAGCGGAAATGACAAAAACTTTGTGGATCATTGACCGCTTCATTAAAGGGTTATGTGATAGAGGTGAAGAAATCTGGGCATAGTCTGATATAAATCATAAACTTGCAGAGAAGAAATTTCAAAGGGTGTAGAAAAAGGCTAGGTAGGATTTAATGGACAAATATTCTAAAGGGGAAGTTGGCCTAAGTGAAATAGGAAGCACTTAAGAATGAAATTCTGAAAGCACTAGAAGAAATGATTCTGATGAGGAGTAAAAGAACAATGTGGCTACACAGGAACCTCATCAACCAACTTGGGTTTTCAAAAACCATAAATGGAAGATGAAAGCATGGGCACTTAAATGAGGACAAAGACCAAAGAGCAGCATGGATCCGCAAAAAAAAAAATACAGAGTCTAAAGTACAAAATAAAATCAGGTTAACTATGCATGATAAGGGCAACAAAGGGAGTCATTTCTTTGTTATTTGGGGAATAAGAGCACAATCAAAGAAGGCTTAGGACTGCTTATTGGGGAAGAGGAAATGATGAAGAAAAGGTTGAATGTTCAACTCAGTTTTCTTCTGTTTTCTTTTCTAACAAAATGGTACTTGGAGTTGGAAGGATTGGGAAAAAATGGAAAACAAGTGGTTAAAGCTGAAGATAAAAGCAAAAAAATGTATGTGAGTGCCTATGTGTCCTGTGTAGGTAGAGCCATAGGTGCCATCAGATGAGAAGTCATCCAGTAATGGTCAGATGAAGACAGGATGAGTAGTGTTGTCTTAAAGAGAGGTTAATCTATACCAAGAGAACCTGAACAGACTATAACCAAGGATGTGGTGGATGTGGCTGCCAAACCTCTATCAGGGATCTTTGAAAGCTGAGAGAAACACTGTCAGATTGGAAAGGTGTAAATCTTCAAATTTTCAAAAAAGGGAAGAAGATGGAACCTGAAAACTAGAGGTCAGTGAATTTGCCAAAACTATAGGTTAGTGAACTTCCTTTCTGTACCCGGAAAAAAATTCTTGTACATATTAATCAATTAAACAGACAATAAGCATTTATTAAATGCCTACAATGTGTCAGGCACTGTCACACATTATTAAAGGAATGGTTTGTGAGCATTTACAAAGGGAAATAATGAGCACTGAAAGCTAGCATGGCTTCAAAGGGCATTCCCAATTTACCTCCTTTTCTTTATTAATAAGGTAACTAGAGGTTAGGGAAGTGCTGTAAGTGAAGTACACCCAGATTTTAGCTAAGTATTTGACAAGACTCCTTATACTATTCTTATACACAAGATGGAGAGATGTAGGCTAGAGGATAAAACAGTAATGGGTGTTCAAAACTGGTTGAATAACTGGATCCAAAGAATTGGATACAACTAATGAGTTGATGTAAATTTAAGATAGAGATGTCTAGTAGAGAGATCTATGGACTTATCACTGACCCTGTGAAGTTCAGTATTTTTGTCATTGGAGGGGGTTGATTATGGGAATTTTCCCATCAACTTGAAGAGCTATAGGCTGCTAAGCTTTTGTTTGGGGTGTTGATTGTATCTTCTTATGGAGCATATGAAAATAAGTTTTGGTACATTTTAGATGAGGAGTTCTACTCATGCAGGTTGAACTGATTTGCTCCCAATGCTATGGGGTAACTCATTGGGAGAAGCTACCATTTTTTCCTGGCTTACAAAAGTGTTTCTTTCCTGAACACTTTTATTTCGTTTCCTTCCTTTAAGAAATCCTGAGAACAAATTAATGTCAAAGAAACTCTCACTTCCCGAGAATCCTCAGTGACTGACTTGTGGCAGTAGCATATGACAGAGCAGACATGGTTTCACCTATGTGACCCAAGAGCAAAGTTCCTGGATCCAGTCTTGGAGAGGGAGTGATTTAACTTCTCAGTGATGTGGCAGCCATGGAGAGGGGTCGGAATATTCCTGAAACTCAGTTCTCTGGAGGCATTTAATTCTTCCTAACACTGACATAGAGGAGCAGGGAGGTACCTGGTTAAAGTGGTTCCTGAACCTCAGACTCCAAGTTAGAGGAAGGAGAATTTCTTGTGTCCACTGAAATCTAGTGTTCTGTTGAGGAAAGGGGGATTTCTTGGATTGTACTAGCTTTAGGGATGGACTCATATGGATAACTCCAAGTTTGAGAATTCAAGGATTCAACCCACTTTTTAGAAAGAGATAGCTCTCATCTCATGAGGTACCTCGTGGGTGACCCCAATTTCAGAAGTTTGGATTTCACACCCCCCTATTAAGAGAAGGGGATTCTTTTGAGAGAAGATGAATTTTCTTGTCAGCGCTAGCCCTGGGGTGGCCTCACAGCCAATCCCACGTTTAAGAATTTGATGGATGATCTAGTCTTCTATCAAGAGAAGAGAAATGTCCTAAAGACATTTTAGAAAGAAGAAGATCATGTATGTGTCTTCTTATGATGGGAGGAACACAGCCAAAGGACTAAAAGCCATAGTGTGGTAGAGAAAAGGACCTGTGTACTACACTCTATTATTATCATGAGTTATTTGTATAGTGTGGGTCTAATGGGAAAGGGACATGCTTATCTATCATCCCTAACTGTATTTCTCTTCTGGGTTAGTCCATGCCCTCAGAGTGTCTCTGTGGGGTGGAATGTTTAGGGTTGCTTGTCTAGTGACCTCAAGTATATTTCTTTTCTTAGGTGAGTCCGAACAGTAGGGTGGTACTGTGAGTATGGAGGATGTTAAGACCTTGTGGAAAATGAAACTCACCAGAGATGGAGGGGAATAGTATTGACTATGGCTTATTGCGAGTCATCTGCACTTTTTGCATTTTCTATAGGGTGGAATGAAGGCTTATCTGTACCAATATCTGCATCATTAACTAGAGTGCTTGAAGATAATCTGTGGGAACCTTTTATCTACATTCACAGAAACCTAGATACTTCTATATTCCAAAATTTCCAAGAGAAACTCTGAATAGGGAAATAATGAGTCAAAGTAAAAGTGAATTCTTGGAGCTGCTCCCAAGATTGGATCCAGTCTGTGCAAGCTTAGAGCTCTGTGTTAAATCATTGAATTGGATGGAGGCATAAATGGCACTCTTGTCCAATTTGCAAATGGCAACAAGATAGGAGGGACAACACAAATTTGGTCAAGGCCTTAACTTCTCTGGGCTGCACTTTCCTTTTCTGTAAAAGGAGGGGGGTCAGGACCATCTCAATGATGCACTGTGTCCCCTAAATACCGGTGCCTCAAGGCAAAACTCTGAATGCCTTGCCTTTATTGGATCTCTTGGTAGGAGGGGTCGCGAACTAGGGTTGGTGGTGTGGGATTCTAATACTGACTGGGAATGATCCGGGTTAATGAGGGACCAACTTTGTTGGAGTAGATAGATGATTTCAATTCCGTTTTAATGTGTTACCATCAAAGGTACTACCAAAGAGCCAACTGTGCTGATCTGAGTTGCATCCCCCTATCTCTTCCCACCCTCTGCTAACCCCTTCCTTCTCAACACAATCAATAGGGCATGTACTTTGGTTTGTTTTTTCCAATAATGGACTGCTGAACCATTCAAATTCTTCCTGCCCAGTGACCTTTGTAATCAAGGACATATATTTTTGAGAGGGCCAGCTGACTGCATTTAGGATTGCTGTGGCCTTTGGCCATGGAGTAGAACAATGTCTATTGCCCATGTAGGGTTTGAACCCATGACCCCGTGATTCCTTGGGTGATGCTCTTACCTGTTGAGCTAACAGAGCAATGGAGTGACAGCAAAAGAAAGAAGGAAGAAAAGGAGGAGGCAGGAAAGTGGGAGGAGACCCAAGAGATTTGGATCACACTTTTGTGGGGATTCTCCGTGAATCTCTGTGTAAGTTTGAGGTCTTTTAAAACACTTGTCCCCTGGATGTGAGGGCCTTTGTTAACCTCCCCAGGATACACAGAGGGGGGCTTATAGGCATCCTGGTTATAGCAGCAGGTGAGGATGGGCTCATGCCTCACTGAGACGTTAGGACTAGAGATATTCAGAGCTGGGCTATACTAACCCACTCAGCGATACCTTTTCCTTTTCTAGGGGTAAATATTTTCCCTGAACAATAGAAGCTACTTTTATGAATGTCTGTAAACACAAAGCCCTTAGTTTATGAAAGCAAAAGTCCCTTTAATAATCCACACCAAATCTGCAAAGCCAACTCATTCAGATGAAATATGATAATAATAATACATCTAGTGAATCAAAATGATTTCATCCTATCCATCAAGGCCTATTGAGTGTCCAGGTCTGTGTACAGAGGTAAAGTACATAGCAGCACTGGATTTGAATCCTGGCTCTTACTACTTAATACCTGCTTGACTTTGGCCAAGTCTCAGGGCCTAAACTGGGCCTCATTTTCTCCATTAAACAAAATTAGGAGTAATTAGCCTTTATGATGTCTCAAGTTTTTATCAAATCTAAAATCCTTGATCCTACAAATCTGTGTGACTTTAAGTAACTCAATTAACCTCTCTGTGTCTCTGTGTCCTTCATTTTTTTTTTTGGCAAGGCAGTTGGGGTTAAATGACTTGCCCAGAGTCACACAGCTAGTAAGTATTATATGTCTGAGGCCAGATTTGAACTCAGGTTCTCCTGACTCCAAGGCTGGTGCTCTATCCACTGTGCCACCTAGCTGTTCCCCCTTTTACTTATAAAATGATGGGCTTGATGCCTTTTAGAATCCCAGACAACTCTAAAACCCCATTATTGTATAATTTTATCTGTGAGATCTTGGGCAAGTCACTTCTCTGGTCCTCATTTCAGAAAAATAAGAGTTGGATTAGATTACCTCTAAGGTCTCTTCCAGTTTTAAATCTAATGATCTTAGTTGTAGCAATGAAATCAACCTTACCAGAAAAGACCTGGGGCCAGTTGGCATTCTTTTCAGAGCTGGGACACATGGTTCCATGTGCAAAGGGTGGAGCAGTGCTGGGGCTCTGGCTAGGTGTTTCAGAGACTAAAGACCAGCTCCTCTGGGTTCTTCTGTAGGAGTAAAGGACACCTCCCTCAAGTGGTGCAATCACTTCAGAAGCATTTCTGAAACATCAGGATATGGAGAAGGGCCCTGCTTACCACATCCCCTTGGCTAACTATAACAGGAAAGGCCTCAGATTTCAACACATCTGTTGTTTCCTTTGAATAGGTCCCATTGTAGGTGTAAATTCCTATGGCAGAGGAGATTGTAGTCAGGGAATCTCAAATCAAGGGCCCTGGGGTGATGCCACTACATGGGAGGGTTTTCTCTTTCCAGTTCATTCAAAATATTCTGGGTTGCTTTTGTTCATCTGGCTCCCTTAAAACGAGCCTTCATTGCAATTAGGAATCTTCTCTTACTTGGAGAAGCTGTTAATATTCAAGGATGGGGTGGGTGTGTGTGTGGGGGTGTAGGACATCATCTTTAATTATATCCCTTGAAGGAGGGGTACGTGGATTTCCTACATCAGGGTATCTGACCACAGGAGACAAAGCCATCTTGCCTTACCATAGACATCATTTTTCTTCCTTTCAGCCCAGAAGACTGAGAAATGGAGTGGGGACCCAGGGAGTGACATTGTCAAAACATTTCTGGGAGCAGCCAGGACCATAGCTTGGAGATGTGGGATTCCTACCAGTTTTGGTAGGAGGTTGTCTCATGAACACTAGCCAGTGTTTGTTTGGTTCTGTTAAGACACACAAAGATTTTGTTGTTGTTGTTGACTTATTTCGGTCATGTCTGACTTTTTGTGACCCCTTTTTGGGGTTTTCTTGGCAAAGATTCTGGAGTGGTTTGCATTGCCTTCTCTAGCTCATTTTAAAGATGAGGAAATGAGGCAAACATGGTTATGTAGATTGCCCAGGGTCACATAGCTAGTAAGTGTCTGAGGCCAGATTTGAACTCAGGAAGATGAGTCTTCCTAATTCCAGTCTCAATGCTCAATCCACTGTCATCTAGCTGCCACAAACAAAGATGGTGGAGTAAAAAAAGCATTGGCAGCTGGAGTCAGGAGAGTTGGGTTGGATACTTAGCTTTGCTACTGATTAGCTATGTGACTTTGGGCCAATTCTTTTCCCTTTCGTGTCTCTGTTTTCCCATCTGTAAAATGAAGAGGCAGCTAGGTGGCACAGTGGATACAGTGATAGGCCTGGAGTCAGGAAGAGCCTGACTTCAAATCTGGCCTCAGATACTTACTAGCTGTGTGACCCTGGGCAAGTCACTTAGCCCTGTTTGCCTCAGTTTCCTCAACTGCAAAATGAGCTGGAGAAGGAAATGGCAAACCACTCCAATATCTTTAAAGCCCCAAGTGGGGTCACAAAGAGCCAGCCCTGACTGGAAATGACTGAACAACAGCAGCAATAAAAATGAAGAGGATAGACTAAATGAACTCTACTCCCTCAAGACAAATCTCTAAAATTCTTTCCAGGTCTAAAATCTTGTGATCCTGTGGTTCTACCAGTGTGACCCTGGACAAGTCATTGAGCCTCAGTTTCTTTAGTTTTTCAGGAAAGGGTCGAGCTAGAATATCTCTACAGTACCTTCTAGCTGTATGAAACTTACATAGTCTAGGACTTCCTTAAAAAAAATTGACATTTTTTGTTGAGGCATTATATTCATTTCTGAATACACATCTTTCCCCCTCTTCTGCTCATTAACTCATCTCTTATATTAAATAATTTTTTTTAAAAGAGTTCAGCAAAACCAACCAATATATCAACCAAGTCTGAAAGTATCTCCAATATTGCATGACTACAGTGTCCCATCTCTGCAAAGAAAGGCGAGAGGTACAGTGTTTCTTCTTCATGGGACTCTTCCATTTTCAAGAAAGATATTTAAGGTGAAAAGTTCCTTTCTCCTTTCTTAGAGCTCTTAAGCCTTATTCAGATCGATGTCTAATTTCTCCAACTAAAGACTATATTGCCTCACCACTAAGAAGTTGACTAGAGAAGATTTGTATGAACTAATGCAGAATGAAGTAAACAGAACCAGATGAACAATATATGCATAATATAAATGAAAACACCAAAGGGAAGCCAAATTCTGGGTAGTTATAATAACTAATGATGAAATCTTGACCTCTGAGAATATAGGATCATAGGTTTAGAGCTAGAAGGGACCTTAAAGGCTATCTAATCCAATCCCCTTATTTTGCAAATGAGAAAACTTCGGCTCAGAGAGTTTAGGTGATTTGCCCAGGGTCACACAGATACTCAATATTAGAGGTAGGATTTAAACCCATCTTCCTAACTCCAAGCCTAGCACTTGATCCACTGAGCCAGGAGAGATAGGAGCCTACGTTGGATTGGGGTGAGGTATATCGAGAAATGATGGTGATGTAAGAACAAAAGACATAAATCTTACTTTAAAAAAAAGTTAGCCAATTTTGCTGGTTGTACTCTCCCATTAGTCAGAGGCCAAGACATGATGGCAGAAATTAATCTTTACTTTCCCAAGCCTTTGGACAGTATTGAAGTGTCTCTCTCTCTCTCTCTCACTGTCTAAGACTAGCCCACCCAGGCCCTGGGGAAAAAAAAAAACACAACCCCACAAAACCCCCCCCAAAAACAAACAAACAAAAAAACCCCATCAACTATCTGTGGAAGGCCTGGTCTAAGTTACATTAAATACTCATTGTCACAGTAACAACCAGGAAAAGCTGCAAACAGCCTTTCACAAAGTTGGAAAACAAAAGGATGATTTGCAAAAGCTGAGTTTGGTTGTTAAAATGCCAGATGAAAGCTCTAAATTATAGATTCGTTGATCTAGGGTTAGAAGGTATCTAGCCCAGGGCCTACCAAAGGCAGAAATTCCCTCTGTCGCCTCCGGAAGAAATGGCTGTTCAGCTCCTGTCTGCTTGGACACCTGCAGGAATGAGAAGTGCTATGACAAAGCACACTCTGACGTATGACTAATGCCTCCTGCCTGACTCTAGCTTCTGAGATCCAAATAGAAATACTCCCAAAGCTGTTGTTTTAAAATAAAGCACAATTTCAAGTATACTTTTCAGACTATTTTGCCATCTAGGTATTGATGTAGTTAAGATGAAAATCTTAACTACATCAATACCTAGATGGCAAAATGAAAATAACCAGGAGGTGAGGAAATTAGAAAGATTTTCACTCCCAGCTTCAGCTGGGATCCAGATCTATGAGAAATTGGGAATTCCACCCCTGCCACTGAAATGCCAGTGAATGAACGAATGGATTGAACCATGTGCCAAGCACTGCATGAAGTGCTTTGTAGCAGAAGAGAAAGTTAGAAAAATAGGAGCAATTGAAATAGAAAGTAGAAAAAAAGAAATAATAAACAGAAAAGTAGAAAGAAAAAAATGGGAAAAAAATGAGACAGTCCTTTCTCTCAAGGAGTCAACACTCCATTTGGGAGAGATAACACACAAAAGAAAATTAAGTTCTAGGATGGATAGAAAGGCCCAAGGATTGTACAGGTTCAGCATCATTGGGGTGGTAAGGCATAGGAGTCCATGGGTCATATCAGTAGATCACATGACAATGTTAGGGATTTGCAGGATGTAGGGGCAGGGCAGATGGTAAATTTTTGTGGTCTTACAGCTCCCAGGAAGGAGCAGAGTCAGTGACTCCCTTCATTGTGCTGAGCAGATCTGCTCAGCTCTAGTTCTCAAACCCTCCTCCTCTTCTTCTCTTCTTCCTCTTCCTCCTCTTCTTCCTCATCCTCCCCAATTAAGCTTCTTCTCAGTCCGGAACCAGTGGTTAGCAGTTTCTAGTTCAAATTCCAAGTAACAAGACTTATTTGTACATTTAGTCTATGTTGTAGTTTACAGGCAGGAGTATGTTGGATCCAGTTTGTATGGACTCCTGAGAGCCAATTGTTAACTTTTCAGTTTGAGCATTTATCTCTGAGAAACTGGCAACTGCTACAAATCAGGGCTTGATTTAGTGTTTTCTTGGTCATCTTAAGAAAGTGATGGAGAAAACATTAATGATGCAGATTAAATTCAAAAATATATTTTAGGCACATTTTTCTTCCACGGAGAGCTGGTCGATAAAAATTTACCAGCACACCCCTGTTCACAAGTAACTTTTCTTACAATATCCTAGCGAGGTGAGTCAGGTGCATTGTTTCAAATGTAAGCCACACCTCTAAAATGAAATGTTTTCAAAAGGAGAAAAAAATGTATAGGTACCCAATGAAAAACAGTGTAAGCAGTAACATGATGTTCCTGCATTTGATCAAGAAACTGGGATTAATTGAAGGTTGAACTTGATAAATACTCAGAGATCATTTATCTTCTAATCCTTGCCTTTCCCTTGGTTTTTATTTCTATTCTCTAATACCATGATGCATCTGTGATCTTATCAGTGTGGATGTTCCCTTTAATAATCTCAAATCATAACCCATCCAGACCTGCCCATGCTGTTCCAATCTTGTCCACGTACTCCTAAAAATTCTCCACATTGTGCTGAGGGCCTTCTTTGAATCCTCTTAAAGACACAAAGATACCAGTTGAGTTGTCCACTGATGGTCCCCCACTGTCACTCTGTGACTGGCCCATCTTATATTTTTATAATACATTTATTTATAACAGGGCCTAGGCTTGGGCCAAGCCTCTTGTTGGTGGCCATCCTCTCCAAGGCGGATGCTTTATCCAGTACTGTACTGGGGATACCACATCTGTAGCACTTACAGGCCTTCCAGGACCTGCCGTTGAGATATCAATGACTTGATCAAAATTCAATAGTTAGTAAGCATGTGGGGACTCAAAGGGAGTGTTTTGACTTTAAGACGTCTAACTCTGAGTCTATTTCACCATATTGCCCATAAAAATTTGACATAGCCATGTCAGAATTTTTGTTGCTGGAGAGTACATCTTATTTTAGGATATGTTGTTCATTCGTTTTTCAGTTGTGTCCAACTATGTAAGCCCATCTGGGATTTTCTTAGCAAAGATGCTAGAGTGGTTTGCCACTTCCTTCTCCAGCTCATTTTGCAGATGAGGAAACCGAGGTAGACATTGTTAAGCAACTTACCCAGAGTCACACAGCTAGTAAGTGTCTAAGGCCAGATTTGAACTTAAGAAAATGAATCTTCATGGTTAATACTATATTATTGGTCTGATTTTACATCCAATGTCATATAATTTTTAAGTGAAGGAATCATATGGCCTGGAGTTGATTTGGACTTTGTCTAGTTTGCTTTCCACTATACCAAGCTGCCTTGAAATCAAACCAGACCAAATTGGCCATCCAGTCCTTGCCATGGAGGGTGTGACTAAGCATGCCATGCTGGTCTATGAGACCTTACAAACTCATACTTCTGGGGTGACCATAAACTCCCCCTTTCCTTACCTGTCCCTTGGCTCTTTCTGCCCCACTCACCCCTTCCATTTACACCTTGCAAGTATTTGTGGAATGTCTTGTCCCTCTACTCCCACACCCCCATTCTCTCATTCCTTCACCAGCATGTAGACAAGCTATGAAGGTCTGGCCCCTTTAATTGTGCCCCATAAATCAGTCCCTCTCTTCCCTTCATCACTTCAACTGCTCTTCCCTGGCCTCCCTCCAATCTGTCCTCATCATTCTGGTATGGAAGTGCCCAGACCTGTAGGCAACATTCCAGGCCCAGCTGCTCACCCTTGCTGAGGTCTACATCTGTTCCTTTCTCTAAACCACCTTTTGTAGCTTCTTCCAGTGGTTAGATGGTCACATATCACCTTCAGCTATCTGAAAGAAGCTGATATGATGAAATATAAAGGCAACAGAGGGGTAGCCAGAAGGCTTGGATTCTAGCTCCCTTCAGCTCATTTTCTGAATGGCAACAGTATTTATCAAATATACTTAATAAATGCCTTTTCACATTTTTTTTTGCTAGTTAATTTTATTGAAGTGATTTTTATTTCTTATAAAGGAAGGTTCCCAGGGAAGGAATAAGGAGAGTACCACCTTGTTAAACATATCTCATATAATACTGAAAACAGAAGATAACAGTACAATACATATATATTTTTTAAATGTCGAGCATATTGCTAGATTGATTCCTAGTTTGCTAGAGCAGCAGTCCTAATTTGTGGATCAAAACTTATATCCAATCTTTCTAATGTGAATTAATAAGCTAACAGATTGCCTCTACAAAGCTAAAACAATCATAGGATCATAGATTTAGAGATTATTTAGTCCAATCACCGAAATTTACAAACGGGGAGACATTGCCAATAAAGTGAAGTGACTTGCCCAAGGTCACACAGCTAGAAGCTGGGTTGGTCCCCTTTCTCCAAATCCTATGTTTTCTAGGCATTCCCTAGGCCCTTTCCTGGGCCTTGGTCTTCTCAATCTGTAAGATAAAGGTGTTGGACAAGATGATTTTTAAGGTCTTTTTTAGCTCCAAATCCTATGATTTCCATTGTTTAGAAGGCTGAACACAACACTGAAGCAACAGTGTGATACTGTGGTGATTTCTCTGCCTTCATCTCTTCTTTTTCTCTCTCCCTGCCTCTTCAACTACTTAGGAAATAAGACCCTTTTCTAAAGAAGGGGATTCAATGCTTTCTCAAAGTACTTTGCTAAATGCTAAGTGCTTGATAAAACACTTGCTGAAGGTTGTTTTTGCTGAATCATTTCAGTTGTATCTGACTCTTTGTGACCCCATTTGAGGTATCTTGGCACAGATACTAGAGCGGTTTGCCATTTCCTTCTCCAGCTTATTTTACAGATGAGGAAACTGAGGCAGACATTGTTAAGCAACTTGCCCAGAGTCACACAGCTACTAAGTGTCTGAGGCCAGATTTGAATGCAGGTATTCCTGACTCCAGGGTGCTTTAGACACTGCATCACCTAGCTGTCCTGCTTCTTGAAGGTGAGCAGGATGGATGTTATACACATTTTACAGATGAGGAAATGAGTACCATGACTTGCCTTAGGACACATAAGTTAAGATGGATCTGGGACTAGTTTCCTGCCTCCAAGGTTAAGGATTTTTCTCATATATCACTGCCTCTAATTATTTAGCTGCCAGTCCTTTCTGAATATCCTCCCTTTTCCCTGGCACCCTGCTGAATAAAGCCCAGATCTCTTACCCTGGACTTCAAGGCAAACTAGTAAAAATAGACTTTTCTTAGGCTAATTGAATGCTTCATTTCTGGTGAGTGTACCACCCTTCTTCACAAGGTCTACCTCCCAGCCAAACTGGCTTTTTTGTCTCTCATTCTCATCCAAACCTCTCATTTTCTAGTCACAGGACCTGGGATCAAATCCTGACTCAATGATTTACTCTACACCCAGGAGGTGTCTGATAAATGCACGTAGAACTAACTGAAGTCCCCTCAGTCAGAAGTAATCCTTTTCTTTTAAACCCCCATTGCACTTTGTCCCTTTCCTTTGCGGTCACCCTCCTCTTTGAATGCTATACTAGAATCTCCTTTTGGGAAATATAGAGCATATTAGTTCATCCTTGCATTCTTATCCCCTAGCAGGGGACGTGCAGATGATAATCAATCAACAAACCTTCATTAGGGGCTTACTTGTTTATTAAGTGTTTACTATGGGAATAAACACAAGATGACAAAAACATGGGACAAGAAGGTATTCAAGCAACTCACATTCAACATGAAAGCAATAACAGCCAAAGTTGTTTAATACATAAGACCATAGGATTTATAGCTAGAGATCATTTGTTCCAACTACCTCATTTAAAGATGAGGAAGCTGAAAGTTGATGATAAATGTCTTGCCCATGGTCACAAAGCAGCATGCTGGGATTCCAGACCAGGCCTTCTGATTCTGAATCTTGTATTCTTTCCATTACCTCGCAATGTCTGTTGAATAAATGAGTGAGTGAGTGAGGGGATCTGCAGATAAAATTCAATGGGATTGCCCTTGGAGTATCCATTGCGTAGAACACAGTTTCAGAAGCTTTGAGCACACTAAGCCCAAAAGTGTAGCTCATTTCTTTTTAGTTTAAAAAGGATACTTCAAAACTTTCAGCCTCAGCAAGGTTGGTAGGCCCCAGAATGTTATCTGCTGATCACATGTTGATAGCTTAAATACCTACCCAAATTAGCTCATTTGAAAATTGCTCACCTTTTCTTAGCTCAGCATACCCAGATTAGAGCTGAGGGGAATTGCTGGCTACGTGACTAGGGTGCACCATCCTGTGACATTGGGACTGGGCTCTTGTTTTGGAGTTCCTAACCTAGTCTTGGGCTGACTGAAGTTTAAATTCTGGGCCCTTGAGCCAAAATGTCCCAAAAGGTCCTCTTATTCTTTGTCAACTGCAGAATCCCTAGGTCTGAAATGCCCAGGGGCACCTTCTGGCTCTGCTAGCCACTTGCCATGTAGGAATTGCTTGGACAGTGGTCATTCCAGTATCCCATCTCCATCCTTACAGTCTCAGTCAATCAAACGGTAGTTATTTATTGGAAAGGCAGGCAGGTGGTACAGTGGATAGAGTGCCAGGGCTGGAGTCAATAAGACTCATCTTCATGAGTTCCAATTTGGCCTCAGACATTTACTAGCTGTGTGACCTTGGGCAAGTCACTTAACCTTGTTTGCCTCAGTTTCCTCATCTTTAAAGTGAGCTGAAGAATCGAATGGCAAACCACCCCAGTATCTTTGCCAAGAAAACTCCAACTGGAGTCATGAAGAGTCAGACATGACTGAAAATGACTGAACAACAACAACATTTATTGGAAACCTGCTGACAGCAAAACCCTGACCTGGGCTCTGTGGAGTTTGGAAAAATGTAGAAGATTCCATTGTATTCAGCAAATATTTGTTACATAATTATGGTGTGCAGGGTACTGTATGCCAGACTCTGGGGATAAAAAGATAGATATGACACAAGTTCTATTCTCAAGAATGGGTGTAAGTGGCCTGGTGGGTTGGAGAGTATATAACACGTAGAGGCATAGCTATGATAAATGAGAGAATTCAGGAAGTTTAAAGAGCAGGTTTTGGGAAAGGGCTATGAGAAATCTGAAGTAGGAGAGATCATCTTCAGGTAAGGGACAGGATTCTGGAAAATTTGTTCCTTGAAGGATGGGAAGGATTTCAATAGATGAAGCAAAGACATGAGACGGAGAGAGCAGGACAAGATGCCAATACAGAGATGTCCGGCTGAGCTAGAATATAGAGAATTTGAAGGGGATAAAGTTCTACCTTCAGGGAATTTATAGTCTAATAGAGGGCATAGGCTAGAGACAATACTCATTGGATATTCGTAATTTACTTTTTTTTAATATTAGTTGACTTGTTATATGTTGGCAGAGGAAGAAAAGACATGTATAGATTGGCATGGTCAGCAGAATCTTCTTTTGATTTGCAAATAGCAAGTACTTAATAAATGCTTTCATTCTTTTGTCTGTTCATAGAGGAAGTGGAATTTTACCTGACCTGCTCCCCATGTGCCTGGGGAGAAGTCATTTCACCTTCCCAGGGCCTCTCTTCATCTGTAAAATAATGGCGCTAGACTCAATGAGCTCTTGTTTCTCTTTCGGCTCTGAATCTTCTGATCCTAGACACTGAATTTAGATGGGTAGAACTACACCATAAAATATATTTTGTGCATTTGTTGTTACAGTTGTTTAGTCATTTCAGGAGTATCAGACTTTTTGTGACCCTATTTGGGATTTCCTTGTCAAAGATACTGGAGTGGTTTTTGCTATTTCCTTCTCCAGCTCATTTTACAGATGAGGAAACTGTGGCAAGTAGTGTTAAGTGACTTGCCCAGGGTCATAGTTAATTAGTAAAGCTCTGAGTGCAGATTTGAACTCAGGTCTTCCTGACTCCAGGGCTGGCACTCTATCCGTTGTCCCACCTAGCTGCTCATTTTATGAATACACATAACATCAATAAATCTATGCATATATCATATACACTTCCTTAAAAACAAACTACGCTAAATAGATGATTACAGTTTATTATCCATTGTACATGTATACATTGATAGATAAATAGATAGGTAAAGATAGGTAGGTAGGTAGATAGATTAATCATTTACTTAGCACTTGCTATATGCCCAACATGTATTGGGGATATGGACAAGACAGCCCCTACTCTCAAGGTGCTTACATTCTACTAAGGGAAGACAAAACATGAAGGGGACCTAGAAACTGGGGGTAGGGAGGGCAGTAGGTTGGAGTTGGGGGTAGAAGGTGAGAAGTGAGGGGAGGCCAGGCAGCTGGCATGAAGGTGGAATAAAATGAAAGTGAGCTGGAAATGAAGTGAGCAGAATGGTGGGGGATCCTCATGATATGGCAGTTCTGGGTAGGGACTATATATTATATTCATCTATGTATATGCTTATTACATATGTATACATATACTTTCTTTTTAGGCAATTGGGGTTAAGTGACTTGCCCAGGGTCACACAGCTAGTAAGTGTCAAGTGTTTGGTCTGAGGCCAGATTTGAACTCAGGTCCTCCTGACTTCAAGGCCAGTACTCTATTCACTGTGCCACCTAGCTGCCCCCATATAGTTCTTTAAAAAATGAACTAATAGCCATGTATAGTTTTTCATCATATATACATATATGCATATGCATATTTCTTTTTAAAAAAAAGTCCTGGGGCAGCTAGGTGGCACAGTAGATAGAGCACAGGCCCTGAAGTCAGGAGGACCTGAGTTCAAATCCGGCCTCAGGCCAAACACTTGACACTTACTTGCTGTGTGACCCTGGGCAGGTCACTTAACCCCAATTGCCTAAAAATAATTAAACAAAAATTTTAAAAAAGTCCTAATTGAGGTTCACAGTTTCTTGTCCAGTTTTCTTTTTTGCTCTTCTTTGAATATTGAAATGTTTGTTTTTGTGGATGATTGCTAAGTTCAAAATAAAGAAGAAAGTTTAATTGTAACAACAAAAGAGGGGAGAGTCTTCCTGATGGAAGCAGTACTATGAGCAGATTCACCTTATTCTGTGAGGTGCATTTAAGGAGCCAAGAGTGGATCAGTGTAGGCTGAAGGGGGTGTTGTGAGGTTAGGGCAAAAGAGTTTGTTTGGTACCGGACTAAGGAGAACTTACCATGCTAAGATGAAGAGTTTGGGCACTAGGGAGTGGAGAATCATTGTTTGAGCACAGGGAGCACCATGGCGTTTCTACCATTTGATCTGGACATCGTGGGATTAATGGGAGGGTGGGCTTCATAAATATTTAGTACCATTCATCTTGTTTGGTTCTTACCCTTGACTTTCGTTTCAAGTCTGTTTGTTAGTGCAGTGGATAAAGTACTGGGGCTGGAGTCAGGAAAACCTGAACTCAAATCTGACCCCAGACATTAACTAGCTTTGTGACTCTGGGCAAGTCACTTAACCTCTGATTCTGTTTCCTCATCTGTAAAATGGGGATAATAATAGCATCTTCACAGGGTTGTTTTGAGAATCAAATGAGAATGTTTGTCAAGTGCTTAGCCCAGTGCCTGGCACGTAGTTGGTGCTATAGAAATACTTATTTTTTCCCTTCAGTACTCTGATGGATCTGTGATCCTATCAATGTGGATATTCCATTTAACAATCACAGATCGCAACCTAACCAAGCCTGCTCATGCTGTTCTGTTCTTGTCCATATCCTTCCCCAAATTCTCTACATTGTGCTAAGAGCCTTCTTTGAATCTTCTTGACATCATAAGGATACCAGTGGAGTTTTCCATTGATGTCCATAATTGATCCCATCCTGCTCAATCCTCTCACCCCAATGTTTCAACCTAACTCCACCCAGACCTTCCATTGTGCCCTCTGGAATGCCTGTTCCATAGACAATAAACTTTGTTTCATCTTAAATCTTTTCCTTTTCCACTCCTGCTATCTCCTAGCTTTTACTGAAACCTGGTTCGCCTTTAATGACACAACCTACTTGGTCACCCTTTCCTGTGCTGGCTGCACTTTCACTCATTCTCTTCAGCACACTGGTCAAGGAAGAAGAGTTGGAATACACCTTACTCCCTATTATTACTTTTAGGCTATCCCCTTACCTTCATCACTCAGTAAACTTTCTTCCTTTGAGGTTCATCCTATTCATATCTATCACCCAATCAAAATCCTGGTAGCTGTTTGTTGTCTACAGACTCCCAGTCACTCCCTTCTTTCCTCATTAAGTTTGGTACCTGGCTCATAGTTTTTCTCTCCACTCCAACTTCTGCTCTACTCTCTGTCAAATATCCAAATCACACAGTTCCTCAACCTTCTTACTTTCCATTAGCTACTGTTCTCCACCTCAGCCATACACAAAGTTGGTCACACCTTTGACCTTGTCATCACCCACACATATCTTGGAATCCTCCTATCCAACCCATAACCTATTGACTTTTCATCTCCCCTTTTGCCTTCTCTTGTAAAACCCTTCTCTTTGTCTGAACCATGGCCTCCAATCTCCTGACCCCTCAATTTTCTCCCATGCTATCTCTCTTGCACTAGCCATTCTCTCTTTTTCTTGTCTTGACCCCTAGCTGAACCAATTCAACTCTACACAGTCCTCCTCTCTTGAATCCTTAGCCCTGTTATGATATTGCTGATTATGTTCAGCCAAGCCTCATCCTTCTACACAGGTGCTGCTGAATGAAGATAGAGAAAATGGTAGAACTGTTCTGATTGGGTCCACTACAAATTTATGTCACACTTGTCAACTTCAACTAGCTCCTCACTGCTGCTAGACAATCCTATCATACCTCCCTTATTAACTCACTATCTCAACTCTTAGCAGTTCTTCCAAATCTTTCATCCTTCCTCAAACCTCCCATGGCTTTCTCCACTCTCTTAGCTGAGAATCTTGCTTCATGTTTTGCAGATAAAATTGAGGCCATTCACTGTGAGCTCCTTTTTCTCCCCTCTTCCCCATTTCCTATCATTCAGATACCTTTTGCCATTACCTCGTCCTTCACCCTGTCTCATGTGATCAGCAACCTTATTCTTTACAAAGGTTAATCCCTCTACTTGTTCAAGTAATCCAATTTCACTCCATCTTCTTCAACAGATTGCCCCCTTGGTCATCCCTACTCTTTCATTTATTTTCAATCTCTCCCTGTCAACTGATTCATTCCCTATTGCCATCCTGAAAAAGCCCTTACACGATCATTCTATCCTCATTGCCCTGTATGTCTTCTGCCCTTTGTAGCTAAATTCCTGTAACTCCTCTAGAAGTCAATCTAAAATAGGTACCTCCATTTTCTCTCCTCTCACTCTCTTCTTAATCCCTAATGATCTGACTTCTAATCTTATTATTCCACCAAAATCACTCTCTTCCAAGTTGCTAATGATTTCTCAGTAGCCAAATCCAATGGCTTTTTCTCAATCTCCTTGACCTCTCTGCAGTCTTTGACATTGTGTATTATCCTCTCCTCCTTGATATTCTCTTCTGTCTAGACTCTTGGGACATCAATCTCTCCTGGTTCTCTTCTTCCTATCTGATCATTTCTTCTCAGCCTGCTTTGCTGGATCCTCCAGATCATACCCTCTAACTGTGGGTGTCCTTCAAGGTTCTGTCCTAGACCCTCTTCTCTCTCTATACTACTTCACTTGGTGATATTGTCATCTCCCACAGATTTAATTATATCTCTTTGCTGATGATTCTCTCTCTCTCTCTCTCTCTCTCTCTCTCTCTCTCTCTCTCTCTCTCTCTCTCTTCTTCTTCTTTTTTTTTTTTTTTGCTTTTTTGGTGAGGCAGTTGAAGTTAAGTGACTCACCCAGGGTCACACAGATAGTAAGTGTCATGTGTCTGAGACTGGATTTGAACTCATGTCCTCCTGACTCCAAGGCTAGAGCTCTAGCCACTGTACCACCTAGCTGCCCTGCTGATGATTCTTAAATCTACTTATTTTGCTCCATACTCTCTGCTGACCTCTAACCTGAATCTTCACTTACTTTTCAAACATCTTGAACAGGATGTCCAGTAGATATCTTAAATCAGTATGTCCAAAATGGAACTCATTATCTTTTCCCCTAAACCTTCACCTGCTCCTCCCTTCCCTATTACTGTAGAGGTCCATCAGCCTTGCAACCTGGGAGTCATCCTAGACCCCTCACAATCTCTCACCTCTCATATCCAATCTCTCACCAAGGCCTATTGATTTCACCTTTTCAGTATCTCTCAAATATACTTCCTTCTTTCCTCTCACTCTGTCACCACTCTAGTTCAGGCTCTGATCACCTCATGCCCGGATTATTACAATAGTCTTCCAGTGAGTCTGTTTGTCTCATTCAAGTCTCTCACTACTCCAATTCATCCTCCCTTCAGCCACCAAAGTGATTTTCCCCAAAGCACAGGTCTAATCATGTTACACACACACACATCCCACCCCTCACCCCAAATAAACTCCAGTGGCTCCCTGTTGTCTACAGGAACAAATACAAAATGTTCTGTTTTGCATTCAAAGCCCTTCATAACCTAGGCACATCCTACCTTTCCATCTTCTTACCTCTTACTCCACAACATGTACTCTTCCATCTAGTGACACTGGCCTTCAGGCTGTTTTGTAATGAGACGCTCCATCTCTCAGATCTGGCATTTCCTTCTTTTTTCTTCTTTTGTGAGGCAATGGGATGAAGTGACTCACCCACAGTCACATAGCTAGTAAATGTCGAGTGTCTGAGGCCAAATTTAAAATCAGGTCTTCCTGGTACTCTATCCATTGTGCCATCTAGCTGCCTTGGATCTGGGCATTTTCTTTGGCTGGCCCCTATGCTTGGAATGCTCTCTCTCTCATTTCCACCTATTGGCTTCTTATAAGTCCCGACTAAAGTCTCATCTTTTACTGGAAGCCTTCCCCAACACCTCTTATTTGTAGTTCCTTCCCTCTGTTAATTATTTCCTATTTATCCTGTATATACTTTGTTTTGTATTATATATTTTTTGCATGTTGTCTCCCCCATTAGACTGTAAACTCCTTGAGGGAAGGGACTGTCTTTGCCTCCTTTTGTATCCTCAGTCCTTAACACAGGTCCAGGCACACTTAACAAATGTTAATTGATTGATTATTGATGGTCCCTCGATCTCATTCTGTGACTGGCCTATCTTCTTTTTCTGTGTGCATTTATCACAGGGGCCAGGCCTGGGCCAAGTCTTTTATTCATGACTCTTCTCCATTGTGATTGTCTCTTCAGCTACTGCTGCTCTGTGGATACACTTTTTAAAGTTATAGATCTCCCAGGACCTTTGGACCTTTTGAAGTCCTGGACATATCCAAAATGGAATGCTTGTTCACCTAAGATCATGTAAGAACAGACCCAAAAGAGATAGAGGTAGTCATATGCTTACAGTCACATTTAGACCAGGTAGGAGACAAACTAGCCTAGCCAACTCTCAGGACCTAGATGGAAATAGTCCAAGTGCTTTACTTCTGGAAAGGAGATGAAAAGAGAGATGGGGGTGTCTGTCACTCCTTTCATGAATTATCTGAGTCATCGCTTCTTCAGGTTCAGAAGTCAACTAGGGGAATTTTTGCCCTTTTCCTGAGTCACACACAGCTGGACATAGGCACCTAAAGCTCCCTTATGGTTGACCGGAAACAGGTAAAGAACACCTTAGAATGCTCTGTACTATCTACCAGCAAGGGCAAATTTGGGCCCTCTCCATGACTCTGCTACACATTTCTTTGGTGATATCCACAACACTGCTTCTCCTGCATAGTTGCTGACTTGTAATGTGTTACAGCCGGCTTGTGGCCACCATACTCCTCTCCATTACCCTTTGAATTATCTTCAATTTCGTTTCTAACTTAGGAGACTGTGATGTTGCATGACTCAGTCACGCAACATCACCAGAAAAATATTGGTGATGATAAGATGGATATTTTTTTTTTCAGGAAGAAGCTCACTTCATTAAAATTAACCTTGCAATTTCCTAAGGCAACTCACTCTTCTCTTCAAATCTGGACCCACCTCTTTGTCTTTTTTCAATGTCAGTCCAAGATCTCTCTGTCTCTCTGTCTCTGTCCCTGTCTTTCTGTCTTTCCATCTCTCTCATCTCCCTCTGTCTCCATTTCTGTCAATTGTATGAAAGATCTGTAAAGTGCTTAGCATTTATAAACACTGCTTAATAAATATTTATTTCTCCTCTCCCCCAACCCCATTTGTGTGTGTATGTGTGTCTGTCTTTCTTGGTAGAAGAGCTCTATAGGTTGTCCATACAATCTTCTAAATAATACACATTCATCATATGTAATCCTTTCTTCTTTTGCTTCTTTAAGTCAGTTCTTGGAGTAAAAAATAACTGACATTAAACTCAGTCATATGACAATACTGAGGTCTGAGAGAAGGGGGTTGCCATGCTTGTACCTTCATCACAACCCCGGAAGGCAGATACTTTTAGCACTTATACTCATTTTGTAGATGAGAAAACCAAGGCTTACAGTGACTTAAGTGGATTACCCAAAATCACATAGTGAGCACCAGAGCTGGGACTCATTGTTTGGCCATGCTTCTTTCTTGAACAATCTATAACTTTCTCAATAGTGGTTTGTCCTCTTGGTTTAAACAGTGCCATCCCTGGTGACAACGTATTCTGCAGCATTATGACCATTGACTACTACATGATGGAGGAGATGATATTCTTACACCAGAGAAAGAATGAATCCTAGATTCTCCGAGTTGGAATGGACCGTGTTATCTAGTCAGCTTCTACATGAAGCAAGGATCCCTTCTGGAAGACAAGGGCTCTGACAAATATTCATACAGCCTTCCTTGGCTAGATGACCTCTGTTGTCAGAGAACTCTGACACACAGCCCACTGAGCTGAAATAACACATGCAGAGCAAAGTCTGTTGAAGGCTAGGGCCAGACCTTGGCAGGAGGGCTGTTTCTCCCCACAAGAGCTCCCTGTTACCAACTCCTAAACGTATCATTGAGTAACCAGGCCTGGCAAAAGGATTTCTGATCACACTTGTCTGGTTTCCAGCAGCTGTGTGAAGTTCAGTATCCAGTCTTTTGCCCAAAGCAAACCAGTTTCTGCTCCTGGGGTGTGTGTGTGTGTGTGTGTGTGTGTGTGTGTGTGTGTGTGGTGTGATGTATGTGTGTGATATGTGTGTGTGCATAATTAATTCAGTTTTAAGAGCTTTTCAACTCTGTCACTGTGAGTAATCAGATACACAGATGTTTTAAGTTCTGAAATGTGCTAAGAAAGGCTTATCAGAAATTAGAAAGGTGGAGGAGGGAAGATCCTCAGAGAAATGAAATAATCAAGTCACTGCAATACATAGTTGGAGGCTTAGCAGCATAGGGTCATGGGATTTAGAACTTGAAGGGATTTTAGGGAATCATAGGATTACAGACACACAACAGAAGAGGCTCTTTTTTTTTTTTTAGGAAATTGGGGTTAAATGATTTGCCCAGCTAGTAAGTGTCAAGTGTTTGGTCTGAGGCCGGATTTGAACTCAGGTCCTCTTGACTTCAGGGCAGGTGCTCTATTCACTGTGCCACCTAGCTACCCATGGAAGAGACTTTTGAAGCCATTTATTTCAATCCCTTTATTTTACATACCCAGACCTGTGACCCACAGAGGCCAATATGCCCAAGGTCACAGAAGTACTTAGTAGTGGAGCCCGGATTTGAACCCAAGTCTTCTGACTAAATCCAGGACACTTTTAATTATACCACATTCCTTCCTATAAAGATCTAGAATTGGAAGAGACTTCAGAGGCCATCTAGTACAACTCCCTCATTTTGCAGAACAGGAAACCTAGACCTAGGTTTAAGTGACTTGTCCAAAGTCACATAGATAAGAAACTTAAGAGGCAGGATTTGAATCTAGATCCTTTGATTCAAAAGACCTTACTCTTTCTACTATGTGGATGCCTTCCCTTCTTTTCTTCCTCCTTACTTGCTCTTCTCCCCCTCCCTCCAAGGACTATTTTACAGATGAAGAGACTGAGCTTCAGAGAGGAAAGGAATTTACTCAGAGAGTAACCAAATCCTCTGACTCCAAATCTAGCATTTCTCTTCTTAATTTGATAGTGAATTAATGAAGGTAGGAAGAGAGAGGAAAGAGATTGGATGTGGAGTAAGAATAGCTGAATTCAAATCAAAGCCTCATTTTTGACAACCTGTATGCCATCAGACATGTTTCTTTAATCTCTCATCATCAGCTTGCTCCTCTGTGAAAGGGGGCTGATTTGAGAGAGGCAGAATAGCACCAGTGGACATTGTTTCAAATCCCACTTCTTTTGTTTACTCCCTGTGTGACTCTGGGCAAGTCGCTGCCACACTCACCTCTGTTCCCTCATCTAGAGAATGAAAGGGTTTGGACTAGAGGTCCTCTGAATTTCCTTCCACCTCTAGGTCTTTGATCTCTAACGCCCTTTTCATCTTTAAATCCTGACACTGTCCCCAGATATGTACAAAGCATTTGCTAGTGTCTGGTGTTTGCTGAGTAAGCTCTCTTCATCATGAGCAAAGTGCCAAGATATAGACAGCTCACCTGGATGATGCGTCATATGCTACTTAGGCCATATTAGGAGGTATTCAGTCTTCTAACCCCTCCTCACTGGGTGTGTTCTACAAGCAGGACAGTCAGTCTCTTTAAGGATTCACCAGACCCACCCCAGGAAGGGATAGTTGAATACTCCAGTGTTATTATTGGTGTTTCATAGTTAGGAGAGGCCCAGAGGTGCTATGAAAATGGATAGCATCATCAGGGCAGGGGATGTTCCTTTCAATTCAACAAACCTATTTTAAGAGCTTATTCAGAGTCTGCCAGGCATTCAGAGTTATGACACCTTAGAGATCTAGTCCAATAGTTTAATTTTATCATTGAGGAACTGAAGCCCAGATGGGTGATGTTAAGGGCATGGGGACAGGGTGGTTTGCTGCAAAAAGCACTGGCCTGAGTGTCACCAACCCTTAGAGGCTCAAGGCCAAGCTCTGCTACTTACTAGCTACTTGAATTTGGGCAAATCATTGAATCTCAGTTTCCTTGTCTATAAAATTAGTCAGTTGGATTACATGATTTCTAAGTTACCTTCTGGGCAGCTAGGTGGTATGGTAGATAGAGTGCTGCGCCTGGAGTCAGAAGGACCTGAGTTCAAATTCAGCTTCAGACACTTATAAGCTGTGTGACCCTGGGCAAGTCATTTAACCCCTGTTTGCTCGGTTTCCTCATGTATTAAATGAGCTGGAGAAGGAAATGGTAAACTACTTTAATATCTCTACCAAGAAAACCCCAAATGAAGTCACAAAGTGTCAGATACAGCTGAAAAACAACTAAACTGAAAGTTCCCTTGTAGCTCTGACATTCAAGGGTCCCTTCTAGCTTAAGTGTGGAAAGCAGAAAAATGAAACAGTCATCCACAATTATAGGTCATGATTGTAATCATAATTAAGGCAAAAATAAGATGGAATCTGCACAATCTATGGACAAACTGGGATGTGTGTGTATGTGTATGTGTGTGCGCCCTGCGTGTATGGAGAGGGGAGGGGGAGAGAAGAGGTTGTTCTAGCTTATCTGGATAATTCTCTCAGTTCTTCACTTTACCATGTATAAAGACACTACTTTGGCAATACTAAGTGTCACCAATCTGGCTCCCAGGCCTGGATCTTTGTGAGATCTGACTCTTGATCTTCAGCCTTATGCAGAGGTGAGACACAAAGGCCACACCCTGTATTTCCCAAGAGTTTTAACACAGCTGAAATTCCCTGGCAAGGAGCAGCAGGTTGTGGAAATCCTTGACTCCATCTGGATTCCGCTGTTGTGGGAGCTGACTTTTCTATAGTACTTTAAGGCTTACAACAGGCTTTCTCTTACAGCTCTGTGAAGTAGGTAGTACAGATAATACTATTCTTCTAAAGATTGGAAAACTGAGGCTCAGAGTTGTCTAAAACCACACAGCTAGTAGGTGGCAAGGCTAGGACTTGGATCCAAGTATAATCTTTCTACTTGATTACGCTGCTTCTTAACAAGGTTTAATAGATGAAAGGTAACAAGGTGACTGGGGGGGGGGGTTGATGCCTCCATCAGATGATGTTCAGCAATAGTATTGAGGTGAAAGTAGAAAGGGAGATAGTTTCAGTCAGTTACAGACGGAGAACCTTCCTTGCACCTCCCCCTCCCACTTCAAACTCCCTCTTCAACCTTTTCTAAAACTTCTCCATCTGGAAGCAACAGAAACTTAGTCATCAGTGGACCAAATGTTGAATCAGGAAACTTCTGGTCAATTTTTAACTTCATCATTGACTTGGTTTGTGACCCCAGGCAAACTATTTAATCTCTCTGTGGCCTCAGTAAAATAATAACAAATCTTGACTAGATAGAAGCCACTTAGCACTTCCTGTAGCTCAGTTTACTTTTCCTTAGGCCACTCAAGTGTGGAGTGGCTTGGTAAAGTGGGAAGGGCTGTTGTTGTTCACTTGTCTTCAGTCATGTCTGACTCTTTGTGATCCTGTTAGGGGTTTTCTTGGCAGAGATACTAGAGTGGTTCACCATTTTCTTCTCCAGCTCATTTTATAGATGAGGAAACTGAGACAAATAGAAATAAGTGACTTGCTTAGGGTCACACAACTAGCAAGTGTCTGAGGCCAGACTTGAACTCAGAAAGATGAATTTTCCTGACTCCAGGCCCACCACTCTATCCACTGTGCCACAAGGCTGCCCAGGAAAGGTTAGCCTCCCCATTTAGATATAATAGGAGTCAAATGAGGGGAGGCCCACACTTCCCCAGGAGTGGTGCAATAAGCATGTGTTTATCCCATCAGTGACTAAATTTCTTGTAAGTCCTCAGACTCATGAGTTGGACCTGCTGGCAAGGAGCCAAGACTTCAAATTCCCCAGGATGTTATACCAGAATGCTATATGGGGATGCCATGATGGTCAAGGGATAGAAGGAAGAGGAGAGAGAAGCCAAGCAGAGACAGACAGAACCAGGGCCCAATTCATGTTGCTGGACAGAGCTGCGAGTGAAGACTGATCAATTGAATAGGCTACAAGGTGAACTACAGAAGGTGGGGAGTCAAACCTGCTGGCCATGAAGAGGTGACATGATGGAACTACAGAGACTAATAGAAATGTAACTAGGGCAGAGTAATAGCTTAGAATTCAGGCCTCTAGGCCACAGGTTCCCCACCCCTGGTTAGATCTATCATCACCATAAGTGAGGGGGGATCATGACCACCAAAGTGTGCTATTTTTCTCCATTTCCAGGCTCTAGGGGAGATAAATGGGAGAAGCTGCTCTTCTAGACTATTCTGGGGAAGAGGAGAACAGGAAGGTTTTCATTTGGGCAATGGATGCTGAGAATACAGATATCCCTCAACATTGCGGGGGTTAGGGGCACAGTGCCCCAGTAACCTGGAAAATCCCTGTAAAATTTTTTGGCTCTCCCTCTAAACTGGAAAAAATCTGAATCATTATTAGGGTACTAAAAGATAAAATCTTCCCTCCCCTTTCTCCTCTTCTTCTCCCTCCCCAAGATAGCATGCAATCTGATATAGGCTACAGTTAAAGTCCGTAAGAAGGTAGTGCTGATTGATCCATGTGTTGGTTTAAATGCTCCTTAGGAACTGTAGCATCCTATCTTCTGACCTCTGCTACCTCTGAATGGAGGGAGCTATTGTAACAGAGGGCAAGTAGCATGGTATAATAGAGGGAAAAAAAAATCTGAACTGAGGGTTAGGCATCTTTAAAAAAGATTAGAAGGGATGCCACCTGGGAGAAGGATGTATGGTTCCAGAAGGTAGAATTAGATCCAATATGGTAAAGGTGATAGGAAGGTAGATTTTGGCTCAATATAGAGATGTTCTTCCCAACAATTGAAGATGTCTAATAATGAAACAGAACTCTTTGGAAGGTAATGAGCTTCCTATCACTAGACATGACCAAGCACAAGTTACTTAACCATCATTCAGGGATATTTTAGAAAGAATTGTAGCATGGAATCAATGGTTAGTCTAGATGGTCCCTAAGATTCCTTTCGGCTCATAGAATAATAGAATCACAGATGTTGAGAGACCTAGATGCTAGTCTGTGATCTGCCAATAGCTAGATATCTGACCTTGATCATCATGTAGCTTCTCTGGATTGAAGTTTTCTCATATGTACAACAAAGGAATAGGACCACATCAGAATTTCCCAAACCAAATTCTATTTTAGAGTTGTAAAATATCTCAATTAAAATTGTAGAAAGTATCTAAACTTTATTATGGGCCACTAAAATATCTCAACTCTGTCATACTCACTAAAATGATATCACTATGTGATATGTATTTTGATTAGAATAAATTTTTGGATTGGTCTGGATCTGTGATTTCATTCATTGGTGTAGGAAATACCCAATGAGGAAACTCTCTTTACAACTCATATTGGTACCTCCTTTGTAATTTATAGTCTTAGAATTGCTTATATAGAATATATAATCATTCAATTAATCAATCAGGTGTAATTTTTTAAAAAATTTTTTCTTTGGTTCTTTAAGCATGGAGATAAAATGCATATCTACATTAATAAATTCAATCCAAAGAAAGCTACATTAATATTATTTGAAATATGTGGAGCAACAAAAAGTTATAAAAACAAAAAAATGATTAGTGTGAGGATAGTTCTTTCTTACTCAACAGCTTTTCTATCCTTGGAATTAAAATTAAAGTGACCATAATACATAGAGCCAATTTGTACACCGAGAGGTTTCTTTGCTTTACTTCTGTTATTGTCAAAGCCAAAAATATTATTTCACATGAATATATTGCTTAAGTTGTCCTTCCAATCACTTGCAGCCTTGATTGTTTGGTGGTCATGTTGTTCTCTTCTATGTAGCCTTATCAGGAAACTGCTGATGTTAAACATATGGACTTTTACAGTAGTGAGCAGTTTGGGATCATCAAATGTGCTACATGATTGTCAAAAATGATCCAATCTGATCTTCTCCTCCCATGAAGGGTCAGATTCTCATTATTCTATATTTAGTGGGGAGAGGGATCCCTAACAAATGGTGAAGTCCTCCTCATGCTCCTTTTTGTGGATGGCACTGAGAACACTGGATCAAGCCCTGTAATGCAATTCAAGTGAGATCCATGACCCTTAATGAGCAGAGCACAAGAGAGAACTAAGGTATTTTAGGAGTCCACCTTAAAGATATTTTATAGTATTCAATTGATATAATATGATACCCTGCAATGTAGTTTGGGTTGGGAAACCCTGATCTAGTCCAACCCTTTCATTTTATATCTGAGGAAATGTAGGCATGAAGTCTGGGTGCTGTAATGGTTAAAAAGCTGACCAGGAAGAACTGAGTTCACATCCTTTATGACTGTGAGCAAGTCAGCGGGCTGGGGGTGTTTAGGAGTACTAGAGACTCTGGTGTGAGGGCTGATCATCCATCTTTGGTGTCCACCTGTCACCGACTCTCATACACAAGTCCTAGGAGCTGTAGCACAGACAGCACCCATACCTAGGTGAAAGCAACTTGGCAGAAAGACTAAACCAGGTTGAGGGTAACTGACAGACCTCAAATCTGTCAGTGAGTTATGGCGATATCTATCCTAAGCATATGAAGATTTCCCCCTTTGGAATGGCAGATGAGAACAATTTGTTCCAACATCCAGGAAGAAGGCTGAAGCAGGGGATATGGAACACTTAGAGCTTGGTCAGACACTGGAGATGTCAAGGTCATCCACTGCATCCTGGGTCATCACCAGTCATCTTGACTTTTGTCCTGCCATTGGACTTTGATGACTTTGGAAGAGAAAGTAAGACTGATAACTTCATTCAACTCTGTCTCACTTAAATCCAATTCATGCATGAGTCAAGACATCACCTATGATGTCACTGGTTCTCTTCAAAAATGAAGTATGAACAACAGCCCTAGGCAACTCTCTAAGGCTAGAAATTAAAGAAAAGATGCTTATCTGTTTGGTGGAGTGAATTCTTTCACCTGGAATGTCAATGAAATCACAAGTCCATTCTCTATCCCTATCCTAATCCAATTCTTATTTACTAATGGAGTTACTAAGTGAATGAGGATTGTTCAAATGCCAGTGTGCTAATGCATATTTGGATAGAGAGGCCACAGAGTTGGTTGATTGGTATATACATATGGCAGCTATCTCCAATTGTCTTGACCTATGTCTTGCCACTGGACTCCAATAACTCTGGAGGAGAGAGTGAGGCTGATGACTTTGCACAGCTCTGCCTCACTTAAACCCAATTCACTTGCAAGTCAAGATATCACCCTCCTAATATCATTGATCCTGTTCTAGAATGAAGGACAAACAACAATTGGATAGATGCTACAGATGAATGATGAGCTAAAGCCAGAACAGAAGAAAGTAGATCAAATTGCTTTTGGGAAATTATTGTATTTTCAGTGACTCCATATTTTTCTATGAAACAAAATCATATACGCATATATATACACACATACAAATATGTATATATGTATGTATATGTACATGTATAAACATTAATATTCTTCTAGTGACATTATTTTGCTGCAAATACCTGAATATTACAATCTCTGAGAAATCAACATTACAGGTAATGCATAGGGCATGAAGAGACATACAGTGGGTAAAAATAGACTATTATGAGGGTAAATTGTGCATGTGAATCAGGGGAAAAGCTGCAATCAAAGAGAAGGTCAGCCAGCCACGTAATAAAAGTATGGGATGACACTCTGTTTGCTGCATCTAATGTCAAGAGATCTAGAGGAAGAGCCCCCCTGAATGTTGGATGGATACTCTTCAGAGAACTTTTAGCAGAACGTGGACAAGAGTCATTCACGATAGGTCGGCATAAATGGGTTGTGACCTGTACTGTTGGAAAGAATGACCAACTCATTAAGATCCTAGATCTAGTGAAAACTGAAAAAGTGACAGTTTCTAATAGAACTGCATAGCCTATTTTGTTTTTAAATTCCAAATCAAGTTATATTTATGAATTAAATATTGATTATAGCTTTAAATCCAAAGGTTCTGTAAACCTTTCTACATATTCTCCCTTCTTCTGAACTAATCAATACTTAACTACTTTGTGTACACTTGTATTATCTTTATGTAAGCTTCTTGAGATGGTTAAGCTTCTTGTGTGGTTTCATTCCATATATTTGTATCCCCAGCACTTACCAGAATTCCCAGCACTTGGTAGGCATTTTATAAACACTTGTTTGATTTCTTGATGTCTGTGAGGTTATCTTATGTTTTATAATTAGGTCCATAATCTACACATTTCCCAAATCCAAAATTTCTTTATGCATCACCATTATAATAAATCATAAATATGGCAGCCCCTGGCACGGGTCATAAGATTGCAGAATACTGCATCTAAAGCATCTTACTAGACACAGAAATCTTTTGAGATGTTTAAGAGGAATTGAAAAGTTTTATGAGATTTTTAAAACACCAACAGAAGGTTTCTTTTTTGAAAATGTCATCAAATGAATGTCTGAAATGTGAGTTTATAGAATTGTAGAACATTAGTGATGAAAGAAACCTGAAAACTTATCCAGTCCAATTCCCCATTTTACAAAGGAGAAAACTAAGGCCTAGAGTGGTTTGCTGTGCTCCTAGAAAGAGCCTTCCTTTCCTAAGGGGCCTGAAACATAGGCCTGGAGATCACATCATCTAGAGCTCTTCTAAGGTCTTGGTGCCAATGGATCCGATGGCAGGAATAGTTGCCAGGCGCCTGCACAGGACAAGACATCATAGCATAGTACAGGCTTCATTGCAACTCCCAGGCTACATGATGTCAGGCTTAATAGAAGGATTAACAGTCTAAGGGTTGTCTGATAATTGCATGGACTTTCTCAGGAAATAGAAAGTGAGTTCCCTGTCACTTCTAGTCTCTAAGAAGAGGCTGAATGCTGGATAGAAGGGATTCCTGTTTAGGTAAAGTCAAAGGAGCTCTTAATCAGTTCCTGAGAATCCATTGTGAAATTTTTAGTGTAAGCTTTTGCACCTCAGAAATCAGCGTGTGCTAGAAACATGGGCTTGAGTTATTGTTTTGTTGACTGGACTTAAGAAGGTGATATAGAAAATGTTTCTAACGCAGATTAAACTTCAAAGTATGTATTTTTGTAATTCTTTTGAGAGCCCAATTATTATATATTTGCCATCATCCCCCTGGGTGAGTGGGTGGGTGGTGGGGTTGGCTTGGATAATCAAAGGATTCAGTCTCTTAAAACTCTAGAATTCTAGCATTCTGGAACTCCTTAGGAGTCGTTAGTAAGTTATCAAAGTTTGAAGAAGTACTTCCAAAAAGTTATAAATGATGTTTGTGTTGTTTTCCATGTCGTAGAATTAAGTGTGAAAAACTTGAGAATTTCAGAAGCAAAGGGAACATTTTGCAGTTATTCTCTTGTGATCTTCAAGTTAAGTTTTCCTCATTGTGTTAATTTTATTACACAAATTGAAGACAGTAGTCATAGCACCTTAGAGACTCAAAGTTAATTCATTTAGAAATGAAAATATACCCAATAAATAAATAGGCTTTGCCACTCATTTTTTCTCAGCTATAAACATCTTTTCCCAAATTTAAATCCTTCTGTTTGAAAAATATTTGAGCTTTGTGTAGTGACTCAGTTCTTTCACAATTTTCCCCATTGATTGCACAAAGTAGGATCATAGGATTTTAGAACTGGAAGGGACCTTAGAGTTCACCTAATCCAGTCTTTTCATTTTACAGATCAGGAAAGTGAAACCCAGGCAATCAATCACTCAAGGGTAGCTATGTGAGGACTCTCCAAAGACAGAAAGGACTTCCAGTACCAAGAGTTCTTAGGAAAGGCAGCCTTAGGGGCTGTGACCCCTCATGACTAAGAGAAGTGCTGGCTACAGACTACAGAAAAACACAGGTCTTTGTTGCCCAGCAGACAGCTAGGGAGAACTTCATGAAGGCTCTACAAATGCAGTTCTAAGAGTTAGGAGTTTAGCCTTTGTTGCATTGATTGTCTACACATCCACCTCACTGCCATTGCACATTAAGTTTGAGTCCACTTTTCCCATTGACACTGTGTATTTATGAGAAAATGGGTACCATGTTTAATGGGGAGAATGCTTTGTACCACCTGTTTGTTCGTTCTTTCTTTCTTTCTTTCTTTCTTTCTTTCTTTCTTTCTTTCTTTCTTTCTCTTCCTTCCCTCCTTTTTTTTTGTCATACTACCTTTGTAAATGTTTTTGCTGAAAGCTAATTAAATCTACTGTCTGATTGTTGTTGAGAAGTATACCCATGTGGGATCATGAACTACATTGTTAGAAGTAGCCTCCTACAGAGCTGCTCTTAGAACCCTGAGAGTAAGTCTCACCTTTCCACCCTTCCACCTCTTGGGATCCAACCTGTGAGTGTGGGTGCAAGTAGCCCCAGTGCACCTACCATGTGTCACAATGTCTTTCAGTTCTCTGGGTTTGTGCCACAACCTCTATGCTAGACTTTAAGCTCTCTGAGATCAGGGGTCACATTCAACCCAAACAACTTCTTTCTTTCCTTCGGCGTCCAACTCAGTGATCACAACAACCCTGTGTGGTGGAGTGGGCAGGTATTCTTCTTCTTCTCCTTTTACAGAACAGAAAATGGAGGCTGCAAATTGAAAATACTTGGCCATGGCCATGCAGGGGGAACAGCAACTTGAACCCAGGTTTTCAGATTCTACATGTGGTTCAGCTCTTCCTAGGAAACTGGGGAAATTACGATGTTGAACTTTGTTATTATAGCCTTGAAAGCTGTAACAAGGTGATTTCTTCTTATGTTGATTCCAACTGCCCTCTTGGAGAATGAACAAAATACAGCTCATACAGTAAAGTAAGGTGTGGATTTTTTTTTACATGCATAGATTGCAAGGAAGAAATGATAAAGGAGACAAGTAATGTTGAAATCACATTGGAATACTCTGGGAAGTTTTTAATGAGACCATTACTATTTACCTCAGGCAGCTGACAGTCCTTAATCTTCAACCTCCTTCCTCATGACCCACCAGAGGTATGTTGCAATGAATCCATAAAACACGCCTCGTCAGGTCTTAACACTTAAACACAGAGCACCCTCAGATTAACACATGGGGCACGACAGAAATGATACACATGGCTGGATACCAAAGCAGGTCATGCTAGGGGAGCTATTGAAAAGAGGGAACTCTCAATTCTTAGTAGGAACAAAATTTGGTCACCTTCAAATTTAATCATGAAGGATTCTGGCATCTGAAACAAACAACACAAAATGATAGCTCCAGATTAACTGTAATTCATGATGTGAAAATAATACAAGAAGTAATTAAGACTAATTCAATTGGGTCAGAGGAGGAATCTGTTGCTAAAGTGACCCACAGGTAGGTGTTATTAACACCATAGGGATCTGAAAGTTTCCCATTTCAATTAATTATTCTTATTTACAAGGTACCAAACTCATTTTTTTCCTGAAGGAGTGTGTGTGTTTAATTTTTGTGACCTCTAAGTTTTGTTGTCCTTGAGCAAAGCCTAATCTTCCTATTCCCCTTCTCTTTCCATCTCCTTCCCTCCCCCGATAGCTCTGGGAATGAAGTGGATTAAAGGTAAGAAGAAGGGTTTGATTTATATTTTTCCTCTGGAGTGTATGGATGTGATGTGTAAGTGGAGAGGGCAGAAGAGATGGAGAGAGAGGAAAGATAGGAAAGGGAAATCTCCTCCCTGAAACCCACGTTGCTTGCTACACTCTGGTCTGGAAGACCAGATCTTGAAAGAATGGGAGGTTCTTCTGACAAGACCTTGACTTTTTCCCTTCTTTCAACACATTGTACCTTCCCAGTTGCCATATTCATCTTGGAGATAGCTACAGTCCCTGGGAACCAGGGGAATTTCCTGTGTTCTCTCAGCAAGGTGCTAGAGCAGTATCTACCTCCATTGGAGATGTCCTCAAAGGTCTACATCCTATAATCTCATCAAGTTGATTAGAGAATTTATCATGTTGACCAAAGACCCCTCCAATCAACAACCCTTACAGCTATTGTTTTGTTTTGTTCTGTTTTGTTTCAAAAGAGCTAATGTGGGGCTTTGGCTATATTCCCTAACCAGTGAAAGAGAAAAATGGGCAAAGTGATTGATGATACTTTCTTTGCATCAACTTGGACTGGATTGCAGAGTGACCAATAACCACACTTCTTCTGCAGTTACATTTATATAGTATTTCAGGGTTACATAATGCTTTACATACAGCCTTATTTCATTTTTATAAAACACCCTATGAGGTAAGCAGCACAAGTATAGGGGATGTTTTGCCCATATGGGTTATGTGTGTCTACATGGGTTTGGGTAGATGCATGAGTATTATCAACCCCATTTTACAAATGAAGAAATTAAGTCTGAGAGAGGTTAAGTGACTTGCCCATGGTTCACAGCTAGTAAGTACTGTAGCCAGGACTTGCACCCAACTTGTCTGATTTTAAATTCAATGTTCTTTCCAGTAAACCACAGTGCCTCTCAATATAGGAGAATGCCATGGACTCCAGCCAGAAACACCTTGCATGTGTAGCCTTTGCACACCAAATCCTTTTCTCTGATTCATAGAAAAAGTCAGTCCCTCCAAAACTCATCTAAAAGTTAATCCTTTGTGTGCATATAAGCTGATCTTTGGGGAGAAGGAGACAATTTATCATCATAGAAATAACTTTCATTCTTTTAAAAACACATTCACTCTACAACGGCTCCTTGTGCCAATCACCTTGGAACAGCCACCACACTTTATTGCTAGAATGAATAGGACTTGTTGCTGCCTTATATAACAGTTGGATTTCCCTCGACTATTAGAAAATAGAGCTTCTGTCAGACTATCAGCCCATAAATGCCTGTCTTGGATCTGATAAACAGACTTTGGCAAACTTTGAATTTGTAGGTGATGCCAAGCACAGGGGTTTGGACTGAAGCTGTGAGTGAAAGAGTTGAAGTCGAAAACTGTCTGTAGGAGACAAAAAAGCAAAGGAAACTCCAAATGAGATACAAAGGGGGCACTGTGGGAGACAGAGGGAAGGCAGGGAGCTAGCTGGTGAGCTAGGAAATAGATTCCTGGGCCTACCACCAGTTCCTGTACCTCCTTAAATAGACACTAATTCTGTCTATTTGCACCAGATAGTGCTGATTTCTTTCCTGGGGTGTCTCATTCATTCATTCATCCATTCATCCATTCATTCATCCATCCTACAAACATTTATTAAAGACTTATTGTGTTCTAGGTATTTGGACTATAAAGATAGCTATGACACAGATCCTTTTCTCAAGGAGCCTGCATTCTACTAGGAGGGGCTGAGGGGTGGAGTATGACTCCTTCCATTGGCTAGAATGAGCAAATAAATCCTCTTCTGTAACAAACGTAGATTGGCATTTGCAAGACTGAGTCACTATGCTACTGACCAATTTGGTGTCTCAGGTTCTTCTAGGCGATGAGCATCATGGGCAGGATGTTCAAGTTTGGCCTTTTAGTCTAAATGTCGTGTGCTTTTCTTTGTGTAGGAAGATGATGTACTTGACCCATGGTCATGTGACTCAAGGGCATGGGACATGAACTTGCACTGAACCATCCATATTCCCTCATCCACTCCTATTTGTGTCCACAGAAGGCCTTTCTGAAATTGTGGCTGGCCAAAGCCGTGTGGTTGTGGACCAGAGCAAATTACCTGACCTATGTGGCCTTTAAGCCTATAATCTAGAGCATGGGTTCTTAATGTGGAGCCCCTAGATTCCCCAAGGAGTTTGTGAATAGATTTCAGGGTGGTTTGTGAACTTGGCTAGGAAAATAAATTACATATTAATTCCAATACAATTGGTTTCCTTTGTAATATTGTGCATTTTATGTACTTAAAAACATTATACTGAGAAGCATTTATGGGGTAGGAAGGTTTAGGGGAGTAGGGTTATTTTTACCAATCTCCAATTGTCTTGGTAAAGAAAACAGGCTATATATTAAGAAAAACTATAACTGAATAACTGTGCTCTTTGTGTTTAGTGGGGGTTTTTTGTGTGGTTTTTTTTTGGTTAAATCATGTTATGTGATAGCAAGAGCTGTTAGAGCCAGCTCTGTTGAAAGATAATTTCTTTCTTTTTCCCTTTCTTTTCTCTTCTTCTTTCTTCTTCTTCTTCTTCTTCTTCTTCTTCTTCTTCTTCTTCTTCTTCTTCTTCTTCTTCTTTTTGTGAAGAGCTGTGATGGTTGGGTTGGATTTCTGCCTCTATTTGGTCTGTGTATTTATTATTCCACTTTTCTTAAGGTGCTTAAGTTATTCATAGTTGGGTTTAGACAAGAAATAAATAGTTAGGCAGCTGTGTCTACATGTCTGTTTGGCCTAAATCATCACTATGCTATTACGGAATGCTCAGATTCACCAGGAAAATGTTAGCATTACTGTGGGGTGAATAGACCTGAGACAGTGAGTGCCCAGATGCATTATGGTCCAAGTGGTATTCATATCAATGGGCAAGAATCATTACTGGATGCTCTAAAGGGCATATGGGAGTGAGGCTCAAAGCACATGAGCCTTGGGAGGGTCTGTTTCTTGAGGCTGAGCAGAGAAAAATGGGATGGGCTGAGTTTTTTCTGAGAGGTGTGTGTTTCTAACTCTCTCTTCCCTGGCTTTTGATTTCTTGGTTCAGTGACCTGTCATTTTTTTGAGTGACTAATAAATTCAAACCCTTAGGGAAGATTTCTGATTCTTATTCATTTATGCTTTTTAGCCAAATCCCCCCAAATTGGCCAAGGATCTAAGAGAAGTCTTAATTCTCACAGAAGAGATTTAACTTGGTGGTCTCTGACGAACTTTTCCAACGGCCGCATACAGGTGCATGAAATATATTGGTTTCTCACTATAACCACAGGCTGCTGTCAGTCTTGGGCCTGATCCAGTTGTACAACTAGAAAGGCTTTTAAAGAGCATCTCTTCTATAATGATATAAATGAGGGGGGCTGGACTAGACAGCTGCCCCTGAGATCCCTCTCAGCTTTAGACAATAGCTAGCATTCATAGAGTGCTTTAGGATTTGCAAAGGGCTTTAAATACATTATCTCATTGGATCTTCACCACCACCCTGCGTGGTAGGTGCTATTATTATTCCCATTTTATAGATAAGGAAATAGACTAAGAGTGGTTAAGTGACTTGCCCGGGGTTACATAGCTAAAAAGTTACTGAGGCAGGATTTGAACTCAGGCCTTTGGATTCCAAGTTCTGCACTCTAATCACTATGACAACTAGCTGCCTCTAGATTGGTGATCCTTGGACATATGAGGAAACTGAAGATTTGATGAAAAGAAGTAACTTGGCTAAGGTCTTAGAGCGTGGCAGTCAGCAGAAGATACTATGATGTTTTTGCTGATAGAGATAGAGAGAAAAAGGAGAAAGAGACAGAGAGACACTCAGAGAGACAGGCAGACAAAAAGATAATGAAGGGAGGGATGAAGGAGGAAGAAGAGGAGGGGGGACAGAGATAGAGTTACAGAGAAACAGAGACAGGGAGATCAACAAGAGAGATACAGGAAAAGATGGCAAGACAGAGACAGAGTCAGAGATGCACAGAGACAGGGATACACACAGACATAGACATAGAGAGACAAGGAACCAGAGAATCAGAGACAGAAAGGGAGAAGGAGAAAGAGAGACAAAGATAGACAGAGACAGAGAGATACACAGACACAGAGTCAGAGACATAGGAAGAAAGACAGACAGACACAGAGATATAGTCAGAGAGAGGCAAGGACAGAGACAGAGAGAAACCCAGGGAGAGAAATGGCAAGAGTCAGAAACAGAGGCAGAGGGACAGACTAAGAGACAGAGAGAGATGAAGAAGGAGACAGAGAGAGACAGAGAGATAGCAAGAGAGAGAGAGAGACAGAAAGTCATAGTCAGAATCAGGTAGAGACATTGACACAGAGAGAGAGACACACAGAGACAGAGAGAGAATCAGATAGAAAGACAGTCACACATAGACACAGAAATGTAGTCAAACACAGAGACACAGACAGAAATAGAGTCAGAGAGACAGAGAGCTAGAGATAGAAAGAGATAGAGACAGAGACAAAAGCAGAAAGACTGAGAGATACAGATAGAGATAGTGAGACAGAGATAGAGACAAAGTCAGAGATATGGAGATAGTGGCACAGAAAGACAGAGAAAGGCATATAGAGAGATAGAGGACAAGAGAGAGTCAGAGAGACAGAGATAGATGGAGAGACAAAGACAGAAAGACCAAGAAAGAGAGTGACTGAGACCAAGAGAAAGAGAGAAGATGGAGACACACCACACACACACACACACACACACACACACAGAGTAAGAAAGTCAGAGATATAGTCAGAGATACAGAAAGACAGGGAGACAAAAACAGAAATATAATGAGAGACATAGAAAGAACAAAAGAAAGAGACACAGAGAGACACACCGAGAGAGAAACAGAGTCAGAGGGACAGAGACACACAGCAAGACAGAAAGGCCGTGACACATAGAGACCAAGACAGGGGGAGATGGAGAGGTTTGGATCCATGATACTGTGTCAGTGAGTAGAGCATAGGGTAGAAATTTGGCAGGAACTCTCCCTGCTGACACAGATCAGCACTTTGCAGTTTATAATCTTATAGAATTTCCCAGGCACTGAGAGGAGAATATCACACCAATAACCAGTGGGCCCCAAATGTCAAAATGTCTGCTTTGAGAAGCCAGGCCAGTCTCTCCCTCTGTCCTGTGTATTGTGGCAAATCAATCGATGCTTATTTGAACCTGGAGAGATAAGTGGGTCACTATGTATATGAAGATTCCTACTGTTGGTGGTATTGAAAAGGACAGACTTCTAAATGCCATTTATTTTATAATCTAGGGTGTCCCAAAAGACTTAGTATGGTTTTCTGTTATTAAAAGCTTAAAACTACAATAAGACTTTTGGAACACCCTGTGTAATAGTGGTGTTGTAGACCAGAAAGGACATCAGATATCTCTTATTCCAAGACTCTTTCATTTTATGGATATGAAACTGGGCCCAGAAAGGACCAAGGAACTTCTCAGAATCTCATGGATACTAAAGGCTTGTGTTGGTCCAAGAACTTAAGACTTCTGACACCTGCTCAGTGGTCTTCCCACTCTACATCTCTCCACGCCAGGGGTAGGGAATCTGCAGCCTTGAGGCCACATGTGGCCTTCTAGATCCTTAAGTGTGGCCTTTTGACTGAGTCCAAATTTTGATTTGTTCTGTTCTGTAAAATTTGGATTCAGTCAAAAGGCCACACATAGGGATCTAGAAGCCACATGTAGCCTCAAGGCCACGGGTTCCCCACCCCTGTTCTAGGCCATAGCATTATGTTTTGGTATTAACTGTTTTTATTCAAATATAGTGTTCTTAGGTTCTGGTAGAGATGTCCCACCTTCCCTGTGCTGACTGTCCTTTCCATTCTAGTAAACAGTGATTTTTTCCCTCCTCCAAATTCCTATGGCCTTATTTATAACACTCAGCTCTCATTTATCATAACCTGCCTTGTATCATTAGCGTTGCCATTATGCATGCATATCTTGACTCTCCAACCAGATTGTAAGTTCCTTGGAGGTAAGGATCCCGTTGACACATTTTCATATTCCCCACAGTACCTGGTGCAGTGCATTGTACTTTGAAGATGCAATATTGTTTTTGAATAAAATGTTTTTGTTGAATGATTGATTACCTCATGTTCCTAAAGACACCTGAAAATTCAAGGTTGAAGGACCTGCCTTTGTCCATTCACCAAACATTCAAGTGTTTGAATGCAAAACGTACGCTCGCCAAAAAGACTATTTTATGGAGAACTCACACAGGTCAAGCGTTCACATGGTGGTCAGAAAAAGCGATACAAGGACACCCTCAAGGTCTCTCTAAAGAACTTTGGAATTGATTGTGTGACATGGGAGACACTGGCACAGGACTGTCACCCAGCATGGCATGCCCTCATCAGAGAAGGTGCTGTGCTCTAGGAGCAAAGCAGAATTGAAATAGCCAAGAGAAACGCAATATAACACAAACCTAGAGACTCCACCCCAAAGGTTCACATGAACTAGTTGTGCCTGTCTGGTAGTAGAACATTCTGAGCTCATATTGATCTGATCAGCCACAGTTGGACACACTGAAACTTGACTGTAGCATAGTGATGTCATTTTGATCCTCTTTGAGAACAAAAGATAACAACAACAACATAGAAGTGCCTGCAGTAACACAGACCCTAACCTCAAGGAACTTACACTCTATTTGTTATTATTATTATTATTATTTTAGGCAGTTGGGGTTAAGTGACTTGCCCAGGGTCACACAGGTAGTAAGTGTCAAGTGTTTGATCTGAGGCCGAATTTGAACTCAGGTCCTCCTGACTTCAGGGCCGATGTTCTATCCACTGCGCCACCTAGATGCCCCTCTTATGCTCTATTTGGGTGCCATAAAATGCTTTGGAAAAATTTGAGGAGGCACAAAACATTTTTCAGCTGTGGGAATCAAGGAAGGCTTCACTGAGTTGGTGCCTGGGTAAAGCCTGATGCCTGATGTCGGGTGCCTGGTGAGCACGTGTGTGTTCTCTCGCACATGTAAGAATGCAATTTCGTACATAGTCAGGTATTAGCAAGAATATGATGTAATGAAATGGCAACTTCAGAGAGAAACAAGCACCTAGATTCCAGGCTGTCTGAGGTGGTTTCTTTAAATCACAGTACCTTGTGGTTTGTGGGACTATTACCACGGGGCAGGAATTGTATACATCAGTCTCCATAATCCAAGCAGATGGGAGAACTGAGGTCAAATACCTATTTTGGCCTGAGTTTTCCAGGTAATTCATCATGATCTGTGTAAGGAATCTGGACACTCAAATAAATATGTCCATTTTCCATGATACTCTTTTACTAGTGGAAATTTGGCTATTCTTAGACACTGCCTCAATCTTGAGGAGTTGAAACATATAATCATCAATTTATGAAGCTTTGGGTCCATTGGTATGGATCAAGAAGTATTTGAAGGGTGGAGAGGGTTCATGGCAACATTCCAGGATTGATGCCTACTTTGCCTTCCTGGGCATGGTCACTGAGCTAGAAATTATTTTAAGGAACTTCTTTGTAAGATGGCCATAACTTTATCTGGGCATGGTGGCACACACCTGTAATCCCTTCTACTGGAGAGGCTGAGGCTGGTGGATTGCTTAAGCTTTGATTTTCTGAGCTTCAGTAGGGCTGAATCAATTGGGTTTCTACACTAAGACTGGCACCAATATAATGAGCCCCCCAGGAGTAGAGGCCTGCAAATTTGTCTAAAGAGGGGAAAGTTGGCCCAGATCAGAAATGGGACAGGTTAAAGCTGTCCTGCCAATCAGTAGTGTGATTGACCTCAATTGTTGTTATACTGCTAGGGTGGGAGAAATAGGAAGACATAATCTTTAAAAAACCAAAAACCAGATTTCCATAGTTTTAAATTTTGGGATAACTAGATCATGGGCAACTGGGTGATGCAGTGCTGGGTCTGAAATTAGGAAAACTCATCTTCCTGAGTTCAAATCTGGCCTCAGATACTTACTAGCTGCGTGACCCTGGGCAAGTCACTTAATCCTATATGCTTCAGTTTCCTCAACTGTAAAATGAGCTGGAGAAGAAATGGCAAACCATTTCAGTATCTTTGCCAAGAAAACCCTAAATGGGGTCACAAAGATTCTGACATGACTGAAATGACTGAATAACAACAAAGATCATAGGATCACAGATTTAGAACTGAGAAGGGTATCAGAGGCTATCCCATCTAACACCATCATTTTATAGATATGGAAACTAAGATCCACAGAAGTTTAATGACTTGATTAGGTAACACCCCTGGATGGAAATTCAACATGCAGAGCCTTCCACAGAAAGCCATCATATTTCCAACCCCCAAAATAGCCTAGAGAATTAAGTAGATTTTTTTTTTCTTCTAAATCTTCAGAGCTAGGAAATGTTTCTTGAACAAGAGATGTTCAAAAGAATTCACTTTCCCAGTGAAATAGCCCAGCAGAAATGGGTAAAATTGGTTGTATTTGGGCCTTGTCAAACATCTTGGAATGATTCATGTAATATCTTGCTTTCAATAAATTCTATGAGCCCTTGGCCAGTCTCAGGCTTCACCGTCAAGCCATGTGTTTTATAAGAAAAATTGGATCTATGGCATTCTGATTCATTTATACTTATATGTAACTCACCAAAGTCTTGTTTTGTAAGAGCCATCAGAGCCACATGGTTTCTAAAAATCCCTGTGAGACTCCTCAATGATGCTTTGTGGCCTTTCCAAAGCAGGAATTGCTTTTAGCCAATGGAAAAAGAACTTCCACCCATCTAGCTTCAAATTCAGTCTGCAACTCCATTTCAATCCTTGGACTAAGTTATAAACTTGGAAAGAATGTCTCTTGCACCCCTCTCACCAGTTTGGCTTAGTGAATCATCACTGATACAGGTGAGATTTTTGACATACCCTTATTGGTAGACAAGCAATGGTCATTTTGTTATTCGGGGAGAACATTTCTCATTCTTAGCCTCTTTACACAACCTGGTGTTTCCACCATCATCCCCTAAGCCATTGGCAGAGATTTAAATCTTCCTTTTCTCACAGATAATTTGAAAGATGAGAGGGTGAAGGAGATGGTCCCAGAGTCACAGGATTTGAAACTAGAGGTGACCTTAAGAGATCGTTTGGGCCAATCCTCTCATTTTACAGATGAGGAAACTGAGGCCCAGAGAGAAGACATATCTAGTCCAAAGTCACACAGGAAGCTAGCAACAGAGTCAGAATTTCAGCTTGGGTCCTCAGACTCCAACTCTAGAATATCTAGTACTTATTGGAAAGTTTCATGTAAGGTTTGGTGAGAAATGGGATTTTAATTTGTCAGGGTGCTTCTGCAAATCTCACTGCAAGGTTATAAGATCCATTTGCAGGCTTTTCCCCTGCCAGTGACCATTTTCAGATTAGGTTTCTTAGCCAATCTACAAAACCTGCTGCATTCTTTCGAAGAATCTTCGAGAGATAATCTAGTCAGCCTCTGAACTACAAGCTGAGTTAGAGGAACATTCGAAAGTAGCTCTTTGCATTTTCTTTCTTAAATTCTAGCTCTATGAGGTAGGTAGGGCAGTCTTTATTATTCCCATTTTATGGAGGTGATAACTAAGGCTAAGACAAAGTGAATTAATTGCTGGAAGTCACATGATTAAAAAAAGCAGAGACTAGAAAAACTTTTTATTAAATGTTGCTTATAATTCACTTTTATGTAGCACTTCACAGTTTACAATGTGCTTTCCTCACAGTTCCCTTTAAGGTAGCTAGTTTGAGTATGGTGAGTAAGCTGTGGCTCACTCTGGGCAGAGCGAGGCCTGCTGTATCTCCCTTACTTACAGCTCCAAAAAAATGCTCCTCCAAAGCCCCTGGTTAGCAGATGGGGCCCAGTTACAGAATATCTCCACATGCTTCACAGTCTCTCCAAGTCACTTCCACTGCATGGCATCACCTACGTAGGCTCTCCAGCATCTCCAGGTGAGAACCTTGCACCAGGTGAGCAAGCTGACTCACTCTGCACATGCACCAGACCCCTGTTACACAAGCGTAATTACTACTATTTTATAGACAAGGGTACTTTGAGAACCTTCCTCTGTCAGTCAGTTCATCAATAAGCATTTATTAAGCACTTACTATATGCAAAGCACTAGAGATGCAAAGGCAAAAACAGCTGCAGTTTCCAAGGCACTCATATTCTACTGGGGGTAAAGAACACACAAGTAACTATGTACAAATGAGGTATATACAGGATAAATTGGAGTTAATCTCAGAGGGAAGGCATTAGTGGGGAAGGGACCATGAAAGACTTCTTGCAAGGAAGTAGGATTTGAGCTGTCCCAAAGGAGGCCAGGAAAACTCAGAGTCAGAAATGAGGAGAGAAGCCATTCTAGACATGGTGGACAGCCAGTGAAAAGGCGAAGAGTCGGAGATGGAGGAATGGAACAAGAAGATGTCATCATCACTGAGAAAGGACGGGGAGTAAAGTAAATCAAGGTCCCACAGATAACAAGTGTACGAACAAGGACTCCAACCCTGGTTCTCTGACTACTCTTTCTGCTACACCAAAATGACTCTCCCAAGGTCACTGATGATCTCTTTTTTAATGCTTTTGGACTGGATCTGAGATTTCGCTTGCATAGGGAACTCTGATGGAGGAAGAGAATTTGAACTAAAAATTTTAAAAAATGAATGTTAAAAATTGTTTTTACATGTAATTCAAAAAAATAAAATTAAGATCTTATACCCTAGAGAAAGAAGAGAAGAAAAAATGTAGTTTCCTTATTTTTCTTTTTTAACCATATTTATTTTTATTATTGCTTTGTCTGAGATCATGATTGCTTCTCTGGATTTCTTTTCCTTCAGCTAAAGCATAGTGAATTTTTTCTAGCCTTAAAAAAAAATCTTTCTGGTACACAGACCTAACCATCTCTTTTTTTTTTCTCCCCTTAAAACCCTTCAATAGCTCCCTGTTTCTCTCAGAAGAAAATGCACGCCTCTTAGTTTGGCATTTAAGGTTTCCCAGAGACTGACTCCAACTTACCTTTCTAGCATTATGTCAAATTATCCCCTCCTACTTATAAACCCTACGTTCCAGCCAAACTGAACTACCAGAGTCAGAAACTGTTAGAGCTTTAAGTGACCTCAGAGATCCCCTAGTTTACTCCCATCACTTTATAGAAGAGGAATCTGAGACCTGAAGAGGTTAAGTAACTTCCCCAAATCCACAAAGGCAGCATACCCCAGGACCAAGGTCTGAACCCAGATGTTCTGATTCTGAAACTACCACGTCCATCCCACTTCTGTCACTGCTTCCTATCTTGTTCTGCCCCCATTTATTTCTCTTCCGTGCTTGGAATTCACTGTCTCTTTATTGCCCCTTGTTAAAATTCTCTTCTTCCTTCAAGCCCAGTTCAGGTGCACTTCATTCACGAGGATCTCCCTTACTTCCCCCTCCTCCTCCAAGCTGGAAGTGATGCCAGCTGAACTCTTCCTGTTCTCATCTGTGGCATAGTGGCTAGAACCCTCGCCTTGGAGTCAAGAGCCTGGGATGCCAGTACTACATATGCTAAGACCCCAGCAGAGTGTAAACTCCTTGATGTCAGGTATTATATGTTTTAAATTCTGCGCAGCACCTTTCAAGTAGTACTCAATATTGTTTGATGAACTCAAATGGACAAGGGTCCTTTTTAGAAACTCAGAACTCCTGACTTTTCCAACTAGAGCCCTTTCTGTTAGAGAGAGGGATTCTGAAAGTGTAGGTTCAGGGACCATTTCTCACAGTATTGGTTTTTGTAACATGGCAATGTCCTTATTTTGTTTCTGAAATGAACAAATGGTTTATGCAAGGTACTTAAAATAATACTACCTTCTAATTTCTGCCTTGTCTAAGTGCAGTTCAATTCAACAATTTAATAAGTATCTACTATATGCCCAGCCCCCACACTAGGAATTAGGGTAATAAGGGGAGGGAAGGGAGAGACAAAATAAAGCTAAGCCACAATTCTGGCCCTCTAGAAACTTGCTTTCTAGTGGGAGACATAAGAAAAGTACATAAGGAGGGTCACATCTCAGCTATGCCCTTTCCCTGTATGGCTTTCCTTAAATGAACAAGGTACTTCATCCCTCTGGGCCTCAGTTTCCCAATCTGTTAAAAAAAAACGAAATAGACTAGATCAATAGTGCTCAAACTTCATCTTAGGATCACTTTACGATATTAGAAATTATTGAAGACTTCAAAGAGCTTTTGTTTATGTGGGTAGAAATTAAAACATATAGAATTTTAAAATATTTATTAATTCATCTAAAATAATAATAAACCCATTAGGTGTTAACAAGTTATCATCCTGTGGAAAATAACTACATTTTTCCAAAATTAAAAAACAAATCTAGTGAGAAGAATGACATTGTTTTGCATATTTTTGCTGTTCTTTAATGTCGGTTTTCACGGAAGACAGCTGCATTCTCATATCTGCATCTTCATTCAATCTGTTGCAATATTTTGTTGTGGTTAAAGTACATGAAGAAAACCTGACCCCACACAGATATGTAGCAGGAAAGGCAGGAGTAATAGGTGACTAACATCTTAGCATTATTATGAAAATAGTTTTGACTCCTTGGCTTCCCTGAAATGGTTTTGGATCTACAGAACATATTTTTAGAATCACTGGACTAAATTATTACTAAGGTCCTTTCCAGTTCTAGATTATAATTGAATGAAGTGAAACAAAGGAGAGGAAAGGCCATTTATTTTATTAGTTTTTGGTGAGGCAATTGGGGTTAAGTGACTTGCCCAGAGTCACATAGCTAGTGAATGTTATATGTCTGAGGCTGGATTTAAACTCAGATCCTCTTGACTCCAGGGCTGGTGCTCTATTTACTGCACCACCTAGGTGCCCCTGGAAAGGCCATGTATAACCAAGAGCCATATTGTATGGTTCAGAGAACGCTAGGAGAGATCAGAGACTCATGGACCATTAGGGCCTTAGTGGTTACTTTATAAACTCAACTGAGGGCCAGAGAAGCCAAGTTACTTGCCCAAGATACCTAGTAGTTACAGTGTTATAACTAGCAGTTTTTATACCTAAGAACATTTAAGGCAAGTGGGTCAAAATTCAGTTTCAATTCATTTGAGGGATGGGGACAGTGGAGACACTAGGGTACAATGAGGCCTCTAAAGGTGTTTCAGTTGACTAGATCAGGGCTAAGCAGGCAAGGAATTCACCTAAAGTATGGCTGCTGGTGAAGGGAAAGCAGGAAAGAAGTAATAATCTTCTTATTTTAACTAATTTTCCTTGCTAACAATGCTAAAAACAAACAAACAAACATGCTTGCTAACCATGCCAAGCGCAATTGTTTCAATGCTGCTAGAGTATTGTAGGTACTGTCAGTGCACTATAAATTTTGGCAGCCTCGAGCAAAGCCCTGCTTTCCCAATCTTAGCTGTGACTCAGGCTAGTTAGTGTCAGACCTGGAACCAGAACCAAATTTCCTTGACCCCCAGTCCAGTGCCCTTTCTGCTGTACTACACTCAAGATTCAGATCCTATTTCTGATACTATCTAGGTGACCTTGGGCAAGTCACTAAACCTTAGTGGACCTCACTTTCCTCATTTATAAAATTAGGATCTATAGCTATGCTCTGATGATTGTTTGGAGAAGAACCTTTTGGGGAAACAAAGGGAAGAGAACAAGCATTTATTAAGTGCCTACTATATGCCAGGCACTATGTGCTAAGCACTTCACAAATATAACCTTGAAAGGTAGGTGCTATTATTATCTCCATTTGATAGCTGAGGAACTGAGGCTGGTAGAAGTGAAGTGACCTCTCTAGGGTCACAGAGCTAGTAAGTGTCTGAAGCTGGATTTGAACTCAGGTTGTCCGAACTCCAGGCCCAAACTATATCCACTGTGCCACCTAGTCTGTGCTTTCTGAATCTCAAGGCAATGCAGACAGAACCTGCCAGTATTCCCATTAACCAGCACAAGCTGTGTGATAGCCATGAATGCAGAATTTAAACATGAAAGGTATAAACTCAAAAGGAGGCGATCTTTATGCAGAAGAAAAGAACTATAATAATCTGCTATGTGTCTCAACATCATTCATTTTGATGAGAACGTTATATCAAAGTGCCTTCCAAAACAACGTGAACTTTTTAAAAAATGAAAAAAAATCAAAATTGTTATATATAATCAATTAAAATATTTTAAAATTAAATTGAAATATAAATCTTAAATTTCATATTTTCACTATAATATAAATTACTTGCATAAATTGTTTTATGAAAAGTATATAGAAAGTGGAGCATTCCTACTTAGAGTTTGGAAGTGACTGATCTAACTCAACTGCCTCATTTCATAGGAAGAAAAGTATTCTGCCAAAGGTCACATAGCAAACTAGTAGTAGGTTTTGGAATAAACCCTAGACTTTCTAACCCTTGGTCCAGTGCTTTTCCACTACTTACATCTACTGTTAGCGAAAGGCGACTATAATTTTTTTTTATATTATTTTAAATGGTCAATGTGCTTCATTCAGCTTTTGATGGAGTAAACTCACTGTGTTAGTGCTGCTTTGGTTCATTTTGACTTGACTTTTGCATTATTGAAAAGAAATGAATGTGAATAGGGAGTTGTAACAAAAACAAAATTTTCATTTTTGCCATTGTTTCGTTGTGACATTGAGGCGTGACCCACAATTTGGAAAACTGCAAATGAGAATCATAGAGCTAGACGTGGAAGGGTTCTCAAAGGCCATCTAGTCCAACCACTTCCTTTTGCAAATGAGGCTAAGGCAAATTAAGGGGTTTGCCCAAGATTGTACAAGTAGTACCTGGCAAAGACAGGATTTGAAGCCAGGACCTCTAATTCCAAAGCCCATGTTTTTGCCATTGCAGTATTCTAAAGCTCTGACTATTTCTAATGTTTTATGTGTCCATGACTGTCCTTTTGGGGGTATCATGGGATTTAGAGCTAGATGGGACCTTAGAGATCATTTCATCCAACGCTTTGGGTTAAATGGAGAAAATTGAATCCTGGAGAGGTTAAGTGACTTGGCCACATAGGAACCCTCTCGGCAGATGGGCCAAATCAGGTTGAGAGTAACTGAAAGTTGAGTAACTCAAACCCATTGGTGAACATGTGAAGACTTTTCTCTTTGGAATGGGTAGATGAGAACAATTTGTTTTAATGGCCATGAGGGCTGCTGAAGCAGGCGCTGTGGAGCACTTAGAGCTTGGTCAGACATCAAAGAAGGCACAGTAAACCACTGCATCCTGGGCCATTACCAGTCATCTCAATGTTTGTTTTGCCACTGGACTTTGATGACTGTGGAATAGAGAGTGAGGCTGACAACTTTGTGCAACTCTGCTTCCCTTCAATCCAATTCACAAATGAGTCAAGACGTTACCCATGATGTCATTAGTCCTCTTCAAAAATGAAGGATGAACAACAGCAAATAGCAAAGCCAAATTTAAGGCTGTTTTCCAGACTCCAGAATCAATACTTTTCCTACTCTACAAGGCAGAAGGCCTAGGCAGGTGCTCTACCCCTCACCCTTGGCTCACTCTCTCCTTTCCTATCCCCCTCTTTCCCTAGCTTAGATCTCCTCTCTTGCCTCTCATTTCCAAGCCTCTCAGATGTCCAGGTTAACCTTTAATGAAATACAATGTTTCCAAAATATTTTGTTCCCACCCTCCCTTCCCAGATGGGACTTGTATACAACAGTGACATCTTGAAAGCCTTCCTTACACCCTAAGAAATGTGTGAGTTTTCAGTTTGGAGAGGCACCAGGCAGTGAAAAAGTTCAGCGGTACCAGATTAGACCTTTCAACTGTCCTTTATGTATCTTCCTTAGAATTTACGTTTTGTACAAAAGCTACCCTTCCCAAAAGATTTTAACCGCCACCCACCACACAGCCATAAAGAGATACCGCTTCTTTTTGACTCCTGTCACATGTATAAGTTTCACAGCCTATCCCTTTGTGAGATCTGAGTGTTCTTTAGTGTCCCAGATAAAAAATGAAAACAACTCTCCAGCATCATGCTTAAGACAGGTACAGAGTACAGCTGGATTAGGAGAAGAAAATACAAGTTGGCCAGGCAGTTGTGTATCTATCTGTTTATTTGTGCAAAGGATAAGATCGCTCCAGTGTTTTAAAAGGTTGATTGATGGCGCCTTGGGAGTGGCTTTTGCAGAATGGATCCTTTGAGAGCATGGAGTTTTCAGCCTTCCCTTTTCCTATCATTTGCCCCACTCTGTTCTGTTTGCATGCCTCCAAATACTGAATGTCTTTGTTGTTCTAGCTCTCCTTTTCTGACAAAATTGCTTCTCACCAAGTTGTTGGGAGGGAAATAAAGAAATATAAGAGATAGCTTTTGGCCAGGGGGATTGACAATTGTGGATCCAGGAAGACTTAATTTTTAATTTCATCTTAGACACTTACTGGTTGGTATGACCCTAGGCCTGTTAACCTCTGGCTTCAGTTTCTTCATCTGTAAAATGAGAGGTTTTAACTAAGGGACCTTTAAAGTCCCTTTAAGCTTTAAATCTATGATCCTATAGTAGAGTAATATGCCTTCTGGATTCACTCTCATATTGCCACTCAAACTGGTGACATGTTGAGGCCTCAGAGGGCAATGGCTACTTCTCCCATTAGGATCTTACAGATAACTGAAAGGTGGAGGTGGGAGGAGTTCTGTGGCATTATGGCTCAAAAGCCCCTACCTGGTGTGCTCTGCATTGATTATCAGCCAGCTGGACAAGTAACTTGCAGAAGAAAGTATTTACTCGTGTGGTATGTAAGAGAAGCAGTTGGCCCAAAAACATCCCTATAGAAGTCTGAGATATATTTTCCCTTAAGTACATACAGAATCTATGGGTCAGTGGGGCTCAAATTAAGAGGGCATATGTAGCAAGGGGGTAATATAGCTCCTGGTAGATAGAAATCTTTTTCTCTTTTTGTAGAGTATTCATGTGGTAACCCTTTCATACATGCAGCTCTCAACTGGAATCTAAGGGTTGATGTCATTGTAGAATTATGAAACTGATTTTCTTCAGTGCGTCCAGTTTGTTCTCAACCATGGTTTTTTTTTTAAGGCAGTTGGGGTTAAGTGACTCGCCCAGGGTCACACAGCTAGTAAGTGTCAAGTGTTTGGTCTGAGGCCGGATTTGAACTCAGGTACTCCTGACTTCAGGGCCAGTGCTCTATCCACTGCACCACCTAGCTGCCCCTGTTCTCAACTATGGATACAGACACTACCATCAGTCACTGCTCATTCCAGGGATACTGCTACCAATGCCAATTAGAAGTGCAAATCTTCAGATCTTTCATAGCTCACAAGGTCATCTTCTAATCAAGGGGGATTAGTGTGGGAGATGGAGACCTCTCCCCCAACTCTCAATAGATTCCCTGTTTGACTAAAACTCTGCTACTACTTTACTACTACTAAAAGCTCTACTACTGCACTGTACTGGACTGTTAATGGAATGTTAGATTCTGAATTTACTTGTTGTTTCATCCATCTCCACAGGTGACTAATGTTTATCAGTCAATCCAAGAAATTTTCTGGGTTGTATCATCTGCCTTCTTTCAATTTGTACCTAGTCTCCACATTTCCTCAACTGGTGTATTCAATAGAGATGTGTAGGAACTGTTCACTCCTAGTTTACACTTTTGATTGATTGATCTTATCATTCAATCAAAAAGTTCCCCTCCAAAGGAATATTGAACTGACACATAAAAAGTGACATCATAAACAAATTAAAAGAGCAAGAAAGGAATTACCTTTCATATCTCTGAAAAGAGGAACAGTACATGATTAAACAAGGAATAGAGAGGATCACAGAAGATAAAATGGATCATTTTGATTATACAAAATTTAAATTTTTACACACAAGGCAAACAGCTATTAAAAAAAAACTTTGCAGCATTTCTTTGATAAAGTTCTTCTACCCAAGATATACAAAGAATGGATTAAAAAGTTTAAAATCTAGTTTGTCATATTTGTGTTTAAATAAAGAAGTAAACAAGACTAATCTACATATTACATGTTTAGAACACTGGTCATTAACAATGTATCTAAAAATCACACAGAAGACCCTTAGTTACGGAAATACCAACAGACCTAGGAGATAATGTACTATTATTGGTAGAGGGAGGAACTGTTATAACCATTTGGAAAAGGAATTTGAAATTATGAAAAGAAAATGAATAAAACATCCATATCTTTTGACCCAGATAATCCACTGTTGAGTCTAAGGAATTTGGTGCTAAAAAGAAACTCTGCAATCTAGCTGCTGTCCTCATCATTCAATTGAAATTGTTCTTTGCAAAGTTACTAATGGTAACTTAATCGCCACGGATTAAAGTTTATAAGAAAAATGGCCCCAGTAGATAAATGGTCAAAGAATATAGATGGGCAGTTTTCAAAAGAAGAAATCTAAGAGAAGTTTTCCAAATCACTAATAATTAAAGACATACTAATTAAAGCAACCCAGGTTTTACCTTATGCCCTTCAGATTGGTAAAGGCCATTAAAAAAAAAGAATAATGATAAATATTCAAGAAGTTTCAGGAAAACAGGTGCACTATTGCACTCTTGTAGCTGCAAACTGGTATAGGCATTCTGGAAAGCGATTTGGAACTATGCCCCTAAAGTCACTAACCTGTCCATACATACCTTTTGACCCAGTGTTAACACTTCAAGGCCTACCTCCCAGAGATCAAAGAAAGAGGAAAAGGACATAGACATGTACAGAAATATTTAAAGCATCTCTTTTCATAATAGCAAAAAGCTTTTGTTCCCAACAAAGGGAGTACCTACCTATTGGAGATTGGTTAAACAAATAATCATAGGCGAATGTAAGGGAATATTATTGAGACATAAGCAGGGAAAGAATGAACAGTTCAAAGAAAACCCTACATGAAGTGAAACAGAGTGAAGTGACCAGAAGCAGGAAGACAATTTATACAATAACATCACAAGGAAAAACAATTTTGAAAGATTTTAGAATTCTATTCCAAGCAATAACATAGTTACTATTCCGAAGGACCAAAAATGATACATGCTTTCCACCTCCTGCAGGTGAGATGATAGATTTAACAGGCACAATTTGACATACATTTTTGGACATGGACAATAAGAGAATTTGCTTTTACTATGCGTATTTGTAGCCAGAAATCTGTCCCCCTCTCATTTTGATTGTTTGGTTGGGGGGCTGGGAGGGAGAGAGAATAAATGCTCATTGATTAATAAAGTAAACAAAAATGTTCCCTCTTGATTAAGTTACCAGGGCAGAATATTTTGTTAGTTACATTAATTGAAGTTGAAGGGTATGGGACACCTCTGTTTTACTAAGATCTTCTGGCTTGCTATCATAATAGCATTCAACATATGTAAAAAGAAATCAATTCAATAAGAGAGAAGTTAGTTTAGAGAGCAATATCTCCATGCTTTACATGAGGCTGGCCTCTATGCCTGGAGTGCTCCCCTTTCTCACCTCTGACTCTTGGAACCTCTAAGTGCTTTTAAATTGGAGTTTCAGTGTCACCTTCTGTGAAGCCTTTCCTGATTTCCCAGTTTTTAGCTCTCCACCACTACTGCCAAATTACTACGAATTTCGTTTTTTCATATATTTTGAATTTGCTTACCTATAAACATGCCATATCATGCATGGTTTGTGATCCTCCACCACTTCTGCAAAGGGCTGCCATCTTTGCTCCCTTGCCAGGTCCTGGGCCACTGCCCACAGACTCCTATCCCAATTGCATCCCTTTCCTGGAGCTAGCCTTCTCCCACTACATCCCCCAACACCTGTTACCTCTAAATAACCTCTAACCTGGATGGAGAATGGGAGCAGTTGGGTCATGGGTTGGTCATTGGCCATGCTATTTAGATGCAGCAAGACCCTTTGGGAAACAAGCCTGGGAAACCATGACATACCTTTCAGTAGAGGTACTTGTGGCATTCCTCCTATTCACAGAAAGGAAGCCTGTGGTCTCTGCCCCCTTCCCCCCACCAGGAGTCAGTGTCCTAGGATCTCTCCCCCCACCCCATAATATATGCACTTTGAGGGCACGGACTATTTTCTTTTGCATCTCTTGTCCCTAGCAAATGATTCTTCCCAGTACAATTCATCTTCTGCTCAGCTGTCAAATTGATCTTCCTAGAGCACATCTAACCATGTTGCTCCCCTATTTCATCAATTCCAGTGGCTACCTATTGCCTTCAGGATCAAATATAAAAGCCTGTTTGGCTTTTTAAGCCTCCACAACCTACCCCCCTCCTACCTTTCCAGTCCTCTTAACCCTTATGCTGGTCCCTCCACTGACATCATGTGCCCTGTAATGTGGTGATGCTGGTCTCCTGGTTGCTCCTTCCTTAAGAAGCTACCTTTCCTGACACCAGGCATTTTCACTGGCTGTCCCTTTATGCCTAGGACTCTCTTTCTCTTTATCTCTGCCTCCTGGTTACCTTGGCCTCCGTCAAGTCTCGGCCAAAGTTCTACCTTCTGCGAGGAGTCTTTCCCAGTCCTCTTTAATTTTAGTGGCTTCCATTTGAGATCTCCAACTGATGCCTTATATACCTTATTTGTGTGTAGTTGTTTGCATGTTGTTTCTCCAATTAGACTGTGAGCTCTTTGAAAGCCTTTTACCTTTGCTTATATTCCTAGTGCTTAACACAGCACCCAGCACATAGCAGGTGCTTAATAAATGTTACTTAATTGATTGACCAACTGCCAGTCACAAAGTAGGCACTTAGATGCTTCTTGAATTTGAGTTTGAATGAGGAATTCTCTGCCAAGACTCAGAGGATTTGGGATTGGTATCTGTGGAGGGAATATCCATACTGAAGAAATCAGTTTTTTTCTTTTTGAATAATGAAGAAGATAAGAATGACTGGGGCCTCCAGAGAGGTAGCACTAGACACATAGATCGAGGGAGTGGCAGGTGGAAAACATGAAAGTTCAAACAGCTAGAAGAAAATCAAAGTTTTAGTTAAGAATTCTGGTGCCCAAGGCAAATTTAGTTAAGGGTGGGAGGAGAACAAGAGACTCTAGAAATGTTAAGGGGAGAGATCCTAGGACACTGACTCCTGGTGGGGGGAAGGGGGCAGAGACCACAGGCTTCCTTTCTGTGAATAGGAGGAATGCCACAAGTACCTCTACTGAAAGGTATGTCATGGTTTCCCAGGCTTGTTTCCCAAAGGGTCTTGCTGCATCTAAATAGCATGGCCAATGACCAACCCATGACCCAACTGCTCCCATTCTCCATCCAGGTTAGAGGTTATTTAGAGGTAACAGGTGTTGGGGGATGTAGTGGGAGAAGGCTAGCTCCAGGAAAGGGATGCAATTGGGATAGGAGTCTGTGGGCAGTGGCCCAGGACCTGGCAAGGGAGCAAAGATGGCAGCCCTTTGCAGAGGTGGTGGAGGATCACAAACCAGAGGACCACTGTGGGGAAGAAACTGGATTTAGAGCTGGGAAGTTCTTTACATAAGACTGAGTTTAATTCTCCCATTTTACTGGTGAAAAAACAGATCTATAGAAGCTACAGCTCCAAAGTTACACAGATAGGAAGTCAAAAATTCAGGAATTGACCCAAGTCCTCTTACCCCAAATCCTCTATACCACACTGACAATCTCCATTTTACAGATTAGAAAACTGAGGCTGGGAAAGGGGTAAGAATTTACTTCATGTTACACATGGAATTTGTGTTCTGGCCTCCTGATTTCTTAGTGCAGAGTTCTTTCTTTCCTTCACACTTTCCTGTATGCTACTTCTTTCTTTCCTTCAGTTTTTCATTATACTTTATTGAAAATGTAAATCAGTCTTCCATCTCCAAGTAATAATTGAATTTCAAGCCTAATTTCTAATTGTGAGATTCTTTTATAAGGGCTGCCTTCTCTCCTCAAAGGATATTCAGACATCAACTAACAGGCAGAGCAGAAACTTTTCTGAGTAAGAGAACATTACCAGTACCCTGGAATCACTTCACTGCATGTTGCCCAAGGTGGGCGCTGTTTGTGAATTGTATTTTGTGTCATTCTGAACATTCTCCCTATGGTCTATTTACATCCTGTCAATTTATTCCCAAAGCAGGTTTAGCAACCTAGCAAGTAAGTGGCCCAAATCAACTAGTCTACTCAACTTATTCCAAGGCCTTCTGCCTCAGGGAAGAAAGTGAATGAATCTGCTCTCTTTCTCATTCACCAAGCACAAATCATGACTCATCGTGGGTAAATGGTTCTCCCCCCAAAAAATAAAACAAAACAAAAACTATGCCCAGGATCCTTTTATGCAAAAAAAAAAAAAACCAAACCAACAAACAAACAAAAAAACCAACCCAAAAAACTGAACCTTTGGGAAAAGTCCAGTACTGATCTCCTGTATAATTTATATTTTATGTTTCTCACAATCTAGATTCTCTCTCTCTCTCTCTCTCTCTCTCTCTCTCTCTCTCTCTCTCTCTCTCTCTCTCTGTGTGTATGTGTGTGTGTGTGTGTGTGTGTGTGTCTGTGTGTCTAGGAGGAGAGGGACTATGGTAGAGAATGGGTGCATATTTGTGAATGGTGCATATTTGGTTCCTTTTGAAGTAAGCAATTCCAGCCAAACCAGACCTTAAATCAGACAGCAGAAAACCTCTTTAAATAGTTGATTTGTCATTTTTCTAAGAAATTATTTCCACATTGGACTTAGTAACATTCCAAAGTCCTCCTGTTTTGTCTTCTCTCATTGCTCTGAAGTATCTTGGTGCTGAAGTTTGGTCTATCACTGTGGATCAGTTAATCACAGCAAAGCTAAACTCTAGTAAGTATAATTTTGGTAATCTATCTCTAAAACAAGATAGGACTGATTTAAATATCCCACTGATAGACTGTATTGGAAGGATTGGCTGGTGAAAGGGACAGAGCTGGGTGAGAGCCTTGGCTTAGGACCCACTGCTTACTAACTCTATGATCTTAGCTTGTGGAGAAAGTGATTTGGAAATCTTCAAATGCTATGTAAATGTGAATATATGTGTGGTTATTGTTATGCTTCACCTTACCTTCTCCTGTATGAAGAGAATCACAGCAAGGCTTCCAGCACATTGAGAGGGTCCTCTGTGGAGGAATTACAGAAAGAAATGGAAGAGAACTACATGGGATGAGAAAGTGTGGAGAGGTTTCAGTCTGTACTGGCAGACAGAATGGCCACAGTGATAAAATCACAGATCTAAAAGGTAATAAAAAATTATATATACATATATAGTGGTATTTTATATATATTTCTATATACAAAATACAAATTGTTTTTATTTGTGTCATATTTGTATTATAAATATAAATTTATTTAATAATTATATATACATATGTATATAAACAATATATATGTGTATGTATATATATATATATGTGTATGTATGCTTTGTGACTATTAAATGCTTTTGCACATATTCTCTCACTTTATCTTCAGAACTATCCTAGAAAGAGATAAACACAAGTGTTATTATTCCCAATTTACGGACATGGAAATTGAGTCTTAGAAAGGTGATATGCCTTGCCTATGTTCACCTGTCTAGTAAGCATTAAAGCTGGAATTTGAATCTACTTCCCTGCTTCTAAGTTCATTGCTTTTTACAGTATACCTTGCCACAAGTATAATTCTTCAGTTGTCCATCTGCTGTCCTCTCTTGATACCACAATCAGCCCACTTTCCTTTGTGATAAGTTTTTGTCATAGACTGGAAGGGACTTTAGAGATTATGCAGCCCAACTCCCTCATATTACAGATAAGGAAACTGAGGCCCATAGAGATCTACCCAGGATCACTTGCCTTATCATTGCCATTGTCATCACCACCCCTTCTCTTCCTCCTCCTCCTTCTTCTCCTCCTCCTTCTTCTCCTTCTTCTCCTCTTCTCCTCATACTCCTTTTCCTCTACCTCTTCCTCCTCTTCTTCCTCCTCCTTCTTTTATTTGTTTTATTGTTCTTTTTTCCTTAAATAATAATAATAATGGACAGGCTTGTCATTCCAGAATATCTCACTGCTTGGAATATAATAAATACTTCATAAATTTTTATTGATTGTTTCCAGAAAGCATTTATCATTGTTTAGCAAAATCACTTGAGGAAAAAAATCCTCCAAAAGTCAGAGGACCTTGGATTTGGAGTAATAAGACCTGATTGAAATCCCAGATCTTCTACTTGCTATCTGTATCACCTTGGTCATATTACTTTTCTTTTCTGGGCCTCATTTTCCTCAACTACAAAAAGGTGGGACAGAGCTAATTAATCTCTAGGAGTTTTCCTAACTCCAAAACGCTTTAAGAATTCTGAAACAGATTTTTCACAGCAAAACCTCAAGTATTTGGTGTCCCAACATGGCCATATAGGCAAGTTGGATATGGAGAATTGGGAAACACGTTTCTGGGGAGATCATCCCTGAGCTAACCAAATCCCCAAAGTGAACAATTGGGTCTGTGGTTGAAAGAGCCATAGTGGAAAGAAAGAGAAGCACATAAATTTAATAAGAACTGGGGTAAGAGATACTTTGGCTTAAACCCTTGTAAAGATCAAAACAAGTCTGCCTATGACCACCAATGTCTTCTCTGGATGTTTACGCTTCTCTCCCAATATCATGTAAGAACACAATTTGCTGGGAATATTTGTGAATGCCCTTGCCCTTTAGCTGGGGCTTCTCTGGTGGTGTGTTTGGGGTTAATGCACTAATTTGTAAGCAAACTTCAAAGCTCTTTTCTTTACAAGAAACATCAGAGATCGCCTAAGAAGTGGCATAAACTACTCTATCTCTGCCTGTCTCTGCTAGAATTTTATACACCTTCTTAGCTTGCATATTGTTTTAAAGGGTCTGACTCTTAGATGGGAGTCCAGCAAATGATAAATCTGAACAGCTCCCTCTGCTTCCATCCTCCTTTATGAGGGGAGAAAATATTATGACTACTAATACTAATAATAACAACAACTCTGATTTCTAGGACACTTACTGTTTTGGCTTTTTTTTTTTTTGGCTAGGCAATGGGGTTAAGTGACTTGCCCAGGGCCACACAGCTAGTAAGTGTCAAGTGTCTAAGGTCACATTTGAACTCAGGTCCCTCCTGATTCCAGGGTCCATGCTCTATCCACTGCACCACCTGGCTGCCCCAAATCTTTTGTGTGTGTGTGTGTGTGTGTGTGTGTGTGTGTGTGTGTGTGTGAGAGTGTGTGTGAGGCAATCAGGGTTAAGTGACTTGCCTAGGGTCACACAGCTAGTGAGTATCATGTATGACACTTAGTAGTTTTAATAAGCCTTCATATTATCAGTTGACAGAATATTTATAAAGTGCTTAGCATGATGCCTGACATATGGTACTTGTTCTTGTTGTTTTTCAGTCATTTGTCAGTCATGTCCAACTCTTTGTGACCCCATTTGGGGTTTTCTTGGCAAGGATACTGGAGTGGTTTGTCATTTCCTTCTCCAGCTCATTTTACAGATGAGGAAACTGAGGCAAACAAGGTTAAGTGACTTGCCCAGGGTCATACAGTAAGTAAATGTCTGAGGCCAGATTTGAACACAGGAAGATGAGTCTTCCTGATTCCAGGCCCAGAACTCTGTCCACTGTGCCACCTAGTTGCCTCATAGCAGGTACTTAATGGATGCTTCTTCTCTTTCCTTCCTGTTCCTCACAGTAAGCCTGTGAGCTAGGTAGGAGGGTGGTATAATGGTTTGAGTGATTGACTTCAACTTAAGAAGACTTGAAATGGAGAGAAGCATCATGGTGTAGTATATAGAGCAATGAACTTGGAGTTGGGAGGGGAGTTCAAATTGTAGCTCAGGTACTAATTATTTTTGCAACCCTGGGCAACTTCTCTATGCCTCAGATTCCTCATTTGCAAAATAGGAGTGGGAGGAGGTAGTGTTAGATTCAATGGCCTCTAAGGTCCCTTTCAGCTCTAAATTATCTTGTGACTAAATCCTACCTCTGACACTTGATAGTTGTATGACTCTGGGCAAGTCATTGACTTTCCCTGAGCCTCATTTTCCCCATTTGTTCAAGAGATTAGTAATAGATCACATTTATATAATGATTTACATCTTGACTCATTTGGTCTTTACAATAACCGTGTGAGGTAGGTGCTTAATTACAATCCCCATTTTATAGATGAGAAAACGCAGAAATTGAGTTTAAGAAAGCTGAAATGACTGGCCCAGAGTCATACAACTAATAAGGTCTAAGGCAATATATGAAGCCCCATCTTCCTGTCTCCATGCCCAGCACTCACCTTTAGCTTCTACTTCACAGTTAAGTTATATAAAGTACATTGCAAACTTTAAAGCATTCTACATGTCAGTTTTCTTTTTTCTACTTTTTCTTGGGAAAAATGAGTCTAAGAACTATTGAGAGAGCTCTGTGATGGTTGCCAAAGGCTAAGCACATGTTCCTGTGTGCTGCTTCCAGACTGTCCCTTTACCACCATCACACAACCACCTCTTCTCCTGAACTTCATAGTATTAACATTTTCTACCCAATTCAGATAATGGCAGCTGTTGTATCCCAGCCTTTAGATCATTCTCCCTCCTTTCTCAAGAAGTTCATGGCTGACCTCTTCCTTTTCTACCCCAACTCTTGTCTTTACAATAAGGAACTTCAACATCAACATCTATGTACTCTCAAAATCCCTAACCTTTCAATTCTTCAGTCTCCTTACATCCCATGACATATTCCTTCAGTCCACCTCAGTTACATTGGTCATACATTGGATCTCACCATCATCCAGAAATATTCCATTTCCCGAATTAAAAATTTCAACATTGTCTGACCATGAGATCCCATCATTCCATTTTCTCCTTTCCCCAATCCTTCCCGAACCCATTCTTTGGCCTCATTGAGAACTCCAATCCCTTTACTCCTCAATAATTTTCTGGGGCCATTACCCTTGCTGTGATTTCACTTTCTTTCTTCTCTAGTCTCGACCCTTTAATTAACCAGTTTATATCTATGCTGTCTTCTACCCTCAAATCTCTTGCCCCCTTGTCCTATTACCTTCCTCCTAGAGATTCAGCTGTTGTATCACCAATTTCCATATTGAATATTTCAAACTAAATGTCCCAGAAACATCTCAAATTCATCATGTACAATGCATAACTTATTATTTTTTGCCCTATAAAATGGGCAAAAACTCACCCATCTCTAAACTTCCCTATTTCTCTGGAAGGCACCCTTATTCTTCCACTTTCCTAGGTTTATAACCTCAGTGTTGTCTTTAAAGCCTCAGCCCACATGTATAATCAGTTGCCAAATCTTGCCCTTTCTATATCCTCAATAACTCCTACATCTGACTCCTTTTATCTCCTTACACAGCTACCACTTTAGTTCAGGCCCTCATCACCCCATACCTATTACTGAGACAGCTTCCTGCATGGTCTTCCTACCTTGTTTTTCTCCACTTCAGTCATTCCTACACAATACTGTCAAAACAATTTTCCTTAAGAGTAGATTCTGCCACATCATTCCCCAAGTCGGTAAAATTCCAGTGGCTTCCAATTACCTCTAGAATCAAATATGAATGCCACTGTTTAGCTTTTAAAACTCTTCACAATCTTGGCCAAACTAATTTTCCCAGCTTGTTGGACATTACTACCCTTTCACACTCTGCAAAATAGCCAAATTAGCGGTCTCTTTATTCCTTGTACACAGCACTTCCCATATCCATGCCTTTTTACTAGCTGTCCCACATGCCTAGAATATATACCTTCTTTACCTTTCCTCATACAGTCCTGCCATCCCTTTAAGTCATAGCTCAAGCATAGTGATGTACTTAGCTATTAACATTCTTCCTCTCAATCTTTGCTGAATTTATTCTCTTTATGCTTATTTTATATATAGTTACAACATAAATATGGTGTCTCTTTCATTAGAAAAGTAAATTCATTGCAAACTGGGATGATTTCATTCTTTGTACTTATATCCTCAGAACCTAGCACAATGCCTTGCACAGACTGGGCACTTAATACTTGTTGATTCATTAATGAAAGTCCCTTCACGATGACCTTAATGAGCAATCTTTGCAAGTCATTGTGATCAGAAAATGTATCACTTTCTGATGATTATTCTATTCTAACTTAGCTAGTCCTTGGATGACAGACATTTCGACTGTCAACTCACACTCTGATCTATATTCATAGCCTTTCTAGTTTGCAAGACCTGCTAGAGTTTGTGCTCTGATGGTATAGCCTTTGAGTTAGTGGGGACTGGGGAAAATGTCTAGTCTTCCATCTTACTGGTCCCCAAGCATACTTAATCCCATATCATGGGGAGTCTTTGAAATAAGACTTAAAAAAATGAATCTTTGCATCACTTTTATTTCTGAATATATCCCTCCCTCCTCTCCTACTCTAGAAATCATTTTTGGTTTAAAAAAGTATTAAAAGAAAAAGAGAAACATACAGTCCAACAAAACTAACAAGTCAGACTGTATATGCCATGCTCTACACCCATAGTCTCCTAATATGCAACTGAATGCTGGGCAGTTGTATGAACTAAACTTGGCCCAAGAAAGAGCCGATGAAATGCACCTCTCTCCATTTTCTGCAGAGGTGGGAGACTATGGGTATGGAACATGGCATAAGTCTTTCTGTGTTTCTCTGAATTCTCCACATTGGTCATTTCTTTTGGTGCAGCAATATTCTATCATATTCATATGACACAATTTATTTAGCCCAGAGGTTCTCAAAGTGTGATCCTGAGACCTTTTAACGCAGTCCACAAGGTCAAAACTATTTTCATGACAATGTCAAGATGTTTTAATTTCTAATACAGTCAATATCAGTAGATATAACCCACACAAGCAAAAGTTCTTTGGGCAGGGAAGGATTTTTCAATAATTTTTAAGAATATAAATAGGTCCTGAAACCAAAAGATTTGATCATTTCTGGTTTAGCTATTCCCCCATTAATGAACACTGACTTTGTTTCCAACTCTTTACCACCACACACAAAAAATGCTTCTGTGGATACTTTGGTGTATATGAAAATTTTCTCTGATCAAGAAAGTCAAGAGAAGATTTTAATGGAGGTTTAATTAATAATTCCTTTTCTTTGTCATAAATGTGGCTTTTTGCCCATTTCAGTAGGACAGTCCTTGGCTTATTAACCTGGAATTTGATGAGGAAGCTTGTTTTCTTGTGGACATCTCCTTCATTATTTTAGAAAGTCATGTCTTCCCCCCACCCCTACCCTGAAATGTGATTTGCATTGTTGAGAATTAGAGATAGCTCATCTTTTCAATCTGTCCTCATACCTAGCCTCTTTGACTCTAAGATCACAATAGCTGTTTTCTGGACTTCTTTCTAATCCCACTGCATCTTCAGATACACCAAGATTTGATTTTAAATACCCTGCCTGATGGGTCCTTTGGGTCAAAGCCAGCGTTTGGCTCTAGCATTCTATGTTCTAAGATTCTTTCTGCTTCTAGCATTTTATGATTATGAATAAAGCTCTGATGTAATTAATTCTAGGTACTAATTAGTGAGTTGGAGAGGTCATTTGGGGGAACCATGCTAGAATAGAGGGAAAAAAAAGAGCTTGCCCCAAAGGGTACCTAAGAAATTTCCAGTTGCTTTCTGTAGTACATCTAGTCTTAAGTATGGGTAAGATAACATACAAGATGTTTTAAAAGTTACCCAGACTTGGGTAGTGAGATAGCAGAAATTTCTCCTGCTAGATTGAGGGCTGGATTTCTAATTCTGAGCTATGGCCTCTTTTTCTTTCCTTAGGAGAAAAACAGTCTCTCTGAAAGATCCTTGAGGATTTGTTGACTTTTTAGTCTGAATCTCCCTTTTCTAAACCGTCAGGGGGTCTCTATATTGGAACTGATAGACCCTATGGGCCCCAAATTTTAAAAAAAGTGTGGTATAATAAAAAGAGCAAATGAAAGGGAGCAAAGAAAAGTAGATTCTGATTCTGGCTTGACCATTAACTCACTGTGTAACCATGGGGCAAGTCATTACATTTGTCTGAGCAGCAGAGCTAAAAGAGGCCTTGTGAAAGAACAGGATATGGAGTCAATAGTACAGTGCCTGGAATGTATTGGGTAGTACATAAATACTAGTCACTTATTATTATGATCATTAATTATTCCAGCTCTGCCACCTTCTGCCTTGTGAGGCAAGTTACTGTACCTCCCATTGCCTCAGTTTTTCTCTCCTATAAAATGATGCAGTTGCACTAGATAAACTGTGAGGTCCCACCCAGTCCTAAAATCCTGTGCTTCTATGGAAATTGTTTAGTCCGGGCCTCCCTTTTTATAGGGGAGCAAACTGACATTCTATCATTTCAGTTGGGTGAATTTAAGGGAATGAGCCTTAGGAAGGGAGCTCAGAGACATTTCTTACTTTTACTATGCTTCATTGTGGAAAGAAGGCTGGAAGAATGTCTCTTTCCCGCTCCCCCACCCCCAAATTTAGAGACCATTTGCTGTGACAGCCCCTTTCTTTGAGTCCAAGTCCTACAGGACCCTCTCCAATCTCATTAACTGTTTACTTACAAAATGTAGACTTCAGTCCCCCTCCTTCTCTTTACCCCACCCCCTACCCCAAAAAATGCAGTGGTTCCAGAAAAACTGGTACAGACATTCAGGCCAGCCCCGTAGCCTGCAAGAAATTAGCGTGCCAGGCCTCCAAGCTGCCTGCTAATGTTGTGAGATGAAAATTATCCTGTAATTGAAGGGGAAACACTTTATTAGGATTATTAAGAAGCTATCCAAGCACCTTTCATCTGGAGCTCTCCACATGCTTTAATTAATTTTCCTCCAGGAAGCCTCCCTCCTCCTCAACTCTCTTTTGCAATAAGCCTACATATACCAGGTGGAGAAACTGAGGCCTTGGGTAGCCTGAGGGCCTAGAGTTTGGGGAGCAGACCACTGGCTGACTGGGCTTAATTCCTGAAAAGTCAACTTCCCAGTCCAAGGACTCTTGAGAATTCTGAGAGCAGCAAAAAAGGACCCCAGATCACCTAGTTGAAAGGAAGGCAATTGTGTTGAATGGTCTTATTTTCCTGTTTGAAGGGTATAAATCCCTTAACGTGAAGCCCATCCTTCATTTTACTAAAAGATCATAGTGATATTGGGCATGGGTTCTACTTTCACCTTTGAAAATTGGTAACTGTGTGACCTTGGATAAGTCCCTTCACCTCTTTGATCATCACTTTCCCTCTCTATACAACGAAGGGATTGAAAAAGATGATTTCTAAGCTCTGTTGCATTTCTAACATTCTCTGTTCTCTGTTCTAAGGGCCCTCCTAGCTTTCATATTCTATAACTTTCATGACTGTGATTAGACTATAAGCTTTCAGAGGCCAGGGACTATGGTTTTCCCTTTCAGTATTGGAAGCTGCTGACCAGAAGTGGTATTCCCCAGGGGGAAGCTTACCCAATTTACAATGCTCTTTCTCCATCTGCAGTTTCCCAAGGCAGACTGATGGCCTTAGTAGGGAGGAAAGCTTGGATTTTGCCAAATTCTGAACCCACTCAGCTCTCATGGGCTGGGAGGCACAGCCCCAAGTACAGTAGTTTGGAGCTGAGTGGGTTTATTCTTGGCAAAACATGAATTCCCTTGTCTAAGAAAAGAAAAGGGCTTATTAAAAGAAGGAAAAAAGTTCCAACGGTTTCTTGGACTTCAAATGCCTTTTACTAAACAAGATTTTGATGAGTTAAGTGTAAGTCAATCGGAAGCACATGTATTAAGTTTCTCTTAAAATAGACACACATTTAGAAGGGAAAGGAAGAAGTACCCAAGAGGAAGAACGTTTAAGCTGCTAGGAACAGGAATCTCAGGCTCCAGGGGTTTAAGAGAATATTTAAACAAAGCAAGACTCTCTGAACAGGTTAAAAACAAATGTCTCCTTTGAATGGCTTTGCATCTCAGGCCAGAGACGGTCTTTCCTCTTTGCTCTGTGTTTCCTTGGCTCTTGGGTTAGATTGGTCCAATACACAAGTCTGGATAGCTGGCTCTTTACCTTTCCCGCCTCTGTCTGAGGGAGGGAAGGGGGAAGGAGAAGTCTGGGAAATTTGGCTCATTGGTTGAGCCATGAAGAATCCGTCACCTTTTGGCCATCTCTAAAAGAAGTCTCATTTAGACCCCCAAACTCCTATTTAACAGACAAGAGGTAGACAAATCAGAGAGCCGTGACTTCCAGTAGGCTGGATTTCAGGACTGAGGTGGGCTAGTAACAAGGTGGCAGTCTAGTTTAGTGGAAGGAAAGCTAGACTTGGAGTCAAATGACCTGAGTTGCAATCCCTGCTCTGCCCCTAGCTACCTGGGTGACTTTGAACAATTTGCCTCCCATCTCTTTGGCTTGGTGTCTTTCTTTATAAAATTAAAGGTCCAGGGGTGGGGAACCTGTGGCCACAAGTGGTCCTGTAGGCCACAGGTTCCCTACCCCTGGTTCAGACCAAATCATTTCCAACAGTCTAACATCTGATGATCCTTGGAAGAATTTAAAGGGTCCTTGTCCTCATCAGTATGGATGAAGACCTCCCTGACTGTGATGCATTTTGGGGTAGGAAGGGAAAGGGAAAGGACAGAGTGTACATATGGGGTGGAAACCTACACCTCTATTTGGATCAACAGGCCAGTTGTGTCAAAGGCAGAGTTGGGGCCCGAGTTTTTTGAATAACTCTCTCCATTCTCCATTCCTCCTAGTCAGCAGGCCCTTGATGCTGCTGATGAAAGCATATGCCCTGTGCTCTCTACTCTTTCTCCTTTGCTCATTCCTCGTGGTTTTCCTCTCCTACACCCCAGAACTCCTTCCCCCTCAATTTGTCAAATCCCTGACTGTTCAATTTATTGCTCACTCTGTGAAAGGCCCTATATTCTATGCACAGGTACACATGTGCCATCCTTGAAACCCAACTCAGATGCTTCTTCTCCATGAAGTCTTCCATAGTGACCTTCTACCCCTAGACATCACATGATACTTAGACTTCACTTCTCAAGCATGTATTTACCTTTTTTAATATTATAATGATCTGTATTTATATTTTATCACTTATTCAAAAGGCATACTCTAAGAAAGCTGGGACTAAAGCTTATTTAAACTTTGAATCTCCCTAGTGTTCTGTATACAGTAGATGCTTCATGTTTGGTTTTTTGTTGTTGTTGTTGTTGAATTGAATTGAATTGAATCGAATTGGATAGATAGCTTTACTGGATATGGATAAGGACCCAGACTACGATTTCATTGTTATGAGGAATGCCTGAATGAGGAAACTGGGCACCTTCCCTGCTATTTATCATTTTAGACCAAGGATTCCTAATCATTTTTGTGTTATGGACCCCTCTGGCAGTCTGGTGAAGCCTGTGGGCACCTCCTCAGAATAATGTTTTTAAGTGAATAAAATAAAATGCATTGACTTACAAAGGAAACCAAAGGTTAGTGGAAATAAAGATGCATTTTTTTTTCCATCCAAGTTCACAAACTCCCTGAAAATTTTCCACAGGAACCCTATGGTTCCCAACCCCAACCCCTTAACTAAGGTTGAGAACTATCTCAGAAGTTGACTGGAGCATTGAAAGGTTAATGTCACAATAGCCAGTATGTGTCAAAGGTGAAGCCAAGTCTTTCTTGCTTCAAGACCAGCTCTTAGTTTCCAGAAACTATAAGGCAGGGGGCCCTGTTGGTTCCCTTTCCCTATCCAACTGAAAATATCCCATGCATCCTTCAAGTCTCAGCTAAAGATCTATATCTTCCATGAAGCTCTCCCTTTATACTTCCCTACTCATTCACCAATCTCTGATTTCTCTTCCAATAAAACTTTCTAGCTGTATTGTCCAGTTGAAAATTTAACACTATTCTACATTGTATTGCTTATTATTATTCATGGTAAATAGCTGTGGGGTAATGGAAAGAGTGCTGAATCTGAAGTTAGAGGATCGGGGTTTGAATTCTGACCTCCACAGCTTGCTACCTCTACTGCAGCCATCTTCTGTTTGTTCCCCCACATACAATGTTGAGCTCCTCCCCTAGGATGCTGAGCTCTGATAGGTGAACTTCATCACCTTATCTTGCTAGATGTCAGGCCACTTCCCAAGCATCTCCACACTGTAACGCCTGCACCCTGGCAATCATCCCTGTCTCCTCCAGATAGAAACCTTGGACTCCACCCTGAGACCTGTGTTCTGATAGGTGAGATTTTGATTTATCTTGATGGAACACTGTAGACCTCTATGCCACTTCCTGGTCATCAACTCATCATGCTGCCTTTCCCCTCCCCCAATCCAGCTCCCCTTTAAGTATTTTGTTCTTCTAGGCAGGCAGCAAGCCAAAGAAGCTATTAAATGTTTACTATGTGTTAGGCATAGACTACTTAGTATTGGGGTTACAAATACAAGCAAAAAAGACAATCTTTGCCCTCAAGGAGCTTACATTCTAATGGGGGAAGACAACACACAAAATACAGATGAAAAGCTGAGGTTGGTACTGGGTAAAAGAAAGCTGACCTGGGCCCCTCCCCAAAATGGAGGTCCTGGAGGACCTCACCAATGGGAAAAAGGGGCCTCCATCGTAGTGCAAGCTCTTTGAGGGTAAAGACTGTCTTGTCTGCTTCTATTTGCATCCCCACTACTTAGCACAGTGCCTGCCACACAGTAAATGCTTAACAAATTCCCTTCCTTCCTTCCTTCCTTCCTTCCTTCCTTTGTCTCCCTCTTTCTTTCTTTCTCTTTCTTTCTTTTCTTTCTTCTTTCTTTCTTTCTTTCTTTCTTTCTTTCTTTCTTTCTTTTTTCTTTCTTCTTTCTTTTTTCTTCTTCTTCTTTCTTTCTTTCCTTCTTTTTTCTTTCTTTCTTTCTTTCTTTCTTTCTTTCTTTCTTCTTTCTTTTTTCTTCTTTCTTTCTTTCTTTCTTTCTTTCTTTCTTTCTTCTTCTTCCTTCCTTCCTTCCTTCCTTCCTTCCTTCCTTCTTCCTTCCTTCCTTCCTTCCTTCCTTCCTTCCTTCCTTCCTTCCTTCCTTCCTTCCTTCTTCCTTCTTTCTTTCTCTTTTTCTTTCTTTCTTTCTTTCTTTCTTTTCTTCTTTCTTCCTTCCTTTCTTCCTATCTACCTGAATAATTTGACCTCTCTGAGTGTCACTTTCTTTATTTGAAAAGATGAGGGAGCTGGTCTAGATGACCCTAAGGTCCCTTTCAGATTTAAATGTATGATCTTATGTGTGAAGACAAAACTGTGTCTAATGTTTTTTTTTCTTCTGTATCTCTAAGTGGCCAGTAAATATATGTTAGTTCATTTACTGGTGCAGTGGGGAAAAAACAGCTTACATGGATATATCTTCCACGTTTGAAAAGTTGTTTTACAGATGTTATCTTATTTAATCTTCATAACAAACCTGGTGAGGTAGGAGCAATTATAATCTTCATTTTATTGCTCGATCAATCAACTGGCATTTATTTGGTGCCTACTATGGTCAGGCATTGTGCTATGCACTCAGTATACAAAGACAAAAGTGAAATAGGTCCTGCCCTCAAGGAGCTTACATTCTAATGGGAAAGACAATAGGTACAGTACATATATAAACAGAGGTTGTGACTTGCCAGGGTGATGCTTCCTGAATGGTCTTCCTGACTTAAGGGCTAGTTCTGTATCCATACTCTACCAGCACCGGGAGGCCGGACACTTGGCTTCTAGTCCTGGATCTGCCGAGTTGGGTAAGTCACACTGCCCCTCTGGGCTTTGATTTCCCCGTTGGTAAAGGGAGGACTATACTCTAAGGCCTCTCCTGGTTCTGCTGTGCAGTGATGCTGTGCTTCCTTGAAGGTTTTGGCCCCTGGGGCTCTTACTGGCCTGGCCTCAGTCAGCAGCTGAGGTTCAGCCTCTAGAACAAGACAAGATGAGGCTGCAAATGAGTGAAGGATCAGACGGGTGTGTCTGTGAGTGTCACATGGGCCTGGCAGCTGCTGTCCTCATTTTTGCAAGCTCTCTTCACACTCAGTATTAGCAACCTGAAAAATGAAAAGATTGTAGGAATCATGTAACTTGTAAAGTCGTTGAGCACTTTGGAAAGAGAGGACCCACGTGTTTTGCCTGGGGAAGAGTAAGCACTTGATCATAAAGTGCCTTTTTTTTTTCCAGTCCAGAGCAAAAGAACCCGCCTTTGTCCTGGAGGCAACGTCAAGTTGTTATCCAAGAATGAAAATTGATATTAGTTCTATCTGTACTCTGTTGATCTTCACTTTAGTGCTGCTCCAGGCTAGCAAATAAGAAAATACAGTTTCCTGGATGTTTGACTGGTGAAACTCCATAGTCTGGGGTCCAGGCAAAGTGGCCCAGGATCTGATTTACTGGATCTCTGTTGATGCTGTGGACTTCTAGCTAGGAAGACACAGGTTCAAATACTGTCTTGAATACTTACTAGCAGTGTGACCATGTGTAAGTCCCTTAACCCTCTGTGAGCCTCAGTTTCCTCCTCTGTCAAATGGGGAGAATAATAGCACCTGCCTCACATGGTTGTTGTGAGGCTCAGATGAGGTGATCTGTGTAAAATGTCTTGTAAAATCTCAAAATCCTATGAAAACACTGAGTTTATTTGAGCCGAGGTCTTCTGACTCCGAGGTCCATGTTCTTCCCTGTCACTTTACCTCCTTTCTAAAAATTAGTCATATCACCAAAGCTGATGAAACCAGGACAGAACCAAGGCCCCTTGGCTCCTTTAAAGGAAATAGCATGGGGGAGGGCATTTGGAGTCAGACTGGAGTTCAGATCCCAGCTCTGTTACTCAATATCTAAATGACTTTAGGCAAATTACTTAAGCTCTGTGGCCTCAGTTTCCTTCCCTGTAAAAAGAGGGAATCGGATTAGATCACTTCTAAGGTCTCCACTAGCTTGAATCACGTAATTCTAAGATCACTGATCTAACACCCTTCCAAATGAGCTGTTTCTCAGAGGTGGCCCTGGGTTCTAGCAGGGTATGCCAGCCAGATACAAGCTTCCACTTTGGTCCCAGCAATAGAAATGTCTGCTTAACTAGAACCAGTCCAGCTGATTGTGGAGAGACTTCCTCTTTGTGATGCATTCTTTGGCCATCGCAACATGCCTGTTGCCTATTAGTTAATAGTCAATGTATTCTTTGAATATGCCATTGCAAGACCAAAATAATAAATAATAAAATAAAATAATAAAAAGCACAGTCATCGTGGTAGTGAAACCATGGGAAGAAGACCATCACCTCATCATGGCAATTGAAATTATGTTTTATTGAATTGTTGAAAGCACTTTATAAAGACTGGGTTAATTTGAGTTTCATAACAAACTTATGAGGTAGGTAAATGCAAGTATTATTACCTCTATTTTACAGATGAGAAAACTGAGGTTGAGAGAGGTCAAATGATTCTCCCAAGATCTGGCAACTAGTAAGGGCAAGATCCAAGATTCAAACCCAGGCCTTTTGGGATCAAAGCTAATGCTCCTTCCACCACATTCCAGCTGCTAGCAGGCGACTATATTTTTCTCTAAAATGAAAGGTGACATAAAGTCCCCTTGTCTCAATCTGTCATTTAGTAAGCAGCTACTATGTACACAGAATGGTGCTGGACACTGTGAGAAAACCAAGATCTTGCCCTCAAGGAGGTCCCACCTGTTGCCAAAACTTTTGTGCAAGCTACACACACAGAATGCCTAGACCTGTCATTCAAGGTCTCCTTCACCTCTGAAATCACTGTCTTTGTATTTTCTCCTCTGGTTTGCTTCTATGATTCATGTCCAAACAAGACATTTTCTGATGCCAGGGAGAACAAATAGGAGCAGGGAGGCAAGGATAAGGGTTTTCATTTTGGAAGGTGTTTTTCTATTGCTAAGCTCATTGTCCAGGATGGGAAGAGCAGGGGGCCTGAAAGATAATGCTATCAAAAAGCAAACTCAACAAATATCCATCAACTATCTTCCATATATCTAGTCCAGATTTGGGACATTCAGAGAAGAATAAATCTTGTTCCCTGCTTCCCCCTTCCCCCAAAGGGGTTTATACACTAATATGGAAGATTCCAGCATAATCTAATTATAAAATATCAGACTTGGAAAGGATTAAAGACCACAAAGTCTAATTTTCTCAATTAATAGGAGAAACAGAGACCTTATCCAAGATCACATAGCATATCTAGGATTCAAACACAGATCCCACCAACTTCAGGACTGTTTTTCCCACTCAGTCTTTGTACTCCCAGTGCCAAGCATTTAGTAGGGGCTCAGTAAATGTCTCTGCCTTCAAGAAGCTTACATTCTAATAAAGAAATGTAACCGAGACTTATGGATTTTAAAGTTGGAAGAGACCTTAGAGGTCATTGAATCCAATACCCTTGTTCTACAGATGAGGAAACAGACCCAGAGAGGTTAAGAGATTTGCATAGGGCCACATGTTTAGTAAGTGTCTACAGTGGGATTTGAACTCTGTTCTTCCTGCCTCCAAGTCCAGCACTGTATCCAACACAAGTAAATGTAGGATAATTTGAAGTGGAAGTGATAACGACAAGAGGGATCAGGAAAGGCTTCCCCTACAAAGCAATGCCTAGAGAAAGCTGGGGATTCTCAGAGATGGAGGCAAACGCATTCTAGGCATTTGCCTGAGCAAAGGCATGAGGATGGGGGGAGGGGTGGGATATTAAGTTAGAGGAATATCTAGTAAGTCAATTTGTCTGGAAAGTGTGAAGAAGAGTGTGTGAAGAGGAGAAATGTTCATTGAGTTTGGGAAAGGAGGGAGGAGGCAGTTTTGGAGGGGAGTTAAAATACTAAGCTTTAGGAGTTTTATATTTTATCATGGAAACAATATGGAAGGTTATCGAAGGCTATGGAACAAGGAAGTGCCATGGTCAGACTCTTTGCACTGCCCCCTTCTTATCCTACCTTCTCCTGTCTCTGTGCCTTGGTTCTCACTATTCCTTAAACTTTGAGAAGACTCCCTTTGCCTCCCTATGTCTGTGATATCCTGAGCTCAGTTACTCTCTTTTCCATGAAATGGTTCCCTCCACCCCCAGTAAAAGTGATCCCTCTTTTCCTAAGTTTGGTGCAGCACTTTCCCCAGACCATCCCTATTTCCCATCATAGTCCATAGAGGTATTGTCTTTATTCATACGTCTGCCATATTCCCCATTAGACTTTAAAGTCCTTGAAAACAAGACCTAAGGATATCCCCTTTCATCTTTATATCTCCAGCACCCAGAATAGCTCCCTAGGCATGGAATGAGGTTGATAAATGTTTATTTGAATTGGATTTGTTGAATGTCTTAAGTACAAAGGGAGAAGCCCTAATGAAGTTCTGTGGGAGGTCTGAGGAGGAAGAGAGCATTGCCAACTGAAAGGTAGAGGTATGGGAAGGCTTCCTGAAAGAGGTAGCGGCAGATCTGAGTCTTGAAAAAGAGAAGAATTTCAACAAGTGAGTAGATTGGTATGGGTAGATGGTATGGCATATACCAGTGCATGGAGATAGAAGAGGAACAGAAGATCAGGGAACAGCATATAGTCCAGTCTGACTGGACTCTAGTGCATAGAATCTTAGAATTAGAGATGGAAGAGATCTTTGAGGTCAGCTAGTCCAATTCCTTCATTTTACAAATGAGAAAACTGAGGCTGAGAAAGATTATGTGACTTGTCCAGAGTCATATAGCTACTAAGTGTGTAAACCTGGATTCAAACCAAGGTCTTCCCACCTCTAAGACCAGTGATCCATAGATGAAGACTTATGTGAGACAAAGTCTGGAAAGATATGTTGGAGTCAGATAATGAAGGGCCTTGTATATATTAGGATAAGGAGTTGGCATTTGATTTGAGATCCAGTGAGAAAATCACTGATGGCCAGCTAAGTGGTATAGTAGATAGAATGTTGAGCCTGAAGTCAATAAGACTCATTTTCCTGAGTTCAAATTTGGCCCAAGACACTTGTTGGTGGTATGACCTTGGACAAACTCTGTTTGTCTCAGTTTCCTCATCTGTAAAATGAACTGGAGAAGGAAACGGCAAACACTCCATTATCTTTGCCAAGAAAATACCAAATGGGGTCATGAAGAGTTGGACATAACTGAAATGACTCATCAACAACAAAGAATCACTGAAGGTTTTTGTGCAAAGGAATTATCTGAACATTCTGTTGCAACAGGGCTATTACTTATGCAGCCCTGTGAAGGAATCAAGGGACAAGGAAGAAACTGAAGACAGTCAGTTATAGTGGGCAAAGGCATTCATTGAAGGTGGAGGGGGGAGTAGAAACACAGGATGATCTGCAGAGTTTATGGGGCATTGGATTTGGACATGGCTAATGGACCATCCAATGCATTCTCCTGGTATAATGGAAGACTGATTTCTGTACAAAAACCAGTCTCTTTGGTCTTTAAAACCTCTTGTGGTAAAACTTTTAAGTAAAAATATATGTGTGTGTGTATATATATATATATATGAAGAATTGGCATGAAGCAACCATACAAGACATCAAGGGCCAAAAGCAGCAATGGTCTGGAGCACATTAATGTTTAGGGATAGGGGATTGTACCCAATGACCTTTCGTGGAGATCCCTTCCAGGCCCATAGCTCAGTGACTATTTACGCCTGATTACTCACTGAGAAATAGCAAGTGGAGGCATTTTGTTTCCTCCACCATCTGAAACTTTTGTCCTGTGCAACTTACATTCAGGCATCTAGAAACCTGGAGGAAGGTCTACTAGAGATCCTGATACTCAGGAAAAGGAAACTGAGGCTCAGAGAAGGGAAGAGACTTGTTTAAGAACATACGTGAGGCTTCCTCAGAAGCAAAAATGTTAAAAAGGAATAAGATCAAAGGAAAAGACATATCAGATGTGAAATCAGTTGTGTTTTCATTGCACAGGTGGGTCATGGGCTCATGTAAGCATTGTGGGTTAGAAAGGACAAATGTCACAATTGGTAGTGAGCTAGTCATACTGGCAAAAGCATGAAGGATCCTGAAAAGGATTGTGACAGAGTGAATCCAGCCCAATGGATTGGCAGCACAATGATTTACACTTTAAGTCCTGGCAGTTTGATTATGGATGAGTCATGTGACCTCTCTGGGCCTTGGTTTGCTCCTCTGCAAAACAAAATGCTCAGACAAAGTGGTCTCTAAGCTCCCTTCCAGCTCCGAATCCTGTGCTGTGTGTATAGGAGCTGCACACATCTGATTAGGTGTGCTGAAGAAGAGTTGAATAGAAATTACACTTTCAATCTCTTTTGAGATTTTAAGCCAATAAATTCCCTGTCCATAAACTCTGGTGGGGAAGCAGACTCTGCGTCTCTAACCTGACAATAGGTGCCCCATTTAAAGGCGCTTGCTTGTGACTTTTCAGCCTAGTATTCTGGTTACCTAAGAGCGTGCTGCCTTGTTTAGGTATTAACTGCTCTACAAATATTGTCCCGCTCCTTAAAGTTAGTTTCATAGAACGTTTAATGCAGCCTAATGAGGAGTAGAGGGGCAGAAGGGGGCGGAGGGCAATATCCCTTTATACGTGTTGGATAAGGTAAATGAGACCAAATAAAATGCAGGATTAAGGCAGGCTTGAGCTTGAAGCCATAGAGGTATAAAGGGGCAGGATTTATTGTTGACTTACATTTTTCAATTGGGTGTGTACGATGGGTTTGCTGAGGATTTATGTATCACATCAATTGGTTTGCATCTCGTGCCAGGTCCCACAGCCTGACTACATACCAGAAGCCTCCTTCATGAGCCACTCAACAGAAGGCTCACTTTCACCCCAACATGCAGCAGAGAACATAGTCCCATGCTCCCTCCACAGAAGTTAGGGAGATAACAGCTTCTGGGAACACTGAGGAACCAGAAACTTTTGTAGAGTGCGTGAAAGTGTAACTGGAAGATGGGTAATTGCTTAAGTCACTTGCTTATACCCAACCAGCCCTGGGATACTTCTCCACAGACAGTTATTGACCTTTTTCTAAGTTTGGCCAGGAAGGGCCTATGCTGTGCTATTTATTCTATGCTCTATAGATTGCTACAACTTTTGAGGTATAAAATAACAGCACCTCACCATAGCCCTATGAGGCAGGTAGTGTTATTCGCTCCTTTTACAGGTGTGGGAACTAAAGCTTAGTGACCTGCCCTTATTCATCTGGTGAGCAAATAAATGGTGGGGGGCTGTGACACCTGATCACAAGGCTTTTATTCTATCCGCTATGTCTGCTTCCAGGCCTAAGCTCTGAAAAGCATGATTTTGAGGGGCTTCTTAGACAACTGTTTGATTCCTGACTTTGTTGTTTCATTTATTAAGAAAAAAAAAAGAGTATAACTGGGATAATTTCATTCTTTCTCATTGAGTGTCTGTGGCGGGGAATGAATGACACATTGGCTAAGAGCCTGCTAAAAACTGTGGAATGTTGAAGAGAGTGTTGGCTGTTTTGGGCCAGTTCCCAATGGAGGGTGAATCAAGCTCCCCTCTGCAGACTGGGAAGATTCTCATGATGCCAGGTGGCTGGAGAGTTTCCGGGGCTCAGGCCACTGCCTCTCCCTATCCACTTTCCCCAAAAGGGTAAGCTTATAACAACAATATCTCACAGTTATTTAGACACACCCTATTGAATGTTGTTAATCAGGCTAATGAAAACACATCATTAGGGGAAATGACATTACATGGGGTGATTCTGAAACAATGTTCAAAATATAAGTGGATCAATGGTCAAATTATGTTATAGTGAAATGTTAAGGCTTTCAGGTGGGGTTTGGCTATATAATTCAACAAATATGTATTAAATGCTTACTATATGCTGGGGAGATAAAGGGGGAGGGAATGAAATAATTCCTGTCCTTAGGGAACTTGCATTCTATTGTAATGATGTATTGATGATATTAATAAGCAATTTGGGGACTTTGAACAGGATAACCTGATACAGGATATAGTGATATGGTGCTTTATTTATATTTTTTCAGCCAAAGACAAGGTTTATTAGAATATCTGTCATATTGGACAGACTCTTAAGGAGTCTGAACCTTAGTAAGCTATTGGCTAGATTATAAGAATCTGAACAGTGGCTATATTTTAAGAATCCAAGCCATTGCTTTATATTTTTACAAGGTACCTATGTATCCATAACCTCATTTGCTCCTCATGACAATCCTGTGAAGTAGATAGGTGAGGTAATAATGCCTTTGTTTTACAGATGGTAGAACTGAAGCAGTGATATAGGTGAAGTGAATTGAATAAAGTCACACAGCTGGGAAGTGGGAGCTATGATGAACATTCTGGTTGACTCAGTGCCCTGTACTTCTTTTACTACCCACTTATTTCTGTTCTCAAAGAGACAACGCAAGGCACTTGCCGCTTTCTTAGAACAGTAGAAATTTTTTTTACAATAATATGATAAACAACTTTTATTGAAGTAATATTGAAATCAACACATTGGTGATGTTCTAAATTAACACTCAGATCATTAATTGTGTAGTCCTGGAGAGATGATGAAAGGAGAATAGCTGAAATGTATCTTTTAAAAAAAATGTTTTCAGTTTCAAATTCTCTTCCTTCCTCCACCCCTACCCACCCACCGAGAAGCCAAGAAATATGATACATGTGAAGCCATGCAAAACATTTTCATATTAGCAAAAATAAAGGAAGTAGGAAAAAAAATTATGCTTCATTCCACTTTCAGAGTCTGTCATTTCTCCCTCTGGATGTGGATAGCATTTTTCATCATGAATCCTTCAGAATTGTTGTGGATCATTGTATTAATCAGAGTAGCTAAGTCTTTCACAGTTAATTATCATTACAATATTGATGTTATTGTGTACAGTGTTTTCCTGGTTCTGCTCACTTTACTTGGGTTCATATAAGTCTTCCCAGATTTTTCTGATTCCCTTCATCACTTCTTATAGCACAATGGCATAGAATAGCAGAATCTTACAGCTGGAAGGGACCTCAGAGGTCCTTTTGTTCAAAGCTATGCCTGAAATAGGAATCCCTGCTTGCCTCAGTTTCCTCATCTGTAAAATGAGCAGGAGCAGAAAAATGGTGAATCACTCCAGTATCTTTGCCAAGAAAACCCCAAATGTGGTCACAGAGAGTGGGACATGACTGAAAGGAATGAACAATAACAATGATTGTTATGGACTTTTCTCAACTTGGATGGTCTGTGGCTTCTCTTCTATGCTGAGATGCCTAAAATCCCACATGACTCTTCCTGGTGGTCATGCTTCTCCATGGGCTCACTCACCTGGAAGCTGGTACCCAGCTGTGCTGGATTTAGGGCTACTGAAACGGTGACATATGCTTTATCTTCACTTAAACACATGAAAGCTGATGACTCATAGAGGAGTCACATTCACATGGGGAGAGGGGCAGGGGAGAAGAGCGAAAGATTTAGACCCAGCTTCTGCAGATGGCTTGGCTGATCCCTGAGGTTTCTGTGGGAGGATGGGCTGGGGAGAAGACCCAAGCAGGGCTTGGTTATGAGGAAAAAGTAGTCAGGAATTCACCGAGCACATAGAAAGTTAGGTTACTGCAGGTCTATGATGTGTGCGTGTGTGCGTGTGCATGTGTGTGTGTGTGTGTGTGTGTGTGTGTGTGTGTGTGTGTGTGTGTTTTCTTAAAGAAAGGAAAGAAAATTGGAGACTTCCATCAAAGGCAAGTACCAGCATGCAGACAGAGTTAAGACCGTTTTCTTGCCGTTCTGGCAATGTTTAGAGAAATACAGGCTTGCACAAAAAAATAGCCCACGGGCTGGGGGTGGGGGTGGAGGTGGGAAGAAGACTGTTTCTGTGTGGAGGGATCTTCACAGAGGCTCATAGAATGTCTGCCCTGGAAAGAGGGACCTTAGAGATTATCCTTCCTAACTCCCTTGTTTTTATAGAGGGAGGGTAGTGACTTGTCCAAGGTAATACAGGAACTGTGTTATTAGTCCAGGGGCAGACCTAGTTACCATATCATTGCCACCCAGTGGCAAAATATGCCTATCTGTGTGTGTGTGTGTGTGTGTGTGTGTGTGTGTGTAGGAAAGGTAGTGGTACTCTTAGTAGTATTGATTTCAATTTTGGGTTCTCACACCAAGTCAAGAAGGGCCTTTCTCTCACATTTTTTTAATTGCATAATAAGAAGCAGCATAGGGTAATGGAAAGAGCATTGGAATTGAAATCAGAGCCCTAGATTCAAATCCTGATTCTACTTCCAACCTGTATGATACTGGACAATTTATTTCATTACAGAGCCTTGGTTTCCTTATCTGTAAAGTGAGAGGATTGGATTAAGTGACATCTAAGATCCCTCTTTAGGGGCAGCTAGGTGGTGCAGTGAATAGAGCACCGGCCCTGGAGTCAGGAAGACCTGAGTTCAAATCTGATCTCAGACACGTGACACTTACTAGCTGTGTGACCCTGCGCAAGTCACTTAACCAAATTGCCTAGCTAAAATATACGTATAAATTTTTCTAAAAAGATCCCTTTTAGCTCTAAATTGTATGGTCTCTGGCAACTTTTCTCTTTTGCTCTGCTCCTCCTCACCACCTCCAATGGATGGATGATATGCACACCTTTGGGCTTCTACATTTAGTGTAGATGTTCTAATGTTTCCTCACCAAGGAAGGGACACAGTACAATATGAGGCTATTCCTGAAAGAAAACAGGCTATATACAGAAGGTGCCTGCTGGAAGAGAGACTTTGTGTGTGTGTGTGTGTGTGTGTGTGTATTTTGGGTGAAAAAGGGAGGGAGTGAAAATGGGATGGGTGATGTTAAGAGTAACCACAGAAGTTACCTTTCTTTGTCTTCTTATAGAAGTTGAGTGACAGGAGGTGAAATCTGATCTGCTCATCTGAATGGAGAAGAAGTGTCAGAGTGGCCTCTCTGAATTTCGCTCTTCTTCTAGTAGGTGCCAGGCATGGGAGACAAGGATGTATACTGGGATGGTTCAGGCAAAGACCAATGATGTTCTTATAATCGAAGTTTGTCTCTGAAGACAAGGGGTATGTGTAATATTCAAATCCTTAGCTGACTGAAAGGAACTAGACTCAGTTTGTTTGTTGTTAAAATATTTTAACAGTGTCCTGGACTCAGAGCTGGAAGAGGCTTTAGGTGTCATCTAGTCCACCTCCTTCATAATCCAGATGAAGAAACAGAGGCCCAGAGAGGTTATTAGATTTACTCAAGGTCACACAGATAAGTAATAAGTAGCAGAGCTGGTGTTCACACTCGGGCCCTCTGACTCTTACTTCCACTGTTGTTTTCATTATACCACGTAATGAGATTACTGGCTGCTTTAGAAAACAAGGTTGTGGCAGGATTTCATTAAGCTTTTTGGATCTAGTGGTGCAGTGGATAGAGTGTTGAGCCTGAAGTCAGAAAGACATGCATTCAAATCCAGCCTCAGACCACTTACCAGCTGTGACACTGGGCACATCACTTATCCCTGTTTGCCTCAGTTTCCTCATCTATAAAATGAGCTGGAGAAGGAAATGACAAACCACTCCAGTATCTTTGCCAAGAAACCCCAAATGGGGTCACGAAGAGCAGGACCTGACTGAAACAACTGAACAATAAACAACAAAACTCTAAGAAGATGGTGTATTAGGGAAGGAGCAACGGTGACTCTGAGCTTGCTTTCCTGGGTTTAGACCAGCCCTGTGTAAGCCAGTGACGGGAGGCTAAGTGGGGCAATATAGAGTCCTAGACTCATAGGAGGCCTGGGTTTAAGCCACTTTGTCACTTTCCCTTCTTGAGTCCTTCTCTTTCTCATCTGTAGAATGAAGGTGCTGAATTTGATGATTTCTAAGTCTCTTTCAGGTCTTTCATGTTAGGCTATGGGATATACACAAACTATGTTATAAATTTCCTTCTAACTCTTATTATCTAGGCTCAGAAAGACCACTAGATTTGGAGCCAGAAGATGTGGGTTCAGATCTTGGTTTTTCTACTTTCTGTATGGCCTTAGACAAATTGCAACCTCTCAGGCCCTCAGTTTCCTCTTCTGTAAAATGAGGGCTTTGGACTGTATGACCTCTAAGATTCCTTCTAGCTCTGAATCTGTTATCTTGTGATCTCAAAGGTGCCTCCAGGCTCTAACATTCTATGATCCTTTGATTTGTGCAAAGAGATCTCTAGAAGCTCCGACATTCCTTGATCAAATAAGTCAAGTCCTGCCTATGTCACAATGTTGTTGTGAAGATCAGATGGGATAATGTGCTTTGTAGAACGTAAAGCATTATATACATGTCAGGTATTACCAATAAGTTTAAGGATTTATATCCAGAGCTCATAGAATTGTTGTGCTTACCTCTCTTGAGTGGAATGGTTTAAAAAAAAGAGCCAAGATTGGTCCGGTGACAATTCTACACTTTTTTCATTTCTGAAACTGGCAAGAGGGACTTAATCCAAATAAGGGCAGAGCCAGGAGGAAAAGGGTGTGTCTTCCTTTAAGAGACCTGTATAAAGAAATCCTATTCACTGCCTGAAAAGGCCAGTGTTTAAGGGAGCACAGACCTGCCAGGACAGGTCTGACATGTATGATGACCCCTTATGGTAGATTTTTGAACTTGTAATTTTCACCCCTGCCTTGTGGAGGAATCTTTCCAAAGCAAAGTCTGACTCATCAGTTGCAAGTTCTGCTTTGCTGCCCAGGAAGCTTGCCCCCTAACTGCTTTTTTATTCCTCAGAAGGGAACCATTCAGAGGTCAAATTGTCCACTCTGCTGCACCCAGCCAGGACATTGATAAATCGGCTCAAGAAGGAGATGCTGCATTGGGATCGTTATGAGTATCTATAGAAACATTCCTTTTCATTGAGACTTATCATCTTGTCAAGTGGTTTGTAATATTTGGTGATAATGCCAAGAATAAAAATGAAAAGAGGTTCAATGGGAAGACCGTCATGATTGCCCCTCTTTCCCTTCTGGTATGCAGATGCATCATTTAAGATTATGGGGTAGTTGAAGGACATGAAGAAGTTTTCAAAATAAGAACTGCTAGAATCATAGGAGGTCACTTAAAGTCACTAATAATAAGAGAAATGTGAATTAAGACAACTCTGAGATTTCATTTCACATCAGAAGAATGGTAAAGGTGACAAAAGCTGGAAGAAGTCAGTGTTAGAGGGGCTGTGGAGACAGGCACACTGGTGGTGGAGTAGTCAATCAATCCAACCATTCTGGAAAGTATTGTATGCTTTTTTTTTAAAAGGTGACAAATGTCCAAATCCTTTGAGATTGCTCAAATTTTATGGCTAGACACATGTCCTCCTTTGTGGGAGGGGAAGGTCAAAGACAGAGGGAAAGGCCCTATGAGTGCCCAAATATTTATAGCACTGTTTCTTGTAGCAGCAATGAACTGGAAACAAATTAGATGCTCATTAGTTGGAGAACAGCTAAACAAATTTCGGTACCTGAAAGTAATGATGGAATATTACTTTGTAGTTAGAAACAATAAAGATGAATTCAGAGAAACATGGGGAGACTCAACATAAACTGATACAAAGTGAAGAAAGCAGAACCAATGTAAGAATATACATCATTATCACCACGGAACACAATGGAAGGAACACTAAAATAAGCCTAAATACAAGGTAAAACAAGCAAACTCGGTCTGGGGGAAAACTGAAAAAAATGAACCTTTTTCCCTTTATTACCAAGGTGGATGACTGGACTGTATTTTTTCTTTAGTCTTTGTTGCCAGTGATGGCAGAGGAGTGGGAGGAATATATTTAGAAATGAATATGATTTTTTTTAAAGGGCATCAATAAAAGAAGAAAAGATTCTGGGGAATCTGTGTATAATGGAAAGAGTCCTGACCTGGGAGTCAGGAAATAGGGATTGTAATCCCAGTTCTTGCTCTGTTCACCTCCCAGGATTAAGAGAATCTAATGAGATAAAGATGTGAGGTTTTAAAAAGTTATTATTATCATTACTTTGGACAAGCCCCTATTAAGGCCTTAGTTTCTGTGATATCCCTCCCAAGAGTATTTGCATTTTAAAGAAGAATTTGGAGATAGTAATACAAGTCAAAAGACATTAACTGCTGGTGGTGATATGATGATTTGAGCTCCAGATCTACCAGGGGCACTCAGATCTTGTTACCCACCCTATCTTTTTTACCTATATATAAGACTGGCTCTGTCCCCACTCCCTGAAACAGATCTTCCTCGGTGCAGTTCTAAACATCATCTTGAGACTGCCCTAGGGAGGTGAGGCCAGAAGGCCCAGGGAAATAGGGAGGACTGAATGAATGATAGTTTTTAATCCTAATCCTCATGAAGCACACTAATGGGGAAAGGTATTGCCATCTATTGCCATCCCTCTGTCTAAGAAAAGTCGCCTCCAGCCCTTGATTTCTTAGCAACTGTTTGTTCTGGAAGCAAGAGCCCACAGGAATAGCTACCAATTAAAATAACAGAGTTTCAGGTGACAAAACTTGCAGACGCTGAAAACATTTATAATAAGGGACAGGTTTGGAATTGGGGGAGGGGCAGGGAGAAAACAGCCACCTTGTCTCTCTGAGAAGCAAGCAAATATAGGGTCTAGTTACTAAAAAAGGGAAAAATTACTGGCAGAATTTCAGGCACTTGCCTCTCACCCGTTGAAGTGTCTAGAGGCACTTTAAACACCTTTGAACACCCCACCCCCCACTCCCCACATCCTTCATTGCGGGAAGACTTCAGGACACTGTCTTTTACCAGGAGAGACTTGCACAGATATGCTCTGAACTGAGAGAGGTTTGAAATTGAGTACAAAGTTAGAAACGAGGAGAAAAAGACTGAACTCTTAAGGATTCTGACAACGTGAGAGGGAAATTGTTGTTTGTCCTTCACTTTTGAAGAGGACCAATGATAGCGCTGGGTGATGTCTTGGATTTAAATGAGGGTGAATTGGATTTAAGTGAGGCAGAGTTGCACAAAGTCATCATTCTCTCTCGTCCAGAGTCATCAAAGTCCTGTGGCAGGACAAAAGTCAGGATGACTGGCAAGGGCCAGGATGCAGTGGATGACTTTGGTGTCTTTGATGTCTGACCAAGTTCTGAGGGCTCTATAGTGCTTGCTTCAGTAACCTTCGTAGCCCTTGGAACAAATCCTTCTCATCTACCCATTCCAAAGGGGAAAGTCTTCACATCTTTGAGCCAGACATCCCCTAAACTCATCATGGGTTTGAGATCTGTTGGTTACCCTCAACCTGGTTTAGTGCTTAGGCTGAGAAGGTTCTACCTGGGTGTGGCTGCTGTGTATGCTACAGTTTCTGGGAGCCACAGGTAAGAGTGCTGTGGACTGGTAGGATGCCAAAGGCTGACGAGCAGCCCTTAAAGGGCTCAGCAAAGTGTCCCACCAGAGGTGCTAATCCTCCCTGAACACCCCATACACCCTGTGTGTTGCAGACAGAGTGCTGTTGGACTTGGTGTCTGGAAGACCTGGGTTTGAATCCTGCCTCAGACACTAGCTGTGTGACCCTGAACAAATCATAACCTCACTATGTTCTCTTCATCCCATAAAATGAAGGGGTTGGATTTGACAACCTCTAACATTCCTTTTAGTTTTAAATCTGTGACACAATGCTTCTCACTACATTAGGGAAAGCAGAAGGAGAAAGAGGAGATGAGAGGAAAGATACGTTTTGCATCTAATTTGTATCATTTAGTATTGAGAGCTCTGAATTCAGAGTCAGAAGACCTAGGCTGAAACACTGACACGGGTTTTTATTAACTGGCTGTGTGACTCTGGGAAAGTCTCAGTTAACTCAGTTTCCTCATTTGAAAAGTGGGGTTAATAATACAGAGTTATGATGAGACTAGAATGAGGTCATGTAAAGCATTTCCTAAATCTTAAAGCCCTATATAAATGTGAGCATGTAGAGGGTGCTTCAAATATATTTGTTGAATTAAATTTATTCCTAGGATCATATAATTTAGGGCTGGATGAGTTTATAGACATGATAGTGCAACCTTTTCCTTTTCCAAATGTGCAAACTGAGGCCTAAAGAGGTAAAATGATTAGCCATAGATCACAGGGAGTCAAATATTCTGTCTCTAGATCTGGCTCTCCCTCCCGTCCCACTGCTTCCCTCATCAATCAGTCAAAAAGCATTTATTAAGTGCCTCTATGTGTCAGGCACTGTGCTAAGTGCTGGGGATGCAAAAAAGGGCAAAAAGATGGTCCCTGACATCAATGATCTCACAATCCAGTGGAGCAGAATGAAAGTTAGCCAAAGAATACCTGGAGGGTGGTTTCATTCATTTATTTCAGGAACATTTATTCAGAGCCTACGTTGTATAAGCCACAATGTACTGGGAAAACAAAGGTAGATAGATATTACTCAGACCTTGCTCTCAAGGGGCTTACAATGTAATGATGGAAAGGCATAGAAACAAATGACTATGGTACAAAAGAGAGGGAGATAAGTGCAAAAGAGACATACAGGAAACTTGCTGGGGGAAATCTATAAAATGAAGATACTGGGCCAGATGACTGCTAAAGGCTCTTCCAGCTGCAATGGTCCATGTTTTGGGGGAGCAGCCCTACTGGGGTATCTTGGCCAGTTATTGTCATCAAAATGATGTAAGGCTTGTTGACATCCCAGAAATGACCACTACACAAAGATGGGCTGACCCAAGAAAACAGATTTTCCCAGGAGTCAAAGAAATTGCTTGGTTCTAAATCTCAGAGAGAGTCTATAGCTCACCTCATATACACCAATTAACAGGCACAGTGCCTGTAAACAGAAGGGTCAGGGGAGGAGGAGGGCCAGGGGCAGCCTGCTGGCAATAAACCCAGCACAACCATGGCCCAGCTATAGACCATGAGCCAGCAGGGAATGCAGATGAAAAGCCCTGAGTTCATGCCAAGCAGGCAGCCGGCCATGCCCCCAGATGTCTGGGCTGGCAGTTAAGACAGATTGGGTGGGGGCGAGGGCATGCTCTGACTTTTGGCATTATGGTCTCACAGCTGCCCAGGATTGGGAGCATCTTAAAGGGGAAAGGTCAAAAGGAAAAGTCATGAAATAGACAAAATATGGGGCATTTTTCTTGCTTCCTATGAGTAAATAAAGATCCAGGCCTGGCAGGGCAATTGTACATGTAGTGATTTCCTTTCCTGTCTGTTCAGGAGGCCTGGCTAGTCCCAGGATTTTTATCTTTGGTTTTTTCCTCTTTCAAAAATGCAGTGATTAGGAGTAGATGGTGAGAGGAGGTGATTGCTCTGGTGTAGATGCTGCATGTTTAGGATCCTCTCTTTCTGCAGAGGGCTTTGAGGGTGAAAGGTCAGGAATAATTCTTCTTTCCATTTATTGTTGCTTACTTACTTTTAGGAGCTTGAGAAACTCAGCACTATGCATTCCATACATGCGCCCAATGTACCTCTGAATGATGAGAGGACCTATCTGCTGAATAGGATGACCGTTTTCTCAAAGGAGATGGAACACTTACCTAGAAGTTTAGCCCACGGGTCAAGTTTGACCACTGGTCTTCCTCACCCACTTCTACCTTCCCAGATTTAAATTTAAAACGGACAAATTTCTGATTTGTGCTAGTCTTCTGTGGCTTATAGATTTAGAGCTATAGGGAACTTTAGAAATCTACCAGTTCAATCCTGTATTTTATTAATGTGGAGGCTAAGGTCCAGGCAGGGGTGGCAAGGCTGCAGGTTCCCCAACTCTAGGAAATCAAGCAACTTGGCCAAGCTCATACAACTAGTAAATAAGAGAAATGAACTTCAGATTCAAGTCCTCTGATTCAAAATCCAGAGCACTTTCTACCACATCATCCTGCCTGAATATGAGTCTGGCCTTGACCTGAATAGCTGGAAGGGACCTTAGGACCTAGAACAGGAATTGGAAAAGACCCTATAGAAGGGACCTTAGAAATCACTGAGTCTAACTCCCTCATCTTAAAAATAAGGAAACTGAGACCAAGAGGGGTAGAATGTGTTTTTTGGACTAAAACTCAAGTCTCCTGACTCCTGGTCTAATTTTTCTTTTACTATCCCGGAGACTGTGTTCCACACTTTTATCAATGACTTTGATAAGATTCCAGGTTTTCTTCATTTCCTTAGCTAGTACCTTCCTATTCTATTTTTGAAGGAAGCAGCCTAGTTTGCTCCCTTGGAGAAATGGAAATATATACTGCCCCTTTCTCTCCCAAGAGGCTCCCCCAAGGATGGTCATGGTGATGGTGGTGAAAGCAACTTCCTGGTCCCAGGTGCTGACTAAGCTCTGAGCTGGAGTAGGGGGTGGGGAGTCAAAGCTCTGGAATGAGTTGAATTGTGAAAACTCAGAAAAAGCTAACTGGGCTCCAGGACATGTTGCACAAGGCATTCACGCATTCAGATATGTTTCTAGCCTTTATGAATAAATTCTGTGGGCTAGCTGCTAGGGCCTTAGTCTTTCCCTGGTGATTGTTACAAAAGCCATGCAGACTCCAACCATTCTGAGGTAAGGGCTGGCCTTTCCCATCTCATGGCTTGGTGACTTCTTCATTCTGGCACAGTTCAGTCTTCTACTCTCACAGTTTTAATCTATCCTTCATGCAACTTGCAAAGTAATCTTCCTAAAGCATAGGTCTGACCTTGTCACTCTCCTTCAATGGAATCTTCAGCAGCTCCTTATTGTCTCTGGGATGAAATAGAAACTGTTTACCTTGGCATTCAAAATTCATAATAATTTGGTTCCCATGTACTTGCCAGGCTTATTTCATGGTACTCCCTTTCACACACTCTACCTTCTAAGCCAACCTGGCCTAGAAGTCATCAGAGTCATCCAGAGGAATAGCACTGGGCAGAGAACAGAGCTTTGGGCCATGTTTCTGGAGAACTGGCTTCTTATTCTAGTTCTAGTTCTAGCTTTTATAACAATCAGCTGTTTGATCTTGGTCAAGTTGCTTTTCCTCTCAATTTCCTCCTCTATGAAACTGCTGTTTGGATTAGATTACCTCTAAAATCCTTTTTTTTAGCCTTCAGATATTTAGATAACCACTCCATTCTTCCTGCCCCACCCCACTACCCACCTCCTACTTCCTAATAGTCACAGAAAAAAAGGAACTTGCAATCAGGATACCCAAGTTATGATGGGATCTCTGTTACTAGCTCACAAGGACAATCAACAAGCATTTAGTAAGAATTTGCTAGGTGCCAGGTGCTGTGCTAAGTAGTAAGAATACAAAAAGAAGCAGAAAGACAACTTTGACCTCAGAGGCCCCCATTTTAATGGTGAAGGCAACACATGAAAGGAAGTTGAAAATGGGTGTTTGGGAGGGGCAAGGATATGATGGAGAAGTCTGGAGTTTAGCCTAGTGGGAAATGAAGAGATGACTGGCCTGAGCATCATCCTTAAATGGAGGTTCTTGGGTTCATTTTATCATCACAGAATTCATGCCACCTCCCCGTGCCTCAGGTTTCCCCATCTGTAAAAAGAAAGGTTAGAGGCAGCAAGGTGGCTCAGGGGATAGAGCACCAGACCTGGCATCAGGAAGACCTCAGTTCAAATCTGACCTCAGACACTCACTAGCTGTGTGACCCTGGGCAAGACACTTAATCTTGTTCGCCTCAGTGTCCTCATCTGTAAAAATGAGCTAGAGAAGGAAGTGGCAAAACTACTCCAGTGTCTTTATCAAGAAAACCCCAAATGGCGTCATGAGGAGTCAGACAGTCAGACACAACTAAAACTACAGAAGAAGAAGAAGAAGGAGGAGGAGGAGGAGAAGAAGAAGAAGAAGAAGAAGAAGAAGAAGAAGAAGAAGAAGAAGAAGAGAAGAAGAAGAAGAAGAAGAAGAAGAAGAAGAAGAAGAAGACGAAGAAGAAGAAGAAGAAGAAGAAGAAGAAGAAGAAGAAGAAGAAGAAGAAGAAGAAGAAGCAGCAGCGCAGCATCACGATGTGTTAACAACCTGGAGTTGGAGGACCTGGCTTCTAAAACCATCTCTACACTTACCACCTGTGTGATTTCATTGCACATCTCTAAGTCTCAGTTTTATCAAATGTAAAATATCAGATATGAACTCAGTGGCCTCTCAGGTGCCTCTCCACTCTAAATCTATGATCTTCCCTGCCCATTTCACCTCTCTTATGCTAAAACAGTGCTTTATAATTCCCAGGATACATCTGATGATCACCCCTCACTGGATGGTTACAACAGTGCCATGAGGCAGAGGGATATTTTGCCCCTGTTTTACAGATGAAGAATCAAGGCTCAGGTGGATAAATGACTTGTCTTATGATCCACACTAAATACGTGAAACAAAACTAGATCTGTGTAACTGGACTCCTAGTTCTGAGTTGTTTCCACTACATCATGCTATCTCCCTAGGTTAGGTTAACTTTCACTAGTCTGGGCTACTAGAATCCTACAATGTCAGAGCTGGAGGAGGCCTTAGAGATTTTCTAGTTCAACTATCTCATGGTGGCTCTTAAAGGCACCATGGCATAGGGCGACATGTGAAGCATTTACAATCTGAAGAAAGCTGGGTTCAAATCTCACCTCTGATGTTTACCACTCAGGTGACTGAAGGGCAAATCACTCACTCTGAGCCTCAGTTTCCTCCTGTTTAAAAGGGCAGCAATGACCATAACATCACAGGGAGGTTGTAAAGGTCAAAAGAGATTGTGTTGATAAAGCACTTTGCCAGCAATAAAGAGCCATACAAATGTCAGTTATTATTATGGGTTGGGGCCTTATTTGCCAGGGCTCCTGCTCTGCTCTCACTGGGGACTTCTCTTGCTCTAGAGTCAGACTTCACTTTTATTGTTTTTCGGGGAACTAGGCTGTCCCCAGTCTTATTACATTGGGGATCCAGTATCCTCTTAACAAAACTCAGTCCCCCAAAGGCTTCAAATCCCAGCTAAAATTCCACCTTCGACAGGAAGACTTTCCCAACCCCTCTCAAGTCCCCTCCCACCCCCAACTGATTACTTCCCATTTATCCTGCATGTAGCTTATTTGAACATAGTTGCAAGTTCCTAGGGGGCAGGGACTGCCTTGCCTTACTTTGTTTCTCCAATATGTAGCACATAATGCCTGATACAATTAATAATTGGTTACTGACTAATCTGAGCATCTGACTGGTTATAGTATCATATATTTGGAGCTTGAATGGACCTTAGAGTACATTGAGTCCAACTCCCTCCATCTACAAATTAGGAAACTGAGGCACAGACAGGTTAAGCGACTTACTTGGAAAGACCCAGCTAGTAAGTGTCTGAGGCAGTATTTGAACCCATGTCTTCCCAACTCCAAGTCTAACATTCTGTCCCTGACTCCTCACAGCCTTGCTTAATGTTCTGACAAATGCTTCTAAAATCTAATTTCAATTTGTCTCTTCCCTTTTCACTGTTAGTGCTATTCCCTTTATTCACCAACATTTTATATCTCTCCTGTCATTTGGGCTGAAGCAGGTCTGATGAAAAAGCACCAGGCAATGTAATTGTTTTCTTTTTCAGCTAAGACTTTGACAGCCCTTAAGACAATCTGTTTTATTCTGCAACTGACATTCTAGGTCTGAAGACTGGACTTTTGAAGGCTTAAACAGAAATGTAGGACTCCAGAACACTTCCTCTCCCCTTTGAACTGGTCAGGCACTGTAGTTCTGGGTTTCTTCACTGCTAATTGTCTTGGCTAGTTCAGGGACTTTTGTCCTTGTGTAGTCACTGATGCTTAGTCAGAACATGAAGGAGAAAACACACTCCTGCCTCAACAGAGAAGAGGGGATTTTATTCAGCCTGCAAGGGGAGCTCAAATAACTCAAATAGCACTGAAATGCTCAAATAACATTGAAATCCTATGGTTTGTTTCTGCCATTGAATTTGGTGGAGACAGTTGAAAATCTTTGAAAGTTCACTTAGGGAGAACAGTAAGGCATTTCTGCTGTCAGCATCAGTTTCAGAAAGAAACGGGGATCATGCCATACAAAAATTTGAAGACTATGAGATCAGGTGCTTTTCATAACTATGGCTAAGAGCAGAGTTCTTAAGTAAAGAGAAGATCATAAAAGACAAATTGGCAATTTTGACTACATAGGGCTAAGGAGCTTTTTGTCCAATAAAATCAACCAGTAAAGATAGAATAGAAAAGATAGAGTAGGGAAAACATTTGCATCAAATATCACCAATAAAAAATTTGATATCCAAAATGTATGAGGATATGGCACAAATCTATAGCACAAAAATCCATTCCCTAATAACAAAGAATATAAAGTTTTCAGAAGAATTGCCTCTCATAAAGGACCATATAGAAACATACTCCAAATTATTCAAGGAATGCAAATTACAAAGTTTTATCTCATACCCAACAAATTGTCAAAGATGACCAAAACAATGGGAATAGTGAATGTTGGAAGTGCTATAGGAAGGTGGGCATAAAGATGCATTGTTGGTGGAGCAGTGAGTTGGACAGTCAGGCATTCTGCATATCAATTTGGAATTATGCCAGGAAAAAATCATTAAATGTCTACGCCCTTTGATCCAGCCACTGTACTACTGAACTTATTCTTCAAGGTAGTCAAAATGAAAACAAAAATTCAAGATATAACAAAATATTTGTAGTATCACTCTTGGTGGTGGCAAAAAAAAAATCTTGGTAGCAAAAAAAAAATGGAAATAAAATGAGTGTCTATTGATTTGGGAGATGGCTGAGGAAAAATGGTTTAAGAAAGTAATGGAATATTACTGTGTCAGAGGAAGTGATGAATATGGGGGATTCAGAGAAAATTGGGAAGGTTATTATGAACAGCTTCCCTGAAATAAGCAGAACCAAGAGAACAATAGACACAGTCACTTGTACCATGTAAATGAAAAGATCAGTAAAAGGCAATTAAACTCTGAGTAACTGAAAAGGCAACCACAGTTACAGAGAACAGACATTGAAATTTGTCCTCCCTCTTGGCAGAGAGATTGGGGTCTATCAGGACAGAATATATCCTCTGCAGTGTCAGATGTATTCGCTGTATTCATTGCTGGTTTTTGCTTACCTGCTTTTTTTTTTGGTCACAAATGAGGTTTCGATTTGGGGATGAAGGTGGGAAAAGCCTGTAATGTAAAGGAGGGTAAGAAAAAAGCATTTATTATGTGTCAGGCACTGTGCTAAGTGCTTTTACAAATATTATCACATTTGATCTTCACAATAGCCCTACAATATAGGCGCTGTTATGATCCTTATTTTACAGTTGAGGAAACTAAGGCAGACAGAGGTTAAGTGATTTGGCCAGGGTCATACAGCTAGTAAGCTTCTGAAGCCAGATTTGAACTTGGGAGATGAGTCTTCTTGACTCCAGGCCAGACACTCTATCTCCTGCACCACCTAGCTGCCCAGCGAATTTTGGTTAGTCACTTTAATCTCTCTGGGATTAAGTTTCCCCATATATAAAAAGAAATAGATTAGTTGATCTTCAGTTTGAAAATGATGGCACCATAGATTCAGAGCTGGAGGGGACCTTAGAGACCACTTTGAAAGGAATCTTTTAGAAAGAAAGTTACTACTTCAGATTTTGTACTGACTCAGAACTATAGAATTTAGAGCTCTGGTTCAATTGGTTCAATTGAACTGGTTCAATTCCAATGCTTTAGATGCAGACCCATAAAAGTGAAATGACTTGGCCATGATCACGCAACAAGTCAGAGGCAGGATTTGAAGTCAAGTTGTATAACTCCAAGGTTGATTTTGTTTTGTTTTGTTTTTTTCCCCTGTAGAATGCTGCCTTTCTCCTAGGATATTTATTTGACAAATATGGAATCCTATTATTCACCTATTGGTATGTTAGTAAATAAAGGGGAGGACTTAGGTGGCTTCCAGAGAGTATCCAGTTTTGCAAAGTGTTGCAGAGAATTAAGACTTCCTCGGGTTATTCGACCAGGATTGCTGGGTATGAATAGTTTTGCAACCTTTCTTTTGTGATTTCAAGTTGATTTGTTGAATGTGAGCTGAAACCACAAAGTTATCTTAGTTGGCAATTCTTTTAGTGATTTGGAGCATATTTTCATGTGGTCATTTATCATTCACAATTCTTCTCTTGAAAACTTCATATTCTTTGACTACTTATACATATACATACATACATGTATATACATACATACATATATATATGTGTGTGTGTGTATGTATATATATATATATATATATAATATATATATATATATATATATAATTATATATATATATATATATATATATATATATATATATATATATATATATATATATTATACTATTCTTATGGAGAAGCTAGAGAAATGGAGACTAGATGATAATATAATTAGAGGGATTCCAAACTGGTTGGATGGCTAGACTCAAAGAGTAGTTTTTTAGTGGTTCAGGGTCAACATGGCAGGAGATCTCTAGTGAATTACCCCAGGGATCTGTACTCAGCCCTGTGCTAGTTAACATTTTTAGCAATAACTTGGATCAAGATATAGTTGGCACGCTAATTAAATTTGTAGGTGACACAAAGCTGGGAGGGAGTCTCCCATAACACAGTGTATATGACAGAGTTAGGATCCAAAAGAAAGGTTAAAAAGGGTCCAGAATCTAAGCCCTGGTGCCAAATCCTGCCGGATTCCCTTATCCCCTTTTTTATACAGTCTGCTAAGAATGGTTTTAGTATTTTAAAATAAAGTTTTATTATCTCATGGCCCATACAAAAACAGGTAGGCTGGAGTTTGCTGAACCCTGAGGTAGAACTTTGGGCTGGATCTAATAAGATGAAAATTAATAGAGATAAATCTAAAGTCTTGCGCTTGAGTACTATAAAAATCAACTTTTAAGTACAACATGGGGAAGGCATAATTAGTAGTTATTCTAGAAAAGATTGGGGAGTTTTAGTGAATTGCTAGCTCATTATGAGTTAGCAGTGATGTGGCAGTCAAAAAAGCTAACATAATTTTGGATTTCATTATGAAAGGCATCATTTCTAGGAACAGGGTGGTTGTAGAATCACTGTACTCTGACCTCATCAGACCTCATGTGTTGTATTGTGTTCAGTTCTGGCCACCACAGTTTAAGAAGGGCACTGAGGAGTTGGTGAATGTGCAGAGGAGAGAAAACAGGGTAATGGTAATCTAAGAAACCTTGAATCCATGTCACATAAGCATTAGCTGAAGGAATTTGGCATGTTTAGCCTGGAGAAGAGAAAACTATGAGGGGAGGATGGGAAGATGATGGCTGTCTTCAAGTATCTGATGGGCTGTCATGCAGAGATAGGATTAGATTTGTTTTGTTTGACCCTAGAGAGTAGAACCAGAAGCAATGGGTGAAAATTGCGAAAAGCCTGGATGTCAAGAAAATTTTCTTAACAAATAGACCTGTCCAAAAGTAGAATGGGCTCCTTCAAGAGGTAGTAGGTTCCCTCTCCTTGAACTGGTCTTTCAAGCATGGAAGCACGAGCGTATGGAATGCTGAGTTTAGGGATTGGCAAGCAGGGCACTTCAGCTAGATTGTGGAAGGTAAGAAAGGCAGTAATAAGTCTGAAAAGACAGGCCAGAGACACATGTGAAGGTCTTTAAACACAAAAGTAAAGAATTTGTATTTTGTTTAGGAGGCAGAGAGCCTTTGAGGATTCTTGAGCTGGGCATTGGTGTGGGCAGATCCCTTACCCATTTTGTGCCTCACTTTCCTCATCTGAGGAAATGAGATAATTGTACTAGATGATGTCTGAAGTCTCTCCAAACTCTGAAAATCTGTGATTCTATTTTCTAAAGGTTTCTTGACTAACTGATCAATTGGCTATTGTCTTGCACCTGGAAACTCTATGTATTGGGGCCCTTGTAACATCACCTCCCTGGATTTCCTGTCCTTAGGTGACTTTATAACTTCCAGATCTCCTTGACTGTGGCCCATCCATGTCTTTGAATATGCCATTCATTTGGGATGTTTTCCTAAGATGTGCTTAGGACAAGATTTCCTCCTCATTAGCTAGCACATTGGTAAAGTGACTCAGCCAATTGTTGTTTTTCCTTCAAAGAGGACATTAAAATATTTGGAGACACCCTGTTTCCCAGAGCTAAGGCCCAGCAAGCAGGCTGTGCCCTTAGCTTGGCATAACAACAATCCTTTGCACTCTGGATGATCTCACCCACTGGCAAAGTATATTGCTTTGACCAGCACCAGGTGTTCACTGAAGGATTTATGATTTTTCAGCCTAAAGCCATCCATCAGGTCTCTTGACATGCTCACAATCCCTGTTTCTTATAACTGCTAAGTGAACCGAACCAGGAACTGCACTCTTGTTCCTGTCACACTAACTCTGGTTCTGTACTCCGCTAAATAATCACAAGGCTCAACAACTTTTAAGGCTTAAGACAATGAACTTAAGAGCTGTTCCCGTAGGACCTAGGAGCAGCTGCATTGTCCACGCATGAGCCTGCCGTGGGAACTGGTAAGAAGATTGTGTTATGGTCCAGCCCATTTGTGTTTTTTATGAATGTTAAGACCTACCTTTGCCCCAGCATGTTAAGCCCTCCTTCTCAGGAGAGGTGGGCTTCTGCTCCCAATCAGTTTCCTCACTTTGGAATTAATTAAACTTCTCTTTAATCCCTGTCACACCTGCCTCTGGCCTGCTGTGTTTGGCTCTGGCCAACCCCAGATTACAGGATGGTTCTGATACAATTGACAAGGACCAATGACATGTCTTGACTTGTTTGTGAACTGGATTTAAGTGAAGCAGAGTTGCACAAAATTGTCGGCCTCACTCTCTTTTCCTCAGTCATCAAAGTCCAGTGGCAAGACAAAAGTTAAGATGACTGGCAACAGCCTGGGATGTAGTAGATAGACTTGGTGTCTTAGATGTTTAAGGAAATTCTAAGCTCTCTGAAGTACCTGCTTCAACAGCTTTCATAGCCACTGGAATAAATTGTTCTCACCTACCCTTTTCACCAGGGGAAGTCTTCTCATGCTTGGGGTAGACATCCTCCTAACTCACCAATGGGTTTGAGGCTTGTCAGTTACCCTCAACCTGGTTTAGCCTATCTGCCTACTGGGGTGTGGCTGCTGCAAATGATAAAGCTTCTTGGAGTCACAGGTGAGGGTTGGATGAAAGATGGTCACCAAAGATGGATGAGCAGCCCTGAGAAGGGCACAGCAAGCCCTCACACCAGAGGTTGTAGTCCTCCCTGAATACTCCATACAAACTACTCAGGCAATTACAGAATTAGGATGATTTCCACTGGGTTTTTCCTGTTCATGCCAATTAGATAATCAAAGTGAATGGATGATGGAAAGAAGGAACTCCAGTAGGAGAAGCAGAGAAACTGGTAAAAGTGTATTCCAGAAGCTCTACAGAAACACTTGACTCATGTTGGGCTTGAGATCAGAAGCAAATGATTTAGTTTTTTTGTTTGTTTTTAATTTTTTAAATTATGAATTTAAATACCAAATAAAATAAGCATTTTCACATTTAAAATCAAATAGATAAAAAAGAGCGCATAAAGCTGTGAGTTTCTATTATATGAGGCATTTTTTCTTTTAAATATATGATAACTTTGACATATAATTTTCAAAACTGCCCTATTTTTCTGTTTCCTTCTGGCCTCTACTCTGTTCTTTTCTATAAATTAAAAAAATGCTTCGATGTCCATTTTTTTCTTTCTTTTTTTTTGGGGGGATCACCCTATCTTAAATCTCCCTTTGCCTTTCCACTTCCCTCTCCCATTTAAAAAAATTGTAACATATGCAGAGCCAAACAAAATGTATTCCCACACTGTTCATGTCCAAAAACATGTCTCATTCTCTACTTTGAGTTTATCATCTCTTTTTCAGAAGGTGGGCGGGATACTTCATCATCCATCTCCTAGAATTATGGTTGGTCATCGCATGGATCAAGGTTTTAAGTTCTTCAAAGTTATCTTCTTTTATACTGTTGTAGCACAATTTTTTCCCCCCAGTACTGTTCACTTCACTATGCAACAGTTTATACAAGTCTTCAAAGATTTCTCTGAACCCATTGCTTTTGCCATTTCTCATAGAACTCTAATACTATGACACCCATATGCAGCAACTTGTTTAGCCATTTCCTAATTGATAGGTACATCTTTAGTTTCCAGGTTTTTTTGGGGGGGGTTGGTTATTATAAAAAAAACTGCTATAAATGTTTTTGTGCATGTGAGACCTTTTCAATTTTGATCTCTTCTGAATATAAGCTTAGTAGCGGTATTACTGGGAAAAAAGTAATAGTTTGGTTTGATAGTTTGGTGACTTTAAGGGCATAGTTCCAAATTGCTTTCCAGAATTGCAGAACAAATTCACAGCTCTACCAGAAATGTATGCACATGCCTGTTTTCCTGTAAGCTTCTCAAACAATTGTCATTTTCCTATTTGGCGTAGTAGAGACAAATCATTTGTGACTCTGTAGTTTCTCCAGTTCTAGAAATATAGATTTTAGAGTTATAAGGGACCTTCAGTGTTATCCAGTCCAACTCCCTCAGTTTCTGAGAAATCTGAGGCAGTGAATCACCACAGATGTTTAAAAAGCACAGCTAAGATTTGAGTCCAGATTCCCTGACTCTAAATCTAGTGGTCTTTCCACTGTACCACAGTACCTTCTGTGGATCTCAGCTTCCTCTAGTACCGTGACTGCCTGGAGGTGAATGAGTTTTAGCACTGGGTATGACTTACTTCTCCATGTGGTGACTGTCTACATACCTGGTCTCCTTCACAATCCTCCAGCAGTGGGTATCGTGTCCACTCCCCACCTCTACTTCTGAGGTGCTATTGTAGTGATAATCCTATTCTGGGGACCTACCCTCCCTCAAACCCTCATAGAGCTGAGGGCTAGTCTCTCCCAAAGTTGGGTCACCTTCTCTCCTGAAGCAATGATACCCATGGTCATAGTGTACTTTGTACCACTTCCTTGCCCACCTCCCTATGACCCCCAAATGAATTTGCTGCAGGCTGGTTTTTTTAAGCTAACTAACCTCTGGCTTTCTCATCTATAATTTGGGGAAGTTGGGCATCCAACCCTTTCTAGCTCTGAATTTGTGGTAAAGGTTAGTTCATGAGGTCACTTGGATGACAAATGCTTCTTCTCTGGGTCCTCGTGATTTCAATTCAACAAATGCCCTAGGGATACACCAATTTAAAAAAGATAAAATTAAAATAAGTTGATCCATTTAATTTTTACAACCATCTTGAAATAGGGAAGGTAGGGATTATTAGCCCCATATTATAAATAAGGGAAAACAAGCTTGGTAGAGGTTTGTTCCGCTCTTCATCTGCTGCCCTGCCCGGATTTTTCAACTCCACTGAGCAAGATGCCCCTACCAGGTGAAACTCATCACCCCTTCTTTTATCACCATGCTGCTAACTCGGGTCTTGACTGACACCACCCCTCTTAGTCTTTGCTCCCTTCTGATTGGAGGGCTGGATGATAGAGAACCAAACTCCTCCCAATGCCTTCCTTTATAGGGGGCAGTAACTGGACTTTTGGATTTACTCCACTCTGTTGCTGCTGCCCTGCCTGGTTTTTCAACTCCATAAAATAAGGTGCTCCCCCTGGTGTCCCACCTCTCCTCTTTTGCTTCCTTTTGTGTGTTGTCTCCTCAGCTAGATTGTAAGCTCCTTGAGGGCAGGAAATGTTCTTTTAATTAATTATATCCCCAGGGCTTAGCAAAGTGCCTGGCACACAGTAGACACTTAATAAATGTTTAATATATTGAATTGGAAGTTAAGTGATTTGCCTGAGGTCACATAGCTAGCCAGTGTTAGTGTCAGAACTATGGCAGAATCCAAGAATTCTGATCTAAAACCAATGACACTCTTTCCATTGTACCTGGATTTCCTCTCATTTTTGCATGCAGTTTGTGATATTTATCACATTCTGCCTTACGTTGTTATTCATGTATTTATCTTATCTTTTCCTATTATAATGTTAGCTCTTTGAGGGAAGGGATTTTTTTTTCATTTTGGTCTTTATATATTAATTACCTCACACAGTGCCCTCAACACAGTTAATAAACATTTATTAAATTCTTACTATGTGCCAGGCATTGTGGCAAGCACTGGGGATACAAAGAAAGGTAAAAGACAGTCCTTGCTCTCAAGGAACTCACATTCTAATTAGGAAGACAACATGCAAACAACTATGTACATACAAGGTATGTACAGGATAAACTGGAAATCATCAATAGATTAAATAAGTGCCAGGCATTGTGCTTAGCTGGTTGGCTGATGTCCTTTGTGCTAGAAGAGGACCAAGATGACATCATTGTGTTGGAGTCAAGGTATAGTGCATTGGGTTGTGGCTGACCAGATAGAGTCTTCTGTGGAAGACTCTACCACAGATTGGGCACAAATAGTCCATATGAACACTTGGGTGGAAATGTCTCTAAGTTTGTTCGTGGAATGTTTCTTTTGAGCTACTGCAATTATGCTTTGTTTTTAGAGCACGGAACCTTCTCTGATGCTAAGTGGTCCTGTATCAGCATCTCCCATGTCTCACAATTGATTCCAAAATTCTTCAGAGAAACCTTGAGAGTGTCCTTGTATCACTTCTTCTGACCTCCATGTAAGCACTTGCCTTGTGTGAGTTCTCCATAAAATTGTCTATGGTAGGTGGAGTAGTGGATAGAACATTGGACTTGGAGTCTAGAAGACCTAAGTTCAAATCCTACCTCACACACTGACTGTGTGACATTTACTGACCCCTCTCAGCTGATGGTACTAAGCACTGAAGATACAAAGACACTGAAATGCATAGTCCCTGTCCTCAAGGAGCTCGCAATCTAATGGGTGAGACAACTATGTACATACAAGATGTATTGTAAATGTGAGATAATCTCAGAGGGAAGGCACTTTCAGTGGGGGAGGGAGGATCAAGTAAGGCTTCTTGCAGAAGGTAAGGTTTGAGCTAAGTCTTGAAGGAAGACAGGAAAAGGAAGTGAAGAGGGAAAGTTTAATAAATGCTTGTTGAATTGAGTTCTCTTATTTCCATCATTCCCCATTAGACTATAAATTCCTTGAGGCCAAGGACTGTGCATAGTACCCCATCACAGTCCTGCAAACAAAATAGATGCTCAATAAATGTTTGGGGAATGAATAAATAAATGAATGCCAAGGTAAATAATATTATCCTTTTAAATGTTTTCATTTACTTATTCATAAGCGTTTATTGAATGCCTATTCCAGTCAAGGCTCTGTCCTGGAACCTGGTGGAGAAATACAAAGGTGTGGTTCCTGCTTGTGTAGCTTACAACTTAGTATTCAAATAGAGAAGAGACTTGAATGGGGGTGGTGGACAGTAGGCCAGAGTGGAAATAGAGTGGTCTGGATTTTGCCCCAGATTTTTCTTTGCTTGCTCTACAAGCCTGGATCCATCATTAAACCTCCTTAGGTCTGTTATTTTATCTGGAAAATGGGTTAAATACTTTTCAGGTCATCTTATTTCCTACCTCAGAAAGGAACTAGAGAGAATGAATCAGAGCAAAGGGATTTATGACACTAGAAATGTTTTTACAAGAAAAAAGATTAAATGGATGGATTGTTGACATAATTTCTGCCTTTGACTGTCCTTGTGACAGAGCCTATTCATGAGTCACCTTCTGGCAAACTAGATGTTGGTCATAAAGAAATACAGGGGAGTGGGGGAAGGAGAGGGGGTTTGAAATGAAGGCATTTCCTACCATGGGATCAGTGATTCCAGCAGGTTTTTCTGCTCTCAAATATTCTGCCTTCTCAGGTACTATTGGAGATGCTAAGGCTATACTTTGGGCAATGAGCTTTGTCCATCAGGGGAAGGCCAATATAACACCACACTGCATTTGTTAAAATCTTATTTATTTGTTTATTTATTCACCCATTTATTTATTTATTTTTAGTTTTCAACATTCACGTTCGTAAGATTTTGAGTTCTAAATTTTCCTCTTCTCCCTTTCTGCCCCCCTTCCCAAGATGGTATGCAATCTGATACAGGCTATTATACATGTACAATCATATTAAACAAATTTCCATTTCGTATTGTGAAAGAAGAATAAGAACAAAAGGGAAAAACCAAGAAAAAGAAAAAAAAAGAGAAAATAGTGTGCTTCAATCTACATGCAGACTCCATAGTTCTTTTTCTGGATGTGGATAGCATTTTCCCTCATAAGACTATTGGAATTGGCTTAGATTATTGCGTTGCTGAGAAGAGATAAGTCTAACAAAGTTGGTCATTGCACAATGTTGCCGTTACTGTGTACTGTGTACTGTGATGTTCTGCTGGTTCTGCTCAGTTCACTTAGCATCAGTTTATGCAAGCCTTTCCAGGTTCTTCTGGAATCTCAGGATACATTTCCTTGTCCTTGCCAAGTTGGGTTCCAGACGAAATGGGCTTGAGTTGAAGGATGTTGCCTTGGATTAGAAATCAAGAACTTCCTGGCAATGAGTGTTTTAGAAACAGGAATGAGTTGCCAAGAAAGATCACAGAATCCCCTCCCCTGGGGTTGGGAGGTGATTGGCAGGGATAAAAATAAGGAAAAGCACCATAGTGATCACATCTTATGGCATTTTGGGATATCTGTGCAGTAAGTGTATAATCTTAGACTTGGAAGAGACTCTAGTTGCCTTATCTTGGATGATCTCTATGAATCAGAGAGTTTAAGAAAGTCGCCCAGGGTTAGACAGTGAGTTAAGTACCAATCCAGGACTAAAATCCAAATCTTTTGACTTTGAACACAGTGCTTCTTTAACTACGTCATGTGGCATTTAAATCAGTCACTCAAACAATGTGTAGAGTATTTAATAACTCTTCAAGGCAGAATTATTTATGAAGAGCAGTTGGAATAAATAAAATGATACATAGTTATGAGTTCTTAGAAATGGGGGAATCATTAGCATCTTTTGTCCAGTTGACATGATGTTTCTTCCTCCTGGGTTGGTCTAAGAAGACTGTAGTAATGACACTTTTTTAGTCTCTGAAATCTGTCCTTTGGTATGCAGGCCACTTTGATATCTTGACCCTTAATCATACTTGCTCTTCAATATTTTATGAAACCTATCATCTCATCCATGTGGGTTCTCTTTCCAGTGGTAGAGCCCTCCACCTGTCATTGCCTTTTCACCTTTTACAATTCTGGTCCATCCCCTTTTATAACATGTTCCCCCTCTTTCTTCTCCCCAAAGATCTGCCCATCACCTTGGAGACTGCTTAATTTCAGGGATATGGCACCCTTTTCAGTGTGCAAACACTTCCTCACATGAAAGGAAGTAAATTAAGTCCTTTACTGATAATGACCCATCTCATATTCAATCCAGCCAACAAACATTGATTGAACACCCACTGTGGCCAACACACTGGTGTCAAGGCAGTGGGAATAGAAGGGATAGATAGGGCAAGGACAGAACATTTTGAATAAAGTCAAAAGGTAATGAAATATGACTTAGATTGAGGAGAGCTAAGGAGAGCACCATGGGTTTGCATACCTGCTTATTAAATAAAGGTCTCAAGCAACAACAAAAAAACTTAATGAGAACCAACCAACTAGAATTCTCATTTCATTATTACCCTCCTTCTCATCTGATCCTCACAGTAAGTATGTAGGCAAGGTGATATTATTGGTCCCATGTGGTGATATTATGGGTCCATGATGGAGAGGTTGGGGCCCTAGAGGGTTGAATCAGTTACTCAGAGACATGTGGCTGGTTGGTGTAAGGACTTAGAGGGGAGCCCAGGTCTCAAGAACCAGATCGATATTCCTTTGTTCAGTGGCACGATGTAAGTATCTGGTTATCTACATACTCTATACCATTCAGAGAGGAACTAAGTGGTAAATAAGAGTGCCAATTACTTTTAAATGAATTCAAATCTTCAGGTACAGGTGAATTACACTCCTAGGCTGCTGATAAAGGGACTTTCTGATGCTATCTCAAAGGCACTGCTGAGAAGAAAAGAGGTCTAGATGAAAGACAGTCCAAAGTTGTGCAGAAAGGATTCCTATTCAAGGAAGGCTGAACAAGACAATTCTGAGATCCCCACTTACTTTAAGCTTCTGTGAGCTTATATTTTTATACAGTACTCTAAGGTTTACAATGTGCTTTCCTCAAAATAACCTATGGATAGATAGTGAGAGTATCATTTACCCCCTTTGAAAGGTAAGGAAACCGAGTCTCAGAGAGGTTAAGTGACTTGCTTAAAGTTATACTGCTAATAAGTGTTGAGGTCAAGATTTGTGCCCAGGACTCCAAGAGCAAAGCTTTGATGCTACCCTGAGTTGTTTGCTATGTGAATAGTCCTGGACAAGTCATTTAATCCTGTTTGCTGCAGTTTTCTCATGTGCAGAAGGAGCTGGAGAAGGAAATGGCAAACCATTCCAGTATCTAGGGTCACAAAGAATCAGAAAGACTGAAATGACTCAACACCAACAACAATCCTGTGCAAGTGATGGGTACAAGGTATAAGATGCAGGTTTGCCTTCAGAAAGCTCATAGTCTATTCTATCCAGGGAGGTACAACATAAAATAGAATAACGCAGGAGAGTAGATAAACAAGTTGCAGTGTGATGTAGTAGAAAGAGCACTAGCTTTGGCATCAGAGTCACTGGCTTCCAACCCTGGCTCTGCTATGTACTGTGAGTACTATTAAGCAAGTGGGGACCCCTGGGGGAGGCCATTTCCTTATCTGCAAAATTCAGAAATTGGACTCCAACTTACCTTTCCACACTTATTTTATATTATTCACCTTCATGAACTCTATATTCCAGGCAAGTGGTTCCTGGAAGTTGGCATTCCATTTCCTGTCTCCATGAATTAGCATTGGTAGCCAGTGTCTGGAACACATGCCCTCTTCACTTCCACTTTTCAGAATCCCTGTTCTTTTTTCAAATGAATGGTGAGCTTTTTTCAAAGCTCAACTCATGGGCCACTTCATCTGAGAAACCTTCTATTATCTCCCCTAGTCATTAATATTCTCCCACTCATCAAATTATGTTGTATTTATTGATTCGTATAGTTATTATATATCCTCAATAGCATATAAGCTCCTTGAGGGAATGGAGCTGTTTTATCTGTGCATATATTTGTTCTTCTAGCCCCTGGCAAAGCTGTCTACACATGTTAAGCATTTATTAAGAGTTTGTTGAATTGAGTGGAATTATTTTGGGTTGGAAGATCTCTGAAGTCTCTTCTAAATATAAGTCCTGCAATCCATGGCAAGTCATTGAAGGCCTAGGATATTCTTAAAAGTTTTCCTAAGAGTATTTGTTTGATATTTAAAGGTGCTTCACAACCCAGCCCCTTCCCACCTTTCCTATCTTCTTACATTTTACTTCCTTGCAGTCTATGATCCACTGATACAGGTCTGCTTCCCATGACTTGAAGAAGATAACTCCTTCTTCCTCTCCCATCTTTGTGCCTTTGCATTGGCCATTTCCTTATGCCTGAAATGCTCTGCCTTTTGATGTCTCTAGCTCAAATATTGACTCGCTTTAAATGTTGTCTTCTGTAGGAGACTTTCCTTTGTCCAACCAATCACTTGAGCCTTTCTTTCTAAAATTATGTTCCTTTTACTTGCTCTCTCTGTCTGTCATGTATGTATGTGTGAATATATGTATACATATGTATATATATAAATGAAATATATGTATATACATGCATATGTATATATACAAATATATGTGAATGTATACACATACATATACAAAGATATGTAAATCTATATCTATATGTATATGAGTATGTAGGAAAAAATTGATATCTTCTTATTTACCTATTTATTTACATGTTATCTCTCCTATTAGAATACACTTTCTTTGAGAGTAGGGACTATTTTTTTTTCTTTCATTGTATCCCCAGTACTCAGCCCAGGGCTTAGCACCTAGCAGGTCTTAACAAATATTTGTTCATTGATTGAGCCTTAAATGATGGGCGGATTTCAACAGGTAGAGAGGAATGGGCAGGGTATTCAGGGTAGGAACAGGATAAAGAAAGGAATAGATATGATGAACCTCATGTGTACAGAGGATCAATAATAAGGTTAGACTGGTGTGGAGCTTCCACAATGAAGAGGAGGAAGGCAGTAAATTAAGTTAAAGTCACATTCAATAAACATTTGCTAGGAATCTCTTATCTTCTACTCCTATGGTTGCGGCTGTTATCCTTAGTTCTCTAAGAGGCCCAAAATGACATCACTATTTCAGAGTCAAGTTACAGTGCGTCTGACTGTGAATGATCAGACCAATGTGAGCTTGGAATGCTCTACCACAGGTTGGGAACAAATAGTCCATGTGAATATTTGGAGTGGATTCTTTAAATCTGCACATCTCATGTTTCATTTGAGCTACTTCAATTCTGCTTTGCTCAAAGAGCACAGCACCTTCTGTGATGAGGGCACACCATGCTGGGCAGTCCTATGGCAGTGTCTCCCAGGTCATACAATCAATTCCAAAGTTCTTAAGAGAGACCTTGAGAGTGTCCTTGTATTGCTTCTTCTGACCACTCTGAGCACTTGCCCTGTGTAACTTCTCCATAAAACAGTCTTTTAGGCAAGCATACATTTGGCATTCGAACAATGTAGCCAGTCCATCATAGCTGAGCTCTCTGAAGCAGAGTTTGAATGCTTGGCAGTTTAGTTTGAGAAAGGACCTCAGTGTCTGGTATCTTATCCTGCCAGGTGATCTTCAGAGTCTTCCCAAGACAATTCAAATGGAAATGATTCAGTTTCCTGCCATGGTGCTGGTATACTGTCCAGGTTTCACAGGCATGCAACAAGGTCAGTACAATGACTCTGTAGACTTTCAGTTTGGTACTCAGTCTAATACCCCTTCTCTCCCATACTTTCCCTTGGATCCTCCCAAACACTGAGCTAGCTCTGGCAATGCGTGTGTCAACCTCATTATCAATGTGTACACCCATTGAAAGCAGACTGCCAAGGCAAGTGAACTTATCCACAGCATTTAAAATTCCATTTGCTGTAACCAGTGGTTCCACATGTGGGTGGTGTGGTGCTAGTTGATGCAGCACCATCATGGAGTTGATGGAACTAGTTAATGGTGTTTTCTTGGTGTTAATTGTTAGACCAAAATTAGCACAAGCGACAAAGAAGCAATCCATACTTTGTTGCATCTCATCTTCAGAGGCTGCATTGAGAGTACAATCTTCTGCAAACAGCAAATCATGTACCAACACTCTCTCCACTTTGGTCTTGGCTTATAGCCTTTTCAAATTGAAGAATTTACTATCAATGAGGTAGCTGAGCTATACTCAAATCTAGAGATAGAAAAATTAAGAACAATTAAAAAATATTATGCACAAGCCAGGGTCAGTTATGAATATTTATCAAAGTACTGTGAGGGCCATTGGGTTGGTGTGTTAGCTAGATAATCCATTTGTCATATTTAAGCAATTAGAGCTACCCCAAAATAGAATGAGTTTGCTTCTGGGAATGGAGTTGGGTTAGTGAATTTTCTAATAGTAGAGATATTTAACCAGAATCTAGCTGACTATTTGTTAGGGGTATTATAAAGGGGATTTATATTTCAAGTAAGGATTGAATTAGATGCTCTAAGATTATTTTATGTCTCATTTACCTGGATGTTAATCCCATTCATGCAAGTCTCTGCTTCTTTTAGGAACATATTTTTGATATTCTGAAGTATACTTGCCTCATCTTTTTCATTTACAAAATGGACATAACAGGGGTGCAGAGCAGTCACCACCAACAGAATAGAAAGGGGGATTGGAATCGATAGATGTAATCTATGTTGTTTATCTTTTAAACACCATTAACCACAAATTAGCTGATGCTTTTGTGGCTGCAAATTAATTGATTCCATTAGAGAACAGTCAATTAGAATATGATTACTTCTTCCCACTCTGCGTTAGCTGTCTGGCTAGGATTGGGCCTTTCCTCTCCTGCATCTTTTTTTTTTTCCATTCTTGGCTCATTGGTCTGGATCAGTAGAGCAGGCTGACTCCTAGGTTAAATGTGGGGAGGCTTGTCAAGTGCTGGTGACAAAGCAAAATGAACATACACTGAAAAACGGGCTCTTTTTTTGCAAGAAAAAAATAAGAAAACAAAATCTAGAAAATTTCCAAATTTCCCAAGAGTAGAAGAGATGCTGTCTGCCTTCTCTAGAGTCTCCACAGATCTGGAGTGGCAGTGGCCAACATCTAGGTACAATTCTCAGGGCCATTAGTCACTACCTATACCTATCCTGGGACCCTGAAGGAGCAAAGTGAGGTAAGGATGAATTGTAGAACCCGTTTCCTTCCCTTGCTCCTCCCCCAGTCCAGACTGCTCAAGGTGCCAAGGCTTCCACAGCTTCAGGTTTGAATCCTACTGAACATTTTCTGCAGGACCTTCTATCTTACCCTATCCCTCCTCCCTCCTTTCCCTCTGCTCAATAACCAGGCAAGGTGATCTGGTGAGAAAAGCTCTGGATTCAGAATTAGAGGATCTGAGATCAATTCCCAGCCCTGTTGCTTACTAGATTTGGGATAGAGGGCAAGTAACTTTCTCTCTCTGGACCTCAATAAAATCAGGAAATTGGATGGATGATCTCTAAAGTTCTTTTCCAGTGTTGATGAAACCTATGAAATAGGAAGCATGATCATGACCTCTTTCAAGGGAAGGGGCCATAATGGGATCATTTACAAATAAAAATATCATCAAACATGGAAAGAGACAGGGTCTGGGCTCTAAGCAATTTGACGGAACCTTGATAAGCATCCAGGAGTTATCAGGTCAGTGGTGTGTTGGTAAATGTTTAACAACCAGAAAAAAAGAAATACCCTCATGATACATGTTTAAGTTTTTTTGTTGTTGTCAATTGTTTTGGGTCATGTCCAACTCTTCATGACACCATTTGGGGTTTTCTTGGCAAAGATCTTGGAGTGGTTTGTCATTTCCTTCTCCACCTCATTTTACTGATGAGGATACTGAGGCAACGGGGTTCAGTGACTTGCCTAGGGTCACACAGCTAGTAAGTTTCCAAGGCTGAAATTGAACTCAAATCCTCCTAACTTCAGGTCTAGCACTCTGTCCACTACACCACCTTGCTGCCCACTTTCAGATTTAATCTGCATCATTCATGTTTTTCCCATTACTTTCTTAAGTCTAGATGATTAAAAAAAATGGATCATGATTGTAGCATTTGCTGATTTTGGAGGTGTAAATCTTCAAAGTGAAAATTTAACAATTCTATCTCATCAGTGGCTGGCTTTAGCAAACCCCTTGATCAGGCCCATTCACAACTCCTTTTAATCATAGATTGACAGAGAATGCAGAGGACCATATAGGATCATAGATGTAGAGCTGAAAAGTCCTTCAGAGGCTATCTAGTTCGACCTTTGCATTTTGCAGATGAGAAAACTGAGGACCAAGAGAGTTAAGTGGCCTGTCTAAAGCCATGCAGGTAGTAAGCATCAGAAGTGAGATTCAAAGACAGATCTTTTGACTCCAGAATTAGGGATCTTTCTACTGTGCCATACTGCTTAGAAAGCCAACTGGATAACCAATTATCAATGGGAAATCATTCTTTCCAGAAAACTGGAAAACTAAATTCATCATCATCATCATCATCATCATTATTATTATTATTATTATTATTATTTATTTTGGTATTCCTACTCTGTGTCAGGTACTGTTCTTGATGCAAAGATACAAATTCCTCTCTTTAAGTGGCATAAAACTTACTTGTGGAGACAGACCATAGAACCAGAACTATAGACTCTGAGAGCTGGAAGTACCTTAGAACATAGTACACAAATGTTAGAGGTAGAAGAGACCTTAAAATGTAGACTGTGGGATGTCAGAGCTTCAAGGAACCATAGACTATACAATGTCAAATGTCAGAACTGGAAGAGGCCTTACACCATGGGCCAAGTGATCTCCAAAGTGAAATGTACCATAGAATGTTAGAAATCAAGGGCATTTAGAACATAAATATAGAATGACAGAACTGGAAGAATCTTAAAAGATCATCTAAATCCAGCCTGCTCCCTTTAAAAATGAGGAAATTGAAGCCCAGAGAAGGTAGTTGATGACAGAACCAGGATACTTGATTGATTAACAAAAAAAATTGAAAAGTCTTCCCCTTGCTCCTCTAATTATAATTTTCTGGGAGAGAGGAAAGAATAGGATGTTGTTTCAGCTAAAGAAGTTAACCTTTTCAAGTAGAAAACCACTGGGAAGAGCATTCAGAATGCAAAGCAGGTTCTAGGATAGCAGGAGGTGACTTGGACAGACAAAATTTTCTCTTTTGTTGTTGTTAATGTTGAATTGTTTTAGTTGTATTGGACTCTTCAGGGCCCCATTTAGGGTTCTCTTGGCAAAGATACTGAAATGATTTGCCATTTCCTTCTCCAGCTCTTTTTATAGGTGAGGAAAGTGAGGCAAACAGGGGTAAGTGACTTGCACAGGGTCACACAGCTAGTAAGTCTCTTAGGCCATATTTTAATTTAGGAAAATGAACCTTCCTGACTCCAGGGCCAACACTCTATCCCCTGTACCACCTAGTTGCCCCTACCTTTCCTCTCCCCTCTTTTAATTTTAGGCAGTGGCCAAACAATCTTCCCCATTTCCTCACTGGAGGCTCTCTATCAACATTTTGAATTTCTTGTATTTTCACTCTCCCTTAAAGAGATCCCACCCTTGCCAGCAAAGGGACCTTTTAGACAGAAGGATGAAATGAGATGTTCTGTGATATTTTCCTGGGAACTTTAACTAAACATTGAAGGAAATGGGAGCTGGAGATTTTTACAGTGTGATTAGAAACACCATGGGGAGCATAAGCATAAACCTTTTTTTAATTCTCTCCTTTTCCAGCATTTAATAGCTTGACAGTAGCCTCTCCATAGCAGTTGCTCAGACCCAGTGTGCATGCTTCTCTAGTAAGACACAGCTCTCTGGAACTGGACTGTAAGATAGGTACTTGCTTTCCTATAGGTGATTAACTTTGTAAGGGGAGGAAGGCGGAATGAAGAATCATGTCCAAGATGCTGCGCTTTGCAATAAACCTGTCCCTGTTTCTGTTCCTGGTCCTTGGTAGGATCTCAGGCTCAAAGGGTCCCGGCTCTTATGTAGCCAAGGACTTAGGGAATAGCTGGGAAAATTGTGGCGTATCCATGTGATAGAATATTTTTGCTGTTGTTCAGTCATTTTCCATCATGTCTGACTCTTCATGACCCCCTGGGTTTTTGGGTTCTGTTTTCATTTTTTTGGCAAAGATACTGGAATGGTTTTGCCATTTCCTTCTTCAGCTTATTTTACAGATGAGAAAACTGAGGCAAATAAAGTTAAGTGACTTGCCCAGGGTCACACAGCTAGTAAGTATCTGAGGCCAGATTTGAATTCAGAAATGAGTTTTCCCGATTCTAGGCTCTGTCACTCTATCCATTGCACCAGTAAGCTACCCATTATTTAGTTAAATTCATATAATAAACATGTGTATGCTTTCAGCAAACTATTTCTTGTTTAATGTTTATGGTCTTATCTATGGCTTTATTGTCAATTTTGTTGATTTCAATGCTTATGTAAAGATCACTGAAGTTATCATTGAATTTTCAAAATTAAGAAACAATCTGTGATTCCATGGGAGACCTCCAACTAACTTGGATGATGACTTAGTAGATAAATACTAGGGAGCTCCCTGATGCACATAGAGGTACAGTGACTTGCTTAAGGTCAAAGAGCTAATAAGACTCAGATTTGGGAGTTGACCTGGGGCCAGCACTCTGTCCACCAATGACTCTATTATACATAAATATGCAGGGTGTCTCAAACATCTTAGTGCATACTAAGTGCATACTAAGATGTTTGAGACATCCTGTTTATACCTACATATATTTACATATATCTATTCTAGAATATATTTATAGAAACATATATCTTAAAAGAACCTGGTCTCCTTCTTTCCTCTACAGCTCTCCCCATCCACTTGTGTGTTTAGCATGTATTTAATAGTGGACATTTCAGATGCCACAGAAGATGAGGGCTTGTTAAATTACCACCCACAAGGAGTCACCCTTTCAATCCCCCATGCTTTGTGCCATTGGATAATTAATCCTTCCTTTGGAGTAAAGTAGTGTTTAAAGACTTTTTTTTAATGCAAAAAAGATTACATGAGAGAAATAAAATACACCAGTCCATCGGCACCCTCTAATACATGGATTTGTTTACCTGATAGCCTGGGACTGGAAGAATGGGACACAGGTCTGGTAAGATAAAATGAGATAATATTTGTAAAGCACTCAGCACAGTGCCTGGTGCTGTATAAATGCTTGTCCCTTTCTCCTCTCCCTTCCCTCTACCCCTCCTCCCAAGAAGACCCAAAACTCTGGATTACTAAAAGAGGAGACACCTAGGGCTATTGGGGATTCCATTGCCTAATCAGGGCAACCAAATATAGTGCAAAGAACATTGTACAGGGGGGAATCAAGATGCTTGAATCCCAGCTTTGCTACTCACTACCCTTGTGGCCTTGGGTGAATCTTTTTGGGGTCCTTACTCTCTGGCTCTATAACATGTGGGGATTAGGCTAGCTGCCCTCTAGATCCCTTCCAGTTCTGAAATTTTAGGATTCTCTTAGATTCTAAAAGTGAATGCTTTCCGATTTCCTTTTGGAGGTCCTATAATGACTCAACTTCCTTTATCCCTACTCATCTTAAACCCCAGGATCATAGGCTCCTAGGACCATTGAAGTCAGAACTAGAAGTGAAACCAGAGATCACCTAAACCAGTGGTGTCAAACTCAAAAAGAAACAGATCCCAGCTGGATACTGATGCATACTGATTTAGAAAACCACAAATTAACATCATCTATGTTTTACTGTATTTTTATTTTGTTTAAATTTTCCCAATTACATTTTAATCTGGCTCAAGTCTGCACTTTGGGAGCATGTTTGACACCCTTGATCTAGAACAAGGGAGGGGAACCTGCGGCCTAGAGGCCACAGGTTCTGCATCCCTGATTCTAGAATAACGTCATTTTATAGAAGAAATTAACCTTACTTCCTTAATATTCCAACTGGAATGCTACGCTAAATGAATCGTACAATCTCAGAGTTGGAAAAGACTTTGGCCATCATCCAGTCCAGTCCCAGCATTCTAAAGATGTGGAAACTGAGACCTAGTAGGGCTAAACTGCTCTTTCAAGATCATAGAGGCAGTAAGGCCAGAAACAGAATTCAAACCCAGGTCCTGTGACTAATAACCTAGAATTCTCGCTGCTGCATTAAGCTGAAGGGCACAGTTTCAAGTAGCTTCTCTATCCAGGTTACCTTATTTGCTCCTTGCCAACATCCCTTCCAAAATATGGATCCCAGAGCTGAAGACAATACTAACCAGAGCCAACAATGGCAAGGCTATCATCTTTTCATTTTGTGACCCTTTTTTTTCTTCCAAAAATGACAACCAAGAGTGAATCCATTCCCTTGTTAGGTCCTGGCAACAATCCTATGACAGAGGCAGGGAAGGCATTATTCCCATTTGACAAGCAAGCTGATTGAGGCTCAGCAAAGTAAAGTGATTTGCCCTTATTTCCAAGACTATTAAAAGTAGAGTCCAGGCTTGAGTTCAGGTCTGACTCACTACCCAGCGCTTTTTCTGCTTGGCACCTCTGGTTCAGTTGATAGGATTTTAGGATTATAACATCATAGTACTAGAGCTTGAAAGCCCCTCAGAGGTGATCTAGTCCTAGCCACTCATTTTGTGGATAAGAAACAGATTCAAAGAGGAGAGGTCATTTGGTCCATCAGAAATGGTTCGAACATTGGTCTAGGGCACCAGCTAAATACTGGCTAAGAGATGACACCCAATCAATTTCTTACAGAAACCAGTCCTGATCACTCAGGTCAACAGCATTTCTCAGGGGTAGTAGGTGGGGATATGCAGGATTTGCCCAGCTAAAATATTATCTCTCCTTTTTTTTTTGTCCTCATTTAATGTCCTCTCACAGTGAATGCAGAAAAAACCAACATTTGCTTTCCCCACTGATTTTCTGCTCAGCTGCCTTTTGTGGAATTTTAATAATGCCAAATGTTTTGCTGACCTTTTATGGAGAAGCATGGAAAATTTCCGTTTGGCTGTCAAGGTTTAGTGAACTGAAAACTGGCCCATGGAAATGCCCCTAAAGAAATCTCTTCTGCCCAGGGCTGGAAGCTTCAGAGTTGAATCATGTAGTCTGGTGACTAATACCTGCATGCATATTTCATTGTTTGATCATTTTGTCCTGCAAATGATTGCCCACTGGAACAGGGACATCCTTTCCTGATAGTTTTGCTCCTCAGCCTGATGCTAGTGAGAGGGAGAAAAGATGTTTCCACTCACCTTTTCAGCAGCAACCATCTTTCATTTCTTCAGAAAGAAATGAAAACATATATTGTCATGTAATAATATTTACCAAAAAAAAAAAATCTGGAGCTAAAACTAACAGACAACCTGAATAACACTAATCATTCAGCAGCTCTCCCAACTAACTAGACTCTATAATCCCTGCTATGAAGGAGTCTTTCTTTTTTAGTTCACTGGCATTTTATTTGTTTTACCTTCCAAAAGTGCACGAGATGGGGAGAGGAATTTTGATAGTAATGCAGGGTGAACGGCATGAAGACATTTTCTGAATAACACATCAGAGCATCCATCAGTAGGAGGGTTTTTTCCCTTCTGCCTTTAGTAACAACGATGAATCAAGCATTTAAATGTGATTTTTAGACTGAAATGTACACTGGGGATTTGTTTGACAAGAAAGGAAGCTCTGCCCAAATAGATAATAGAAATGGACCCTCCTTTGGGATTTCTTTCTTTCTTTCTTTCTTTCTTTCTTTCTTTCTTTCTTTCTTTCTTTCTTTCTTTCTTTCTTTCTTTCTTTCTTTCTTTCTTTCTTCTTTCTTCTTTCTATGGCATACAGAGGAGGGGGAATTAATTGAGTGGTAACATATCTTACTCTCAAACTGAGATTCTATGATACCGTAAATTTGGGTGAGAGAGTTCAGAGATGACTGACCTCAGAAGTCATTTAGTCCAGACTCCTACCCAATGTAGGAAGGCCCAGGACTACATCCTTGAAAGATGGTCATCTGGCTTTTTCATGAATACTTCTAGGGATAAAGAACTCACTACCTATTGAGACTGCCATTTTCAGATAACGAGGTTGTTTTCATGGGATTTAGAAATGGGAGAACCTTAAAAAGCACCTAGTTCAACCTTCTTCATTTTACTAATGAGGAAATTGGAGCCTAGAGAGGCTGAATGACTGGCCCGAGGTTTCATGGATGCTAAATAATGGAGCCAGGATTTAAAACTAAGTTTCCTAATTGCAAACCAATGCTCTTTCAACTGTACTTCACTGGGAAGTTCTTCCATATATCAACATGAAATCCACCTCCTTGTAACTCCCACCCATTGGTCCTCTGGTCACCCTTTGGCCCTGCCTCCTAACTTTGATGTCCACTTGCCAGTTCCATTTGTATTCACAGAATCCTCCCATCCCTCACCCCACGCCTCCCCACTCCTGCTTGGGAGTTCAGCCTAGACTACCTGTCCCTTTGCTCTGACAACACCTGACTTGAAGCTGATGATCTTTTGGGCAGCTTTTCTAGTTGAGCACTGACAAGTCCTATCTGCCAATGAGGGAGAAAAAAATCAAAAGCTATTCATCTACCTGTTCAGTGAAGTGAGAAACTCTACTGTCACAGCCTTCAAACCATGTTAGTGTTTCAGCACAGTAGAAGGGAATGGATGCCTAACCCAAGGAGACAATTTAGCCTGTTGGTTTTTGGGGGGGTAGTAACTGGACAGGAGAAAAGAAATAGAATACAAGGGAGTTTGATAAAGTTATGTAATTGGATTAATGGAAGACTAGAAAGAACACTTTATCAAAGCATCCTTTTATCATCCTAGTGTCTGTCAAGACTCGTGTTACTTTATCTAGGAAGCCATTTTAAATCTCCTTCCTTGCCCCCCCATCCCAAATTATCTTGTGTCCCTTTTGTGCATTTAATGTCACACACATATTTACATATGAATATATCTTGCTTTTTTGCATAATCTTGTATATACCTATGAAGATACATTATTTCCCCCAATAGAATGTAAATTTCTTAAGGGCAGGGACTGTTTCACTTTTTTATTTGTATTTTTAATGCCTGGGATATAGTAATTACTTAGTACTTGCTTGTTGATTGTCATGATAAACTAATTCCTGATGTACAATGAGCTAGCAAAGCTCAGCTCAGAATCTTAAGTAGAAATTCTGGTGACTGGTTAATCATGAAACACAACTTCAAATCATTTTTAAAAGAAATGCAATTGGATGAAGGAAAACCTCAGGACTTCTTTGTCAGAGACCCTAAGTGGAGGAAAGGTGATTTGTTTAAGGAGACACTCACCTGGGGTCTGGGCAAGGAGGTTGGAAGATGAATGCCATGTGATTGTTTCCTATCTTAGATAATTTTTCTTGATGATCAAATGCTATTAATGCTCTTTAAATTTTAGTGTCCAGATGCTTCTTCCCTAGTTACTTACAGCTCAGGCCTACCCAGTTATGGAAACTTGAGGATTGTCTACCCCCTCCATAGCATCTTTCTTCAAACCAAGGTCATTAGTGTCTGTGGGGGTTTTTTTCCCCTTCACTAAAAATCTCCCTTTGATTCATCATCATAGCATGAAGATGGCCCCTGTATTCTCAAAGGCTATGGAATGGCTTGTCATATAAATCCAGTGATAGATGCTGTCAGTTAACAAAACATTCAGTAAATTCTTACTACCTGTCCACCACTATGCTGTCTGGAGATACAAAAAAAAGCAAAAAACATGGCCCTTGCCTTCAAGCAGCTCCCATCATAATGGAGGAGACCACATACAAAAAATTGTATATGCAAGATATAGTTAGTGTAAATGGAAGGTAATCTCAGAGGGAAGTCATTCCCAGTTGGGTAGGGGAAAGGAAATAAGCATTATATAGTAAGTAGCTCCTATGTGCCAGGCACTTTGCTAAGCACTTAACAAATATTTTCTCTTTTGATCCTCACAACAACCTTGAGGGTTAGGTGCTGTAGTATCCCCATTTTATAGTTGAGGAAACGGAGGCAGACAGGGTTAAATGACTTACCCAAAGTTACACAGCTAATAGACATCTGAGGCTGGGTTTGAACTCAGGTCTTCCTGACTCCTGTCCTAGCGCTTTACTCATTGTGCCACCTAGCTGCCCCCTAGTGGTGAGGACTGCTTCCTGCAGAAGGCGGGATTTGAACTGTTAGAAAGCAAGGCAGGTAAGCCAGGAAGTGAAAGGTAAGGAGGGAGAGAATTCCAGGCTTGGGTGATATCCAGTGGAAAAAAAATATGAAATTGAGAGATGTGGGGCAGGTAGGTGAGATATAGCATGGTTGATAGAGCAGTGGCCCTGGAGTCAGGAGGACCTGAGTTCAAAAGCAGCCTCAGGCACTTCCTATGTGAGCCTGGACAAGTCACTTAATCCAGATTGTGTCTTCACAGCCCCCTCCTCCCTGCACCACCAAAAAAAGAAGAAAGAAAGAGAGAGAGAAAGAGATGGAATGTTATATATGAAGAACAGCAACTAGGCCAGTATCCTTGGATTGTAGAGTATGTGGACAGAAGTAAAAAGTAGGGAGAAAGAAGATCACAGAGATAGGAGGGCACTAGGTTCTGAAGGGCTTAAAAGCCAAACAGAAAATTTTATATTTTATGTTGGAGGTAATAAGAAGTCACTGGAGTTTATTGAATAGGAGGGTGATGTGGTCAGACCCACACTTGCTATGACTGTTGTCTCAAGAAAAGTCTAGTTAAGAAACTTCTCTGTAGAAAGTTGGCCAGCAAGAGGATGAATATTTTTGGCCACAGCATTTTATCCCCTAAGAGAGGGAGAGATAATGCTTTGTCAGTATTGTCCTGAACAAGGTGTTTTAGATTCCCCTGCACTGAAGAAATCACAGAAGAAAGTGGGTGCAAGATATTGTTATGCAAGTCATAGAATCTCAGAGATAGAAAGGATCTTAGAGAGTATTTACTGACTCCACAATTTGGGTGAGCCTCTTTAACATTTATTTTTGGAAGGGAATAGAAGCTCACATTTGGTAGTTCTTTAAGATTAAAAAAGAAAATCACTTGCTTTATTATTTCCTTTGAGCCTCACAACCACTCTGAGATGGGCAGCATAGATATAATTAACTCCAACATATAGATGAGGAAACTGAAGATCAGAGCAGTTAAGCCTAAGGTCAGACAACTAGTAAGTGCAGAAGCTAAGACTCAAGTCTAGATGTTCTGTTTGCCACTTCATTTGTCCATCCACTATGCCATTCTGTCAACCTACAGACAGCCCCAAAGTCATTGAATTTGGTTCAGGAATCCATTCTATATTCATCATACTTTAGGTGATAGTAGCAGTAGTAGTAACAGAATGAAGTACACACTGCAGCTGCTAGAGTTGTATGTGCATAGTAAGTCCATAGAAGAAAATATTATATTCTAATACTTTTATTTAGCTACAAAAATTGATTATTTTATCCACTCGTACAATGGTCTGTAAAAAAAAAAATATAAAAGAATAGTAGTCTTGTCCCAGGATCATTACTACCTGAACCTCACAGGAAAAGATGAGAAATTTATGAGAAAAAATTAGATAATGATAATGACATGAAGTGTCTAAAAGCACCCAAGAGTGGAATTAAAAAGCCTTTCATTGGCAATGTCCCCATGAACTCACCCAAGTCTATGCCAATTAATCAATATTTATTAAATACCTACAATGTGTAAGGCACTGTGCTAGTCCTGGGGATACAAAATGAGGCTCAAGGGGCTTACAATTTTATTTGGGAGAGACAATATGCAAACAAAAATGAACACATATGTCAACAAAGAGTCATTGAAAAATGGTTGAATCATGCAGATTTGTTTATAAAAAAATACTTTATGACAGTCTTTCAAGATCAGGTCTGCTTAGTCCCACATTCTGTCATTTCTGCAGATTATAAAGACTTCAAATATAGAGACCGAGATAAACAAACAAAAACAACCAAATCATGAAAGAAAAAGATCAGATACATATTATCCCATATTCTGTCTACTAAAAGAATTGTCCCAAAGATAATTTTGGTGAGTTTATAGAAAACAAGCTTCTATCCCAATACTTTTATTCAGTTACAAAAAGTAGTTATAGTTTATCTACCTATGCAAGTCTGTAGAGCAGTAAATATAAAAGAATGACAGCAGTATCACAAGTTTCCACAGGATCATTTCTATCAAAAAGATACTCCATCAAAAAAGAAAAAAAAAGAATGAGAGAAATAGATAAGAACAATAGCTATGCACCTTCCCCAAGGCCAAGGCAGTGTTTTACATACAGTGGGCACTAAATAAGTGTTTCTCTCTTTTCACAGTTAAGGAATAAAATCACATCTCTAGACCAAGAAAAAAAAATCCTGTAGTAACTATCTCACAAAACTGTTAGGTTCAAATGAGATAAACAATGTAAGTTAATTTTCAAACATTAAAATGTTACATAAAGTCAGTCATTGTCCTTACCTATTCATCTTGTTCTTATTTATTTTGGTGGAGCCTTTAGCTGCCTTCATGGCCCTTAGAACGAACTATTCTCATCTGCCCATTCAACCAGGGGAAGTCATTACATTCTTGGGGTAGACATCCTCCTACCTCACCAATGGGTTTGAGGCCTGTGGTTACCCTCAACCTGGTTCAGCCATCTGGTGAGATCGTTTTTTTCCAAGCTATGCACATGCTACAGCTTCTTGGAGCTACAGGTGACAGTTAGGTGACAGGCGGACATCAAAGGTGGATGAGTAGCCCAGAAAAGGGCTTGGCAAGCCCTCATTCCAGAGGTGCTAGTCCTTTCTGAACATTCCGCACACTCCAGGCAAGTAAGTACTGATGAAGATGGGAGCTAAATCCCAAAAAGGAAAAACCCTGGACTTTCCCATATGGCCAAATCTCTGGCATTTGCCTGAGGCTATAATCCTATCAACTGGCCTTTATTTTCGGCTACTCCCAATCAGGTTACCCTTAATTTAGCCTAGCTCTCCCTATAGCCCCAGGCCATTTCCCACACCCTAGCTAGGCTCCATTGTCCAGGTGCCAGAAGTCCCGTTCACCCCAGTTTACTGGCCACTCCCATTCAGATCTTCCTTAGAGCGCTCCTCCAGTCACCCTAAAAGACTTGGCCACTTCTAGATCCCTCCCAAAGTCTTTCAGTATATAAGGTCCATCTTGTCTCCATTAAGGTTCTCTGATACTTATAATCTAGCCACTGCTCAGATTCTTAGAATCTAGCCAATACTTGCAGACTCCTAGATTCCTCAAGAGCCTGGCAATATGGCCGACCTTTAATAGACCTTGTCTTTGTCTGAAAGAAGGCTTGGGTTGAATTCTTTGGGGCAAGATCTGCATATTGTGATCTTGGGGTTCCAGCACCCCTAACCTCTAGAGCTCATCAGTTCAATACACAAATGACTAGAATAATTGGAAACGAATATTTATACAGAAAACACAGTAGGTATTGATGAAAATGTGTCAATTGATCAATTTCTTTAGGACCCTACACTTTCATTCCATGGGAGCATGGCAGGAGTTGATGTATATGGAAAAGAATGCTGGTCTTGGAGTTAGGAAGATCTAAGCTAGAACTCTACCTCTGACATTTGATAGGTTGGGAGTAAAATTTTTAAAATAACCACATCTATGCTTGTATTTCCAGCAGAAATGGATATACTTATGTAATACACTTATGATACACTTTTACCTGGTGTCCCATCAAAAACTTTACCAGGCTTCCTTCCCATTATTCTACTGGAGTTTTGTTCTTTCCCTAAAGCAAATGGAGTGGGTAGGACATATAGCTCAGTCTTTCCTCCTCAAGGCATCATTGCTTACTTAGAGGCATGGGTTTAATTTAGACCTTGAAGGGACCTTAGCAGGTGACTTATTCTGTCACTTTCATTTTCCAAATGAGAGAACCAAGAAATAAAGTAATGCATCAAAGTTACATAGCAGATATGTAGTTGAGCCTGCAAGCCCACATCATTTGACTTCAAATCCAGTCTTCTTTCCCCGTATCACACTGCATATGTGGTCTGTTGATCAGTTGGATGGGGCCATAGAACAATTCAAAGACAGCAAAGAGTCCTGGAAAGGACCCTAAACTCAGTGTAGAAACCTGGTTTAAACCCATTGTTTCTGTACTTCCCAGTTGTGTTACCGTGGGCAAGTCATTTAATCTCTCTCAGCCTCAGTTTCTTCATCTGTAAAACTGGATAATATTTGCAGCACCTATATGACAACATTGCTATGAGGAACAAATGGCAGATGCATGTCAACTGCTATATGAATATCACCCATTAATTATGGGGAACAAAATAGGTGCAATGGAAAGAACCAGTGATTTGAATTCAGAGGACCCAGGTTTCAATCCCAGCACTCCTATTGTGGTCACAACCAAGCTGCTTTGTTTCCTCTGTTAAAATAAAGGGGTTGGACCAGATGATTTCTAGGGTCCTTTTGAACTTTCAGATCATAATAGATATTGCCTGCAATCATTGAATATGCAGACAAGAACAAAAAAAAAAGAGAGAAGGAAAAAGTGGGAGAAAGGAGGGGAGAGAGAGGGGAAAAAAAAGGACTCAGCTTGTGGATTCTTTAAGAAATCTAAACAATATCATGTTTCTCTCTTACCAGGTTCCAGTGAAGACTCATTTACCTAGGCATTTCAAATGGTCAAATATGGATGAATTAATTAATAACAATGTAAAAACCAACCACCCCAAGAATCACCTTTCTGCATAGCTGGCTATCAACTCAACTCCAAGGTAACCAGCAGTCAAATCCATATGTAAAAATGTAAACTGGGCACTTGAAATGAATGCAGCTAAAGCCAAGCCCCCCACCCCCCATTCTTCTTTAGAATTTAAAATTCCTGAAGGTCTACACTTCTCAGCCTCACAAAGGATTGTTTTCCTATCCTCCCTTTGGGGTAACAATTGTACCTTTCACTCTGCAGCCAGGTAGCAGTGGGAGAACAGGTCCATTCACACACCCATACACACTGAGCAAATGCAGAAAGGTGAACATTTGTATGCTTTGGAACCATTTAAGGTCAAAGTGGAGCTTAATGGTGGAGCTGATTACTGAGTGAGGGGTGGGGGAAGTTTTGAGTTTTGGAAAATGGTTGGTAGACAGAAATCCCTTTCTAAATGTCTTGTCAGGTTTGCTGCTTCTGAGCAGCAGGCAGATGGTGGTGAAAGAAATAGATCATAAAATGGGAAATTTTGAGTTGGGAAGGTCCTTGAAGGGACTCTGACTCCAAATTCAGTACTCTTTCCACTTTATTTTGCTTTTCAGGCTTTTGTTGGATAAGAGTAGAGTATGATAGTTCACATTTCCAGCACCCACATACCACTACCCTCCCCCAGACAATGTATATAGAGATTCCATCCTTTCAGACTTAATGGAGACTTAATAGAGTAAGGTGTATGAGGCAACTAGTGTAGATAGAGCACTGGGTGTGGAATCAGGAAGACCTGAGTTCAAATCTGGCCTCAGACACTTACTGGCTATGTGACCTTGGGCAAGTTACTTAACCCTGTTTGTCTCAGTTTCCTCATCTGTATATTGAGATAGAGAAGGAAATGGCAAGCTACTCCAGTATCTTTGCCAAGAAAACCCTAAATATGGTCACAAAGAGTTGGATGACCCAGCAACAATAAGAGATTAAGGTTTGCTCTCTCTTTTTTCTGTCTGAAATACCACCCCACCACCTCCATTCCTACCTGCTGACATCTTATCCATCCCACAAGACCCAGCTCAGAAATCATTTCCTCTATGACTCCTCAGCTAGAAGCAATTTTTGCCTTATCTGATCTCAAAAAGAAATCAAGTAGAATATGACATAAGAAATGCATGAGGTTCTATAAATTAATCCCTTCTCTTTCCTATTAGACTATAAACTCCTTGGAGGTAAGAATAACTCTTTCAAACTCTCTCAGAACTGAAACAGAACATTGTATAAGACTTAAATGATTGTTGATGATCTGAATGAAAGCACATAAAGATAGAATGAGAGAACAGTCTCTCTACCATGACCACCACCATCACCATCACCACCACTGACCACAACCACCACCATCACTTCTCCATAAACTCCAGTGGTTCCTTATTGTCCAGAAAAGCAATCATTCAATCCATCAACAACTGTTAAGTGCTTACTGTGTGCCAGGCATTGTGCTATGCCCTGAGGATACAAATACAAAGAATGAAAAAAATTCCTACTTGCAAGGGACTAACATTTGAATGGGGGAGAGTACAAGTATTTATAAAAAAAAAAATTGACATTATGAATATCGAGTTAATAAATATGCATAAATATTCACATATATAAAGTAGTTAAATAAAGGCAGTATGGGAAGGAGAGCACTAGTAGTTGGAGGGATCAGGAAAGAATTCTTGTAGAAGATGATGCCTGTGCTATATTTTAATGGAAGAGAGGAGCTCTATGAGGCAGACATAAGAAAGTGTATTCTACCCATAGTGGATGGCAGGCATGGGACATCAGCCAATGCAAAGGCTTGGAGATAGGACATATAGTGTCCTGGATGAAGAACAGAGAGAAGGTCAGTTTGGCTGGATCATAGCATGTGGGAGTATGACCAATGAGGCTGGAAAGATAGGTTGGGCCACATTGCCAAGGAATTTAAAAGGGTTTTAAAATATAAACTCTTGTTTGGAATTTGAATTTTGTCACAATCTATATCCTTCTTACCTTTCATACTTCTTACATATTACTGTTTTCTACATAATTGATGGTTCTGCCATGATGGTCTACTTTCTGGTCATCCTACTTTTACACCAGACTGTCACTTATGCCTGGAATTCTTCCTCTCCTTATCTTTGCATTGTAGAATCCTAAGCTTTTTTCCAAACTCATATCTTCTGTAGTTGGTCTTTCCCAGTCCCCCTCAGCTGTCTTCCATCTATTTGCGTATGTTGTCTTTTATATACTTATGTATGTACATGTTGTCTCTCCTATTAGAATGTAAGTTTCTTGAAGGAAGAAACTAATTTTTTTTTTATCTTTTTTTGTTTTTTTTAATTCTTGTATTTCTAGTGCTTAGTAAAGTGCCTGAAGGGCTTAATAAATGCTTGTTGGTTAATTCAGCCCTTGTCCAGGCTTATAAAAGAATGAGTGGGGGTCAAGTAACCTTTGGAAGGACTACCAGTAGTTCTAGGGTTTTGCCTCTTTACTCTTTAGGCCCGGAATCAAGCTAAAGGATTAGGTGTTACTTCTTTATCCCCATCCCCAGGTGTTTCTATTCCCGCTTCTTGACAGACTGCATCTTTCCTCCCTCAGAGTAGATTCTGTCCCTAGATAACCTGAGTTGAGTCTGTGAATGAAGATTCCTCTTCCTGGAACCACCTCCCTTCCCCCATTTTAAGGTTTCAGCCTTGAGCGATTACTTCCTAGCTTGTTTTGGGGTGACTAAATATCCCCAGGGACTAGCATTTTCTCAGAGGGTTATACAGTGATTTTTCTGATTAAAGAAATGAGAAAACATGTGGCCCTGTACTTAAAGGAGGCTTTAATTGTTAAAAGATTCTCTGCTCTACTTTGATCTGAATATGAAAGATAAGAAAAGCCATCCTCTTCTTGGGGTTGTTGATTAACAGTGAAATATAGGTTGTGTAGACTTGCTCCCCATTGAAAAAATCTATTTTGTTAGCTCCTTTAACAGTTTCTCTCATGTACTCTATGTGCCAGCCAAACTGATCAACTTACTTTTCCCTCCATATACATCTCCCACCACCATATGTTTGCCCAGGCTGTCCCTCATGCTTGAAATTTGCTTCTTCTTCCCTCCTTATCTCTTCCTCCTAGAATCTTCAGCCCTCTTTAAAGTTCAGCTCATATGTTGTTCAGTCGTGTCTGACTCTTCTTAACCCTATCTGGGGTTTTCTTGGCAAAGATACTGAAGTTGTTTGCCATTTCCTTCCCAGATCATTTTACAGATGAGGAAACTGAGGCCAATAGGGTTAAGTGACTTGCCCAATGTCATGTAGCTGGTGTTTGAGGCCAGATTTGAATTAGGAAGAAGTGCTCTATCCACTGTGTCACCTATCTGCCCCCTTCTCTGGTATATATTAGACACTTAACAAATGAATGGATGAATTGCATGAATGATCTCACTCAAAGTTCAAGTCTCTTCCCATCATACCAATACTTCCCTAACAGATGGTATCCCAATGGACCAGCAAACATCATGAACAGATTAGAATGTGAATAAGAATGGATATGAATACCTGCTGCCCTCACAGAGTTGTTTTGAGAATGAAATAAGATCATTCTAAAGTATAACAGTCTTACAAATGTCATAGATTATTTGCTGTGACCACAGAAACTCACTAAAGGCACTGAATTTGTAGTCACCAGACTGCAATCCATTTTCTAGCTCAGTTACTTCTTATCTGTGCAATTTAGGACTCATTTCCTTATCTGTAAAATGAGAGATTGGACCAGATGACCTCCAAGGTTCTTTCCAAGTTTAAATTTCTGATTCCATCACTTTCACTTTTTGGATTCCATGGAAATTATATATTGAGATCAGCAAACTGGATCTGTGCATAGGGAAGAGAGTGTCTAAAATTTGTCATAACTGTGCCTCAAATCTAGAATCAGCAAGGCCTGGGTTGGAATCTGATTTCTGACACTTAACTGTGTGATTTGACCCTAGACTTCAGAGCTAAGAACAATGGAAGGTGTAAAAGAGACAAATGTAAGCTCCATATATCAAGGAACTATTTAACAGAGCTATCTGAAACTATAATGGGTTCAAGCAGTAATGGGTTCTCCCTCATTGGAAGTCTAACAGCCACAGATGATGGGAATTGGGATGGCCAGCTTGCAGAGTTTTCTAATCAGGTAAACTAAGTTAGAGGCAGTATGGCTTAATGGCTAAACTACTCAGCTTGGACTGAGGAAACCTCAGTTGGAATCCTACCTCCAAAACTTGCTCTCTGGGCAAGTCCCTTAATCTTTCTGAGTCTCAGTTTCCTCATCTGTAAAATGAAGGGCTTGGATTTGATAATCTTTAAGGTTTCTTCTAACTTCTGGTCTATGATCCTATGATAAATGACCTAGCCATTAAGAAAAAGAGTACAGGATTTTGTGGACTCATAAAATTCCACTACAGTTTTGGTGAAACAAACTGACAAACTAAAATAGTATTAAAGTAATACATCAAAGATGAGCATCAGCAAAGGCAGCATGGAATAGCAGAAAGAATCTTGGATTTGGAGTCAAAGGACCTGAGTTCAAATCCTTCTTCTACCACTTACTACCCTTGTGTCTTTGCTCAATTGACCTTGCTTCTCTGAAGCTCATATTGCTCATCTTTTTAAGGGAAAAACATTAGTTTTATTAGAATTTGAACAGGTTACATACATAATAAAACCAAATTTTAACATGGAGAGAGCTGGACTTCAGCTCTAATGGTGACGGAATCTCCCTTATTGGAAGTCTAACTACAGAGGCAAAATGGGCAATGGGATTCTGTGATATGTGTAGGCTGCTCAGCCACACCATGAGCCTAGCCTAGGGAGGTGGTATCTAGTTTACCAAATACGTCTTAAGTGTACTTTCAGTGTGAGAATCTTGTAGCGATACATCTTTTTTCTTATCGGTGGAACTTAGCAAAGGATTTCATATGATCATTTGACAGAGGCTACTTTTGGGTAAGTGCGGTGTGACTACCAGCCTGATAGGGAGAACAGTCTTGAGCATCTACAGATCTGTGTCAAAGGTAAGGAGAATTAGCTGGTTGGATGGCTTTAGCTTTCTTAATCAGTCTTCAACTACTCGCCAAGGTATTCACCTTCACTGTGAAAACAATTTGTCACGTGATGCCCCATAGGGTTTTATCCAAAGTTCCTTGAAATCAGGCCATCATTGTTCCAAAATGGGCTAATTCCCTAACCCAGTCTCCTTCTGGGGTTGGAGGGTGTTGGGAGAGAGGTGGTATGCAGATGGATTTCTGAAGATACTGTGGCCCAGCTGTTTTTTTCAGCACCTAGGACTATGGCTTCCATCCTGGCCCTTCAGGAGTAAGTGTGTACTTGTGTGGGGGAGTGGGAGTGGTATGTGTGCCATCGAGGGTTAATGTCTTCTCTTTTCCTCCCTTTCTCCCTCCTCCAGCTCTTTTCTTCCTTTCTTTCCTCTCCCTTCCTGCTACCATTTTCCCTCCTCCTCCTCCTCTTCCTTTTTTTCACCACTGGCTCCTACCACTACTCCTTCCTCTTTTTACCTCCCTCCCTCTCTCCCTTTTCCTTTCCCTATTCTCCTTCCTTCCTTCCTTCCCTCTCCTGCTTCTCAGTTTTCTTCCTCCTCTTCTTCCCTCTTCCACCTCTCTCCTTCCCTTCCCGTTGTTCCTCTCTCCCTGCTTTTCTTCTCCTTCTTTTCCTCCTTTCCTCTCTCCCTTACCTTTCCTTGCCTGTCTCTCTTCTCCATTTTCCTCCCTCCCTTGTCTCTCTCTCTCGATCACCAGTCCCTGATTTCCACTCCTTTTTGTCCTCCCTTCACTTCTCCCTTCCCACTTCCCCCCTCTCCATCCATCCATCCATCATCTCTCTTAACTACTTTCCCACTTCCTTTTGTCCTCCTCCCCTCCCCTGCCCCTTCTCACTCCCTCACTACTATTCTCTCCCCCGCTTTTACCTTCGTATCCTGGGGAGTTTCCTGAATGAGTGTCTGTCTTGGAATCTGCACCTTCATTCAATTGGAGAAGGAAAGGGGGGAGGGGATTAAGTTCTCATAAGAGTAAGATTAACATTTGTTTATTCCTTGAAGATAGTTATCTTCTTATTTCACAAACTCTTGCCTCTGGAATAACTTGTTTGGTGTTTATTGCTGGTAGGTGTCACTCTAGTGTGTTGTTCAAGATGAAAAAAAAATTCCTTATTCTTCTAATACTACCAACTTAGCCTTGAGTACTGTGTCTTTGTGCCATCCATCTCCTTCACCCATTTAGCCCTCTCTCCACCTCTGAAAAGAAATGTGTCCGAGAAGGAGAGCTGTTGGGGCACAGTGACTGAGGTCAAGAAGTACACGGGACTAATAAGGCAGGATGCGTTCCCACTTACTTGTGGATAGCATCACAGAGTGTGAAGTGTGATCACCATTCGGCAGTGTGCCATTGTCCCAAGCCTTTCCTGCTGGGGATAGCTGAGAACTGGACAGCCCCTTGGACAATAGGTAAAGCCTTCTGTTTCTCCATATCTCCATTTGGAGTTATCACCCCTCTAGGACAAGGGAGTCTTCATTCTGATAAGTGATGAAAGATCTGTTTCTTCTTGTCTCTCTTCTGTTTCCCTCCTGATTCTTCATTCCTCTGGGGCCACTGCAGAATTTCAGAATGGGTTTGCACGGAAGGAAATGAGCATTTATGAAGCACCTACTATGTGCCATACACTGTGCTCAGTGCTTTAAAATATTGTTTCATTTGATCTTTACAACAACAGTATTGGGGGTGGGGGTGGGCAGCATTGTCCTATTATTCCCATTTTCCACACTGCTAGTATATGAGGATAGATCTGAACTCAGGTCTTCCTGACTTCAGGCTCAGTGCTCAATCTACTTTGCCTTCTAGTTGTCTTGGGGTGAGAATAGAAAAAAGAAGAGCAAGAAGAGGGTGGGATTTCTCTTCATTTGTAGGGATCTTGAACTAATTCAGTTCTGTGAATAAAACATTTATTAAGAGCCTACTATGTGAAAGAACCTGAGTTTGGGGAAACAAAGATAGATATCACACAAAGGCTACTCTCAAGTAGTTTACAGTATGATGGGGGTGGTGTAGAGGGAGCCTCTTATACAAATACCAATGGGATAAGTGCAGATGGATAAATAGTCTCTCATGAGGTGCTGATCCTTTTCTTAGGAGTGGGATGGAGAGGGGGAAAGCATAGGGAAGATGTCATTGACCTAGAAGGGAGAAGACTTCACCAAGTAGGGGTGTGGGGGAAGCGGAATGCAAGGCAGAGTGCTTTAAAGGCATGGGGAATAATGTCAGTCAGTCAACTAATATTTATTATGTACCAAGTACTGGGGATACAAAGAAAAGCAAAAGGCAGTTCCTGTCCTCAAGGAGCTCTCAGTCTAATGGGGGGGACAACATACAAATAACTGCATACAAACAAGATATATACATGATAAATGTATAATTGCATTTACAGGATAATCAACAGAGGGTAGTCACTAGCATTAAGGGGTATCTGGGAAGGCATCTTGTAGAAGACAGAATTTTAGCTGGGACTTGAAGCCAGGGAGATTAAGGGATGGAAATGAGGAAGGATGCTATTCCAGGAATGGGGAATAGCCATCAAAAATGCCCAGAGTCTGGAGATGGAATGTTTTCTTTGGAGACCAGTATCACTGGATCAAGTGCTATGTGGGGGGAGGGAGGGTATAAGGTGTGAGAAGACTGTGAAGGTAGGAGGAGGCTAGGTTGTGATGAACTTTGAAAGCCAAACAGAAGATTGTCTATTTGATTCTAGAGGTGATAAGGAATCACTGGAGTTTATTGAATAGGGGGACAACCTGGTCAGATTTGTACTTTAGGAAGATGAATTTGACCCGTGAGTAGAAGATGCTGGTCTAAAGTGAAGAAAGGCTTGAGGTAGCAAGACTGGGCTATTTCATTAGTCCAGGAATGAGTTAATGAGAGGTTTCACCAGGGCAGTAACAGTATCAGAAGAGAGAAAGAGGTATGTGTGAGAGATAATATGAAAGTAAAATAGACAGGACTTGACAGCATTTGAATATGGGAGTGAAATTGATGAGTTGAGTATGGTGCCTAAATTTTAAACCTGGTTTCAAGGGTAACTGGGAGGATGGGGGTACCCTTGACAATAATAGGAAAGTTAAGAAGAGCGGAGAGTTTGGGGGAAAAGATAACAACTTCAGTTTTTGTTATAATATGTCTTTGTGGCATCCAGTTTGAGCTATCTAAGAGGCAATTGAAGATTTGAAGCTGATAGTCTGGAGGGGTTACGGCTGAACAAGTAGATCTGAAAGTCATCTGCATAGGGATATTATCAACGTAATGGGAACTGAAGAGATCAGCAAGTGAAATAGTATAAAAGGAGGAAAAGGACCTAGGATAGAACCTTGGAGGACTCCCATGTTAGTAAGGGTCGCCTTACTAGATGAAGATCTAGTAAATGAGACAGAGAAAGAGTAGTCATAGAAACTTATATAAAGGACAAAATTAGGGAAAAGAGGGTGATCAACAATGTCAAAGACTATAGAGAAGTTTAAAAAGGATAAGAATTGAGAAAAGGCCGTTAGATTTGGCAAATAAGAGATCATCAGTAACTTTAGAAAGAGCAGTTTGGGTTGGATGACGAAATTAGAAGCCAGATTGTAGAGTCAGTAAGAGAGTGAGAGGAAAGGAAATGTAAAACTCTCAAGGACTTTAGCCACAAAAGGGAGGAGAGCTCTCCTTCTCTCATCTAATAAGAGGAGAGCTATCAAGGAATAGGTGGATCAAGTAAGAGTTTTTTGAGAATGGAAGAAACAGGCATGTTCGTAGGCAGTAAGGAAGCAACCAGTACAGAGGGAACAACTGAAGGTTAGTGAGAGTAAGGATGTTAGAGGGAACAATCTACTGGAAAAATTGAAATAGAATGGAACCACTTGTGCTTGTAGAGGGGGTTTATTTTGGCAAAGAAAAAAACCATCTTTTCACGTGAAGCAGGATTGAAGGAGGAGATAATAGCAGAAGGCATCTAAGTGATGTGAGATGGGAGGGAGGGAAGTCTCTATGAATGGCATCAAATTTTTCAGTGAAATATGAGGTAAGGTTCTTAGGTGAGAGGATGAGGGCAAGGGGAGCTGTGGTGGCTTTGAGGAGGGATGAAGAAGTTTGGAAAAGCCATTATGGTGAGTGGGATAGTACATTGTTTGGAGAGATGCAAAAGGATTGCCTTGCCACAGTGAGAACCCAGTTGAGATTATGTAACTTGTACTTGTAGTGGACCCAACAGCATGTTTTTTTGTGATTTTCTTCAACTTTGGTCAGTAGCAAATGAGTAGGAGCAAAAGTAGCGACTGGTGGGAGTAATCTGAGGCTGCAGTTTGGCATGACAAGATCTCCAACAGGATAAAAGATTAAGGGACTCAAAAGAAGAGGACAGAGTAGAAGTGAACAGGTTCACCAAGGGGTCAAGATAGGGAAAGGAGAAGAGTATAGTCATGGCCTGATAAATAAGTAAGGAGTAGAAGGATTGAAGGTCGAAGTGAAGATACAAAACAAGGCTTTGGAGTAGCAAGGCAGAAAGAGGTGGAATGATATGGAGACTTCCAGGAGCAAGCCCACTTGGAGTTAGTTGTAGGTGGCCCTACAAGGTGCCTGGACAGAACTGAAAACATAGTAGGTCTTTAACATATGCCTACAGATGAGTAAGAAGTACGTAGAATGATCTGGGAAACTCCTATAATCTGGCAGGACTGGTGGCCCCTGGGCCATATATGGCAAGTTAGGGGCTTTTCTAGGATTGACAGTATTGATTCTAATCAGCTCTAAGTGCTTAATCTCTTTTGGGGAACCATGAAATTTGGGGCTCATGTGAGTAAATTCTATTTCTTTTGAGCTAGCCAAATTGTCTTATTATTTGGTTAGTTCAGACTTCCATTTGGAATGCCCTATATTTTTGTAGGAATGGGGTGTCAAATGTGTTTTTGGTACCCCTGGAGAGATTTCTTCTGTGCTCCAATTTGGATTGCCCTATATGTTTGACAAGATCTACTGGGAAAAGGCATGGGTTGTTCCACGTGCTAAAGGAGCTCATTGGAAGATTTTCACTTGGGGTTGTTCTCAGCTGAAGGTGAAGGGGAGATGTTCTGTCAACCCCTGGCTGCCCATCCCAGTTGAGAGAACCTCATATCATTTGGTAGTTCATTTGAGACTAGAATTTCCTTCTGAGAATGAAAACTCATTTATTCATTTCCCACTCTTCATTATTATTAATTTTTTCATTAACCACTGTTTGTTTTATTTTGATTGTTAAATTTCATTCTTCCCTAATTGTTTTAGGTTGAGATGGGCTGAAGACAGGCTGTTTTAAGTCCAGCTGGTGGTAGTCTATGAGGACTTTGCTAAATGTTATTTGCTTGTTGGATTTGTAAAAATTTTGTATTTGGATATGATTATAATCTCCAGGCTGCTGGCTAGAGTACTTCTGAACCCTTCCTAAAGTTTGCTAATTTAGGTTTTGTCTTTAAGAACTGTGTGGAATAGACTGCTTGGGACCTTTTAGGGTAAGGTACTGGGGGAAACACTAGAAAGGACCATGCTTGAGCCTTCTGAGGACCCCAGGGAATCATTCAGAATTGGGGAAGTGGATACATGCCCAAAGCACCCCAGCTGATTTCCCGCATACAGCAAATATTTAATGAGGAGAGTATAACAGAGTTAATCAGGGGAACTTCCTAATTTACTGGACTTTCCCCCCTCCTCCCATCTGAGGGTAGCTCTGAGGGCAGAGGATATGAGTTTTAACCTTAGCTCTGCCATTCATTACCTGTGTAACCTTGGTCAAGTCACTCAATTTCCCTGAGATGCTATTTCAAATTTATCAAATTTATTTATTGAAAATTTATCAAATGAGGAGATTATACCAGATGGCCTTTGAGACTCCTTCTGGCTCTAAATCTATGATCTATCGTATTTATTATCTTACAAAAATGGAAAGTTAGACCCAAGATGCTTGGTAGTAAAAGGAAGAAAGGTAGAAAACAGTAAGAGAAGGAGACCAAAAGGGTAGAGGAAAGGAAGTGGCCAAAGAGTCTTGGGAGAAGAAAACACCATGGTAGGAAGGGCAGAAATGAAGGCTATTCTGGGGAAATGTTTGATGGAGATGAGAGATGACAGGGTCTTGGCAGACAAGTGTGTTGGGTGCCAATGAGATGTGATGGCAGCCTGTGTAGCTCAGCTCTGTACGGGTTAGGTTATTCACCCATCCAAACTGGGCCAACTGCAGACTGAGTGCAGGAGGAGGCCTATCCTGGGAACCGTGCCCCTCCATTTTACCCCTGTGAAGAGCCTGGTCTCAGCAGTATATGGGGAGAGGAAGACCACTGAAAGACAGGGACAATTGGGGTGCCAGTATTGAAGGGTGCCCATATATTGTAACCCATCCTTGCTTTTTCATCCTCAGCAGTTCTCATCCAGGACTTTTCATAGATCTCAACCCTAGAGAATTTACCCAACGAGCTGAAGGTCCTTCTTGTTTCTTTTGCTATTTCCTCAATAACTCTGCAGCTTTTGAACTGTCCTTCTGACTGCATGATGGGCCCTTCTCCTTTTCTGCTCATACATGTATTAGGTGATGTCTTTTATCCCCCCTTCTTAAACTTAATCGTTACTGATAATAAACTTCAACTTGGAATACCCTTCCTCACTTCTATAAGCAAGCCAAAGTCTATTCATTCTTCTTGGCCTCAGCTTAAGACTCACTTTCTCATTGAAGCCTGGACCATCTTGGGTCTTTCCATTACTCTCTGGGTTAATCTGCAAGTGTGCTTCTTTTGAGATTTTGGTGTTCCATGATTTGATCTCTATAGCATTATCAGGAGAATGTTTGTATTAAAAAGATGGGCTTTTGTGACCATGAGCAGTTTGGGAACATCTAAAACTTTGTGTATGGTTTGGGTGATACCACACCTGAAGATGCCAAGTATGGTAACTAGAACGAGTTTGACAGGTTTATATATGATGTATACATAGGATGACATGTGAATGCATGTATGGTAGATGGAGAGGGGAATAACAATAAAAAATAATGATAACTCACACTTATATAATGCTTAAGGTTTACAAAAATCTTCTTGTGCGGTAGGTAGTGCAAGTATTTTTATTCCTACTTTACAGATGAGAAACCAAGACTCAGTGGAGAAAAAGGAACTTGCCTAAGAGTCACAGAGTTTATGTGTAATGAGATAGGTTTTTTTTAAATGGTCCAAGTCTGTAGTAATTCTGCCTTTGAAAGTGGGGGATGGGAGAAGGAAGGAAAAAAAAGAAAAGAAAGTTATATAATTTTATTATATATTTAAAAGAAATAGCCAGTTGCATAAAAGATTTGCAGTTTAATGTGTAATCATCCTTTTAAAAAATTCTACTGTTATGGAATGCTTGTTTTATTTCATAAATTAAAAATAAAATAAATATAATTTTAAAAAGAAAGTATAGTTATGAAATGATTCTTGATTATGCTCCCAGTTAAAAAGTAGACATTCTCTAACAATGGGCTGGGGGAGGTTAACCTATCCCTGTGCTTGGAAAGGTCACTTTTCTGAGTTGTCCTGTGTCCTCGTGGCCTGAAGAAAGTGACACTAGGAAATATAAGGACAGTGTCAATCACAGATGTTTATGAGAAGATTAGACTCACCAGATGAAATCTTTAACAGACTATTAGAAATTATTAGAAATTCCTACCCATCTGAAGTAAGACAAAAGGGGCAGAAGTAAAGACTGCTGGTTTCTCTTGTCTTTTTTTTCTTAGCACCCCAGATACCTGAGTGAACATGAAGATAAAAACAAAACAAAAATAAACAACCCCCCCCACAGTCTTCTATGTTTCCACTTGTCCATTTACAGATCATTACTCTTTATCTTCTAAGAAGGCTTAGATTAGAAGGAAGGAGCTACAGATGTCACTACTCCTAGTACCACAGTAGCACTGCTGTCCCATGTGTTAGTAGGATGCCCCACCATCTCTCTGTTCTCCAATTCTTCTCTCCTCTGGAGAGATCTTCAAACCTCCCATTGTATGGGGGGGAAACCCTGTCCTCCAGTCTTGATCTTGCATCAGCTTTTTCTTTTCCCAAGCTGGGAAGAAATATAACTTCCAGGGTCTTTGTGGCCAGCCCAACCAACCCTTCCTACTGGGCTGTTACTGTAGTATGTTGACTCCTGGGCTCCTCCTGGTTGGTGTTCATAATACCAATTGTAAACTAACAAAATCAGTGCATTACTTAACCTATTTATAATTAAACTTCAATTAACTGGAATGAATGCCCAAAGATTGAGGTGTTCTAGTTCATTGATACTTCTGATCAATCCTCAATGCCTTTTTTGTTTGAGTCCAGGCTGTTGAATGCTCGTGTAGAATGTATTCATTCCAGAATGCCTTAGTAGGTACAGTGAGTTTGACAACTGCTGACCTTGTGCCTGGAAGGGACCTCAGAGTCCTTGTTCTGAGTAATCATTATGTAAAAATGGTAACTGACATTTAGCTAATGTGTTAAAGTTTTTAAAATGCTTTCCATGGATTATCTCATTCTAGCCTCACAGCAGTGCTGTGAGATAAGCACTGCCAATACCACCACCCTGGGGATGGAGCCAAGATGGTGGAGTAAAAGCAGTGACTTGCTTAATCTCTCCCCCAAACCCCTCCAAATACCTGTAAAAAAATGGCTCTAAATAAATTCTAAGGCAGCAGAATCTACAAAAAGACAGAGTGAGAAAAATTTCCAGCCCAAGACAACCTGGATGGTTGATTAGAAAGGTCTGTTGAGCCAGGCTGGGAGAGAAACACAGTTCAGCGCGGGCATGCAGGCAAAACAGGGCTCAGAGAACCTGGAGTAGGCCTCAGAGGCCTGAATCATGGGCAGCTGTGGCTGTTTCCAGGCTTCTCAACCCATGGACACCAAAGACAACTTAGAAGGTCAGTAGGAAAAGTCAGTGAGAGAGGTAGCCCCAGTCCCTGTGGCCCTGGGGTGACAGCTGCTTTGGGAGCTTCCAGCCCCAGACTGAAGGGTCATTGAGTGGCTGATCAGAGTGGGATTGCAGGTGCAGGATTCTCTTGTTTTGTCCGTGCTTGGATGTGGGTCACAGTTCTGGGTGGTGGTCCTGGGGCAAGGAACAGTGCTGGTGTAGTGGAGCTTGTAGTGGTGGTGCAGAGGAAATTCTCCTCACAGTTCCAAGGAAGCAAAGAGTGCTTATGGTCACTTGTAGACCACAGCACAGGCCAGAAAAGGAGTAAACGCCTTGCCCCTTATCATACCACCTTGGAAGAACTGAAAATTTACAGGTTCCTAGAAGTATCTCTAAAAACAGCTGCACAAAACTCCAAAGCTTGGGACAGTACATTCTCCACACTGGAAGCAGACCCCTACCTTAACAAAGAGTTTATAACTCAAGTAATTGGCTAGGATCATGAGCAAACTGAGCAAAAAAAAAGAAAAAAAGTCAGACCATAGAATATTTCTTTGGTGACAAAGAAGATTGAAACATACAACCAGAATAAGACAACAAAGTCAAAGTTCCTACATCCAAAGCCTCCAAGAAAAATATGAATAGGTCCCAGGCCTTGGAAGAGCTCAAAAAGGATTTTGAGAAGCAATTAAGAGAAGTAGAGGAAAAACTGTGAAGAGAAATGAGAATGATGCAAGAAAATCATGAAAAACAAGTCAACATCTTGCTAAGGGAGACTCAAAAAAATACTCAAGAAAATAACACTTTAAAAAATAGCCTAACCTAAATGGTAAAAGAGGTGCAAAAAGCTAATGAGGAGAAAAATGCCCTAAAAAGCAAAATTGGCCAAATGGAAAAGGAAATCCAAAAGCTTGCTGAAGAAAATACTTCCTTAAAAACTAGAATGGAGCAATTGGAAGCTAGAGACTTTATGAGAAATCAAGACACTGTGAAACAAAACCAAAAGAATGGAAAAATAGGAAACAATGTGAAATATCTCACTGGAAAAACAGCTGACCTGGAAAATAGATCCAGGAGAGATAATTTAAAAATTATTGGATTACCTGAAAGCTATGATCAAAAAAAAGAGCCTAAACATCATCTTTCAACAAAATATCAAGGAAAATTGCTCTAATATATTAGAACCAGAGGACAAAATAGAAATTGAAAGAATCTACTGATCACCTCCTGAAAGAGACCTCTAGAGGAAAACTCCCAGGAATATTGTAGTCAAATTCCAGAGTTCCCAGGTCAAAAAGAAAATATTGCAATATCACCATCCTTAATTTTTTGATGAGGAGACTGAGGGTCAGAGAAGTTGAATAACTTTGCAAATGATAACATAGCTAAAAGTGTCAGAGGCAGGGTTTTAACCCTGGCTCTTTCTGACTATAAGTTTAACATTCTATCTGAAACAGAGTACATATTCACTGTGACTGTCCCCATACCTTCCTTCTCTACCCTTAGTGGTGAAAAACTGATGCTAGAACATGCAGTCACGTTAGGGGTGTGTATGTGTGTGTATGCGTTTAAAGGAGAAAGGGGTAAAGGTATTATTTTTAAACAGACTAAGAAAAGGATATAAACCATTTCCGTTGAGATTTTTAGTTGGTTGGATCCTGGCTAATTGAGGTTTTATTGCATTTTTATTAAGGTCTATTGGTTATAACTCCTTCACAAAGAGGTGCTAATTTGTGAACTGGAACACCTAATTGCAAATGAGCAGTTGTATATTTTCGGTGCACCTCCTGGGAACTGACCACTTGAACTGATTAGACCAACTCCTGCCCAGTAATTATTTCATTCCTCTTAAATCTTCATACTGATTGCTATAGCTCTTAGTACTTCTCTCCTGTACTATTGTAAAATAACCTCCCAGCTGATTTTCCTACATCTTTTCTTCCTTTAATCCCCCCATTCACAGCACTATCACAGTAATCTCCTAATGCATGGTTCTGATAAGGTCACTCCTGTCCTCAAAAACATTCCATGACTCCCTATTGCTGTGGCTCCCCAAATAAAATACATACTCCTGAGTCCAGCATTCAAAAATTCCCTACCCTCCATAGTTTGGCTACAATCTTTCTGCTTCTTATAATAATTCCTCTATTTTATCCTCTAGCCATCTTAAATTATTCTTTCTTCTCAAATCTTACCCTGCTTTATCATGCCTCTGTGTATTTATACATAGAGGAACATGGAATCACATAGAGTTGGAAGGGATCTTCAGGGCCAAACCCTTTGTTATACAGTTGAGGAATAGTTACATCACTTGCCCAGGGTGACACAACTAGTGAGCATTTGAGGTGGCACATGAACTCAGGTCCTCCTGGATCCCAATCTAATGCTTTATCTCTTACCCTCTATTGCCTCTCAGTGTGCATTATCTCCTAGGCTTAGACTGGTGTCTTCCATTGATCTCCAAGTATGGAAATCCTTTTCTACCTTGGAGGCCCAATTCAACCTTTAAGGTGCAGTTCCTTGTGATTTTTGTTGTTTTGTTGTTTCAGACTCTTTATGACCCCATTTGGGGATTTTCTTCACAAAGATTCTGGAGCAATTTGCCATTTCCTTCTCCAGCTCATTTTACAGATGAGGAAACTGAGGCAAATAGTGTTAAGGAACTTGCCCAGGGTCACACAGCTAGTAAGTGTCTGAGGCTGGATTTGAATTCAGGTCCTCCTGACTCCAGGTCCAGCACTCGATCCCTTGTGCCACCTCCCTCTACCAGGTTCTTTATGATACCTTTCCTTATTCCCAACCCACTCCCTTACCAGGAAGAACTGGTACATATTTTCCTTTTTAAATTTCTCAGTCCTATATCTCTCCTTATATGTTCTTCACAGAATCACAGACTTGCCTAGTTGGAAGGAATTTCATTGCCATCTAGTCCAGCCCATTCCTGAAAAAGAATTCTCTCTACGACACATCAGATGCGTGGTTATTCAGCCTTTATTTGAAGACCTCCATGATGGGAACCTACTACCTCCCAAAGTAACTCCTTCCACTTTTGCATAGTTCTGATGGTTAGAATTTTTTTTTCTTGTATCCAGCCTAAATTTCCTTCTTTATAATCTCTATCCATTATGCCTTGTTTTGCATTCTGAAGCCAAGCAAAATAAGTCTGATCCCTATTCCAAATGATGGCAAATACTAATAGAGCTTTCATAGTCCTTCTTCCTCTTCTTCCCTTCAAATCTTCTTCTTTAAACTAAATATCTCCAGTTCCATCAAAGGCTTTCATATAGTTGAACATGAGATCCTTCATCATCCTGGTTGCTTACAATACAAATTAGTAAATTGTGATTTATGCATATCTTGTCCTCCTGCTTGACTGAAGGTAGACTATCAGATTTTCATCTTTTCATTCTCAGTGCATAATAGTACATTCAATTCAATTTAATTTAAGAAGCAATTAATAAGTACTTACTCTATGTCAGACATTGTGCTAAGGTAATCCAGATTCAGAGACCCAAAATAAACACAAAATTTGAAACAATCTCTGACCTCAAGGAGTTTACATTTTACTGGTCATAGAAAGAATGTAATAAATATTTGTTGAATGGAATGGATTGGAATGGAATCTTGCCCAACCTTCTCATTTGAAAATCTAGGAAATCGAGGCCTGGAGTAGAGAAGAGATTTATTCAAGGTCCTGGACTGATCAGAAAGATCTAGCCCAGAACAAAAAAGTACTGACAAGTATGGAAATACAGATAATATGGAAACAGAGCTCCAGTCTCTGTCAGTACAACAGAATTCTCTCAAATGGAATTCCTGCTTAAAAAAATTAGGCAATGCCCTGCAACTGTCAGATGGAAAACTGACCAAAGCACAAGATACCTTGGAAGCACAGAGGTTTAATCTGCTGCCATTAACTGTTACAGTAGCTATTAAGGCTGGGTTAGAAAACCCAGCCTCATGTCTTGCTATTTCCACCCATTTTCAACTATCTCTCTGCTTAGAAGACAAAAAGAATCTTACAGGACATCAGAGTCAAGCTGCTTTCCTTCCTCCCCACCCCAACACAAGCCCCATTTTCCGTTATTGTTTTCATTCCCTGCTCCCAGCAAGAGAAACTCACTTTAAAAAAAAAAAAAGAAAAAGAAAGGGCAGCTGCTCACAAAGGAAATTTAGTTGTCAAAATGAAGGCTGGGGTGTTTCACAGTGCTTACTGGAACTAACTAGAAATGCTCAACTTTGTTTTGTCTTCCCAGAGCATATCCTCTTTTATGAATCTGGAGACTCTGAGGGTGGTGAAAGAACTTTGAGCATGAAATTGTGTGACTGGAAATGATTTGTTGCTTTTGTGTTCCCGTGCCAGGGCCTTTACGGTGATGGGCTTTGTGACAGGGATGGCTGGCTGGTGTCTAGGGGAGGGTTTTCTTGTGCCTGGAGCCTGCTCCTGTGCCACTGAGGCAAGTGTGAGTGGTGAGCAGGGCTCAGAGAAGGAAAGCCACTTCAGAGACAGTGGAGGGTGGAGTTCCCAGAGCAAAGACTCCCAGAGGACTTTGGAGGTGGCCAATGTTGCAAGCGACCAGAGAGTTGTGACTGCTGGTGGCTGTCGGATGAAAGCTTGCAGTAAGTTTGGGGGTGTGGGGGGAATGGGGTGGCAGATGTTTTTTTTTCTTTTTATTTAGAATGCCTTCGGGAGAGCTGAGTTCTCACAGGCCTTGGGTGTGAGAGAATGAGACATTTGGGCCCAAGTGCAGAAGATGTATGTGTTGACTTGATCCTGTGAGAGTCAAGTTTGTGGTTCTCTTTTATCTGCATGTCAGGGCTAATTGTTTTAGTTAGATTACGGGGTCTATGGCTATATCTTTTCTACAGGGACTATTAGTATCTAGCATCTTCATTCCTATAGCATTGTTCACTGGAAAGCACCCTAGATTTAGAGTCAGAGTCCTTGGTTAAAATTTCCTTCTTTGTCATTTATTTCCTGTGTGGCTTTGGGCAAATCACTAGCCTTCTGTCACAAAGGGTATGCAGGAGCCAGCTCCTCAAGGAAATCTTAAATGTTCAGTGTGGCATTTACAGCTAGGAAATCAGCAAATGCTACAGACCAAGGATTGATTTATTGTTCTATTGATCGATTAGACTTAAGAAAGAGATGGAGAAAATGTTAATAATGTAAATTAAATTGACAAGTCTAGTGTGGACACAGGCCTTCTAACCCCCACCCACCCACCTCAGCCTGTTGTTAAATATTTGCCAGCACACCACTGTTGATGGCCCTGTGGAATGTTGGGACTGAATTAGATGATCTCTAGCCTCTCTTTCAGCTGTAAATCCATGATCCTATGTGCCCAGAACTATGTTATTGGAGATACAAAGAGACAGTCCAATAGGGCATAAAGAGTGGTAGATAGGGAGTTGAGAGACTGGGTTGTAGTCCAAGCTTTTCCATCATCACTACTGTGTAGATGTGGACAAGTCACTTCATTTTCCTGGGTCCGAGTTTTCTTGTTTTCAAAATGAGAGGGTTGAATTAGTTCATTTTTGTGGTCCCTTCCAGTCTAATTGTCTATGATTCCAAGTGTTGCTTCAGGGCTAGAGAGACAGTTTCCACTGAGGTCAGTGAGAATTTTTGTAGATTGCCTTTTACTAAAGGGCAAGAAGGAGATAAGGCTTCTTATCATTTCTATGAACAACATTTTTCTTGGATGGAAGATGAATATCCAGGAACTGGGTTCTCTAGCAGTAACAAAGTTGAATCCAGAAGGAAATAATTCTTTGTCTCAAGTTGGGGTCCACATTTCATTTGGGGTTATGCCTCGTATGTGGCAGAGCTGATCAATACTGTGCCTGCTGGCTGAACTGGGCCTTGACATGGAGATGAGCTGTAAAGTCTTGAGCTCCTCATACTTCAGGGCCCCTATGTGAAGGGGAAATAACCCGAAGTACTTCAGCATACACATGACACAAATCCGTGGACTTTTGCTTTGGGTGCTTTTTGATCTCAAATAAGTTGCTCTGTCAATAAAGTGTTAATAAGCTGGATATTGAGGCTGAAGATAGTTTTGTGGGAAAAGCCTCCCTGGAATATGCCAAGAAGATCTATCCATCCAGGAAACATATCCTATGTCATACATAGTATGGAGAAGGTTGATGATGTTTAACGAGCACCTGGGTACCAGTGACACTGTCACTGCGCACTCAACAGGTTTCACTCAGGGTCTCTTAGCACTTCTTCCATGAAGCCTTTGATGATGCCCTGCCTCTCTCCCCATACTCTTCTTTGTTTTATACTGTTGGAGTCTAGTAATGAAAACATAGATTTAGAGCTGGAAAGATTTGTAGCTATCTACAATGAGTGTATCAACACTCATTTTATGCATGAGGAAACTGAGACCCAGAAGGGTCAAGTGACTGGCCCACAGTCACACAGTAAGCAGCATAGGTAGGCTTAAACCCAAGTCCTCTGATTCCAAATGCAATTCCCACTTCCCACTGCCTTAGGGTTGATGTGGAGGCTTGATATGAGAGAGGGAGGTGTGGAAGAAGCGTCATGATTGGTCCATTTGGAGAGCACGCAGCAGCCTTCAGCTCAACTTCGCCATTTGCCCAACACATCTTTGGCAAACTGGAAGCCTTAGCGACCATGGCTGAAACTTTAAGAAAAAGTCCCCATTTTGAAATTTGGGGAAAGACCTAGGGATAAGTTGTGGCACTTCTGATATTTTCAAGGACTGGTCATGAACTTTTAAAAGTTAGAATAACACTTTTCAGCCAATAATCCCAAATGTGGTCTAATCATACTGTTACTTATTTAGATGAAAGCATTATTCTGGCTGCCAGACAAGAGTGAGCATGTGTATTTAGTAATATACGGTGTAACCATCTAGACAAGGAACCCAACTAAACACTGACACTAGCTGTATTCCGGTCTCTAGGCTAAATTGATATTGATCAATCCGACTTTGTACTCATCTCTTCAATTTTTGCCTAATATTCGACTCCAAACCAGACCTTTGAATTCTACCAAGTCAGGTTAGGGAACTTGGAGATGGGCTTTTGGAATAATTGGGTTCTTAAATTTGTGCACCCTCCCTAAAGGCAGGAAAGAAGATGGGTGTAACCTTTTGGGGCTGGCACTTGGATCTCCTGGACTCTTAAGAAAAGCAGAATAAAATTCAGAAAGATTGGCTGTCGTGTTGCTTTTTCAAGATTGATGCACATTAGCCAACAAGTGATGGAAGCAGGCGGTTCCTGCACAGTCCAGAGTAAAATGTGGTCAGTGTCCATTGGTAGCAATCAACCCAAGGCCCAGATGACTCACTTAACTCCTCCATCTGACTTCCCTTTCCTCTCCTGTTCATATTGTTTGAGTCCCAGTCAACTGAGAGGCAGCAGGTGTTTATTTTAGGCCAGCTCGACCTCAATTCAGTTTTTGGCCAAATGGAATGATCTCCAAATGCCTCTGCTGAACACCCATGTCTTAATACAGTGGGATCTTTGTTGCACAGTATCCATTTTGTTTTCTGGCTTCACCTCATTTCTGTTATAAAATTATTCAGCCTCTTGGTAGAAAAATTCTCTTCCACTTGCTACTGGCTGTGCAGTGCCTTTTGGAGTGGTTCAGATCATTTGTGTTGAGATTAATTAACTAATTGCTGATGTCTTGGGGCTAAATTGCGTGTTTGCATGTCAGGATGCTATACATAATTAACAAGCCTACTCAATAAGGGAACTGGCATTATGAACATGGGTTATGACAGTTGGGGCAAATGTGAATTGGAGGGACTACTTTCATTAAATTATTCATAGGTCATTTGTCTTTGCTGTGTCAGTTATTGTCTTTAGGAGAGCACATGAATAAGAGAAACTTTGGGAACAGACTAGTAAGGAACTCCTCACGCCGAGGCCTGAGCCCCACTTGAAGCATTGAAACCAGGGCACCTAAAAGTACTTGGCATAAAATGTTACATTCAGATAAATGACTTCACAAAACGCAAAGCCAACACGATCCCTAAGTACAATTGGCTACATAATACAGCTATAGCATCCCCAGGATGGCAATTAGGACATGAAGGAAGACATTTGGGTAAGATGCCCGTGTTACTCATGATGTTGATTCTCTTAAGAATTCACAAAATCCTTGGCCTCAGGTTAGTCTTATGAGTCTCTCTACGGAAGAAACTATGGGTTAACAAAATGGCCAGGAAAGAGTATTTATGACCATCAACATTCTCCTTATACTGAGGGTCAGTGTGGTATAATGGGAAAAATAACATTGGCTCTGTCCTTTATATATTTGCATCTTCAGCTTGTTGGACAAATTTAGAAAGAAAGAAAAAAGAAAAAGAAAGAAAGAAATGTAGAAAGGAAAGAAGGAAGGAAGAGAGAGAGAGGAAGGAAGGAAAGAAGAAAATACTGTGGGAAGGAATATTTATCATTAAACAAAACAGAAAGCTATAGGCTCACAGATTTAGAGATGCAAAGGATCATGGAAGCCATCTAATCTAATTCTGCCATTTTGGAGATGAAGAAACTAAAGCCCATAGAGGTTAATTTACTTTCCCAAGGTCATCCAAGTGGAAAGTGGCAAAGCTGGGATCAGACTCCAGCTTCTTCGACTCCAGATCGAATGCTCTTTTCACTGAACCACTTTATCCCCTACTGGGGAAAAATGTGAAAACAGAACGAATTTTAGACTACAGGGTTAAGTCACACTTGAACTCCCTTAACCTCCTTGGGCCTTATTTTCCTCCTTTGTAAAATAAGAGGGTTGGACCAGAAAACTTCTGAGGTGCCTTCTAGCTCTAGACCTATAATCAGTCCTGTAATCCCAGTGCTACTCACGACTTCTCTGGTGACGTTGGAAAAATCACCTATCCTCTTCGGACCTCAGTTTCCCCCTCTGAAATATGAGGGACCTGGGCTAGAGAGCCTCTGAGGTCCCTTACAGTTCTAGATTTATGAACCTATGGATAAGAGCGGACCACACCACGCTCATCATGGTCAGAAGCTTCTGGCCCCTCCCAGTGTCTATAATTCAGTTCACATCCATTTATTATTAATGCAGGTCACTTTCAGATCCCCAGTGTGCAGGCCTGCCACCTGCATTGAGCTCAGCCATTCCTTAAGAGCTGGGGGCTATTTCCTGGGGGTAAATGTGGAATAAAACAAGAAACTTTAGATGGGTCTGTTATTACATCAGAGTGGATCTGTCCACCAGCAGCTCTCAGCCCCTCAAATTTATCTCATCCTATGCAAGTCACAAAAGTTCTGTTCTGAGGCCTGTTATGACTCATGGACCTCAAAGCCCATCCCAAACACAGTTCAGACTCTCACAGTCATGTCAGACATAAAGGACTTCAGTTACTGGCTGAGTATACAGGTCCACGTATCTATTCATCACAAGAAGCTTGGCCACTAGGGGATAGTATATTTGGCTGTGGCCATCTGTGAGGACACATATGCAAACCACTAGGAAGTTAGATGGTACAGTGGGCAAGGGTGATGGACTTGGAGTCAGGAAGACCTGAGTTCAAATCCTGCCTCAGACACTGGCTAGCTCTGTGACCCTGGGCCAGTTCCTCAACTTCTTTTAGCCTCAGTTTTCTCATCTTTAAAACAGAAATAATAATGGCACCCCCCCAGACTGTTATACGGATCAAATGACATAATATGTATAACAAGCATTTTAAATCTTAAAGTAAATGCTTTTGTTATTGTTATTCAGTCCTTTCAGTCACATCTGATTCTTTATGACCCATGTGGGGGTTTTCTTGGCAAAGATACTAGAATGGTTTGCCATTTCCTTCTCCACCTCATTTTATAGTTGAGGAAACCAAGGAAAACAAAGTTAAGTGATTTGCCCATGGTCACACAGCTAGTAAGTGTCTGAGGCTGGATTTGAACCCAAGTTCTCATGACTCCAGGCCTGGTACTATATCTACCATATCACCTAGCTGGCACACCTATAAATGCTGTGATTATGATGATGATGATGATGATGAAAGTTGTAATATAAGTGCACAGGAGAATTTAAAAGGGAGTGTTATAAAAGGTTGAAGGAGGAAGGAGTCATTTTTAGTTGGGGAAGAGTCAGGGAAGGCTTTATGGAGAAGGTGGCATCTGAGCTAGAACTCTAAGAAAAAGCAGAGATTGGAGGAGGGAGATTGGAGATCATTCCAGGCATGGGGGATGGGATACACAAGGGTTCAGAGATGAGAACAGGCAAGGCAAAATTGAGGAATCATAAATAGTCCAGTTTGGATAGGAATGCTAGGTCTGTTCTCTGTCTGCATTGGGGATGGAAAGCCTACTAGATGAATGCCCCAGGGCAAAGTCACCAAGGATAGAAGTACTAAGGGTACATAGCTCCATTCTGTGTGGATGCTTTGCTCTTCCCTTGATGAGCGTATGTCTGGAATTGGACAAGGCAGATGAGTCTAATGGGAGGTAACATAAGAAGCAAATCAACTTCAATGAGAAATGGTAGAATTATTTTTTCAGCTGCATGTCTAGGTACTACTCAAAGGGAAAGATGTGTATTGAGAAATAGAGTCACAGGGTTATTTGGTCTCTGTGCCTCTGGAGTTGTGTGCTGTAGCTGTTGGCTAGCTGTCTGGCAGATATAAACATTTAAAAGCGGATATAGTTTGGCACATATTCATTATGTAAATAACTGTCAACTCTTTCATTTTGAAAAGGGCTGCTTCCTGTGTGCTTTGTATAAGTTTAGAAAATGAATGCTGGCCATGCACATGGAAGACCTTGTCAACCCAGATCATTAGAGCTTGGCGGTCAAAAAGACCTCTCAGATTTGAATGTTTAGTCCTGGAAGAGGTTTCAAAGCTGTGACTGAAAGTGAGTGAATGAGGATGAAGGAACTAAAGTCAAATGTGCCTGTCATCCATCTCACTCAGAGTAAGTACCTTTTAAAAGAAGGAACTAATGAGGTGGAAGCTTGGCACGGTACATAGCAAAGTGGCTTTGGAGTCAGGTAAAACTGGGATTCAAATCCTTGCTCTGACCTATGCAGGCTCTGTGTCTGTAGGTAAATCACTTAATGTCTTGATGCCACATGTAAGACTTTAAGTTGCAGAATAGGTATTAACCTTCATTGGTAGAAGAAGTTTCCTATACTAGGAATTTCCTTCTGTCAACTCATTTGCAGGAAAGGCCCTGCTTCCTCTCCTACTATAAAAAAGGAGAAACTTTAATAAGTAGATATACTTTAGGTGCATTCATTCACGAAATATTTTTCAATGCATATTGTGTGTGTGTAGAAGGGCAGCTAGGTGGCACGATGGATAGAGTGCAGGGCCTGGATGGGAAGACCTGAGTTCAAATCCAGCCTCAGGCATTTCCGAGCTCTGTGATTCTAAGCAAGACACTTAACCCTGTTTATCTCAGTTTCCTCATCTGTTAAAATGAGCTGAAGAAGGAAATGGCAAACCACTCCAGTATCTTTGCCAAGAAAACACCAAATAGGGTCACAAAGATTTGAACACAACTGAAACAACTGAACAGCAAAAGTCTGTGTGGAGTACTCATACTAGGCGTTGGGGATGCAAAGTTGAGCTCATAAGATTGTTGATTTAGAGCTAGAAGGACATCTTGGAGAATATCTGGACCAACTCCCTCATTCAATACTTCAGGAAACATAAGTCTAGGGAAATTAAATAATTTGATCAAGGTCATACACGTAGTAAATATGATGCCTCCTCTGATGTGGCTTATAGTCCAGTAGAGCAGTAAGACCACCAGCAGAGATAACTATGATCCATATTAAAAATGACAAGTACATTTGTTAGGGAGGAGCAAAGCAAAGTGCTTTCTGAGGTCCAAAGGGAAAGACTGTTTCTGACAAGGAAGACAGGAGCTGGCCCTTGAGTTAAGCTTTAAAAGTCAGGTAAGAATTCAGCAGGGGAAGAAAGGCAGGGAAGAAAGGTCATGAAAAGGCCCTAAGCCTTTTGCATAACTTACAAGTACAAAGATAATGGAAGTAGGAGGCAGCCATATATCTTCAGGAGATCAGCAAAAGTCTAGTTTGGTTGTATTACAGAGAGGAGTAATATGAACATAGAGGGAATTAATGAAAGACGAGATTAGAAAGGTAGACAGCTATTTGTTTATGAAGGGCCTTGAATGCCAGACAAACTTTAGCCAAATGAATTTTTTTAAGTCAAAAGTAAAGCATCTCTATCACCTCCTAAAGAGATCTTCATCATCCTATCCCTTTCTCCTTCAACCTAAGTTTTAGCAATAATTTGTTAACATACAACATTAAAGCAGATGATTTAGATGCTTGTTCTAAGGTAGATTTGGCTAAACCTGTTCTATTCTTGATTTGGTCAACTATACTCTTGTTAAACCAATGTTGTATGTAATTTTGTTAAGTAACACTGAAAACAAACAAACTAGTATTCTCTCCAGAGCTAAAAAACTAGTGTTCTCTCCAGATCTATGGAGAGGAAAAAACATGCCATCATTTACTACAATGTCTGCATCTGATTGTCAGTGCTGGAATTATCTCACACCATCATATAGTATTAAAACCCTAGAACTCCAGAATGTTAGAATCATAGGTCTCTTCTAGATCTAAAAAGTCATCTCATCAAGCTTTTCTCAGATGAATTTAGCCATAGAAAACCTTAGGATTTGAAATATATTGATGAGAACTCATAAATGTTGGCCTGGGAGTAGGTAGGGGTAAATGTTAAAGAGAAACAGAGGTGATCATATCTGCTTTGATACAAAAATAAAAAGCCAAACAAATAATTTCAATTCAGTTTCCACATTCAATATTTTTGAAAGGAAAACATTACCAGAATTTAAACATTTTCATGGAAGCCCTTTTCATATCATGTAGAATGTAATGCAACACAATTTAGAGTGGATTAGGCTAAATGGGCTGCAAGGTCTCATCCAATGCTGACGTTCTGTATTTATTCTATGTTTCATGTTTCCTATCAGCTCCAACATTGTGCATTCTAGAGTCCTCAACTGTGACATTTTATATTCTAATGTTCCCTACCAGCTTTGATCAGGTCTAACTTCCTTGTTTGTTATAGTAATCTAGAAGTTCATGTTTCTGTAGCCTGTAGAGGTTTATAAAGCATTTTCTTCACAACAGCTCTGTGTGGCGAGTAGCAGAAATATGATTATCATCCCCATTTTACAGATTAGGAAACCGAGGCTTAAAAGGTGAAATGACTTAGCTGTATTCCTGCAGCTAGTCAAGTCTTAAGAGCGAGATTCAAATATGAGTCCAAAGTTAGCATTCTTTCCACTTTAATGGAGGAACTTCTTTAGGCACGGAGAACTCCCATTTTGGACAGAAAAACAGCAAGCTGTTCATCTGTGATGCTTTCAATACACCAGCTTCACCAACATACACAGGTCCTGTTTAACAATATGGTTTAAATGAGGTTGAATCCCAACTGGCATTGTTTACATTTCTGGCAGAATATTTTGGTCACATAACCAGGTGCACATGGAATCTTGGTAACAATCACAAATTCTAAGTGGGCATGAAAACCCAACATATGGTTGGCTGAGGTTGGCCAGCCTTTAAGGTATACATTAGTCATCAGTGTTTACATTCTATTTTTTATTGAAATTTCACCAAAATAAAAACCAAACCAGTTGCCCCCAAATCCTCTCTGATTTGTGAGATGTTCATTAAATCTTACTTAGTGTTGGAAAGGCTATGAAATAGTGAAACTGAGTTTTTTAGCCAGAGTGAAGAATCAGTGTTCAGGGCTGTCCGGTGCAGGCAAAATCAATATCCCCCATCGGCAAGGAAGGAGTTAGGTAGGAATCCAAACCCTCAATGTAACCCAGAGGCCTCTTTGAAGTAATGTAGTTTGACTCATGCTAATTCGTGAGACCAAGTAATGAACTCATAGTCGGCTGGTAAATATGGTTTAAAATATGGCTTTTCAAAACAGCTTTCCTTTAGACAGACACAAATGCTGTATTAACTCTCTCTTGACAATAAATGTAAGTGGTACAGGCACTATGATTTCCAAAGAAATGAATTTTTAGCTTCTGTAATATTGCTGCTAATTCTCTGCCTAGAAATTGTGCCCACCAAAAAAGCAGTATAAAATTAAATGATGGTTTATCATGAAATTAAGTGGCAATTCTTTTTGTGTCTTTCGGGTCACTGGTCTTTTCTGGACTCCACCAGTAACACAAGAGGATTAGATTGGATGGCCCTGAAAATCCATCAAAGGCTGTTGTTGTTGTTGAGGAGTTTTAGTCACATCTGATAATTTGTGACCCCAGTTTGGGTTTTCTTGGCAAAGATATTGGAGTGATTTGCCATTTACTTCTTCAGCTCATTTTACAGATAAGGAAACTGAGGCAAACATGGTTCAGTGACTTGCCCAGGTTCACACAGCTGGTGTCTGAGGCTGAATTTGAACTCAGGTCTCCCTGACTCCAGGCAGGTGCTCTAGCCACTGAGCAACCTGCTGCTCTTATATTTATGGTCTGGGGTCCCTCTTAACACTGATATTCTATGTTCTACAGAACCTTCTAATTCAAACATTCTGTGATTCTATAGTTCTCTCTTGGGGACTCGTTAATGCTTATGTCACTATTCAGCAGAGGCTCTAAGAATATAGAATAAGTCTGATGGGGAAACTGTGTTCAACAGGAGTCTTTTCAGTTGGTGACACTCCAGTGAATTGATTGGGAATAGATGGGGCAGAGTTTGGGAAGAGGAAGGTTTTTTCTCCTGACCTTCTCATTGGTCCAATTAAATTTATTCCCAATCCCCACCCTCTCTACCCCCACCCAATAAACACTAGCTGTCTTCCCATCGTCTCTTCACCAACATCTCGATCATCTCCAATATTCTGCTGGATATGAATAGGTAAAGAGGGATAAGGAAATTGAGTGTGCTGGGAATGCCTAGACATCTTCAGTGACATGATGCTTCAGTATACACCATCCCACAGGAAAGAGAAAAGCATTGTTTGGGTTCATTCCTCCTCAGACCTGGCATGTTGTTTATAAGTTACAGAATCTCCACATGAAATATGTTATTCCACAATTTTCCTTAGGTGAATTAGACTCAAATATTACATTTGTCTGCACTGGGGGTCGATTTAATGCTTAGGATAGACAGTTTTGCTTGTACTAGAAGACTTCTTATTGTTAGTTGGGTTTAAAATGTCTTGTATTTCTGACCTGAAGAATGGGAAGCCGTGCCTTTGGCTGCTAAGTAGTTAAATGTACTTACATAGGAGGCCAGGACCTTCAATGACTGACTCTGAGAAAGGTCTTAATTCTCACTCTGTGTGTGTGTGTGTGTGTGTGTGTGTGTGTGTGTTCTCAGTGCATGTGTGTATATATGTATATGTATACTATATATGTATATATTCATATATATATTTATACATGTATATGGTCCCCCATTTTTATTGTTGAACTTCATCTGGTGCAAAGGTTTCAACTAGAGAGGTAATTTAGAGTATTGTGGCATTTCCTTTCTTAATTAATCCCAACTGTTGCCTTCGTAGGACAGAAAGCATCCGTATTTGATGAGGACATTATGGCTTCATCACTGCGGCGATGGGCTCTTCCTGCCGAGTCTGTAAACACCAGACAAGCCGCAGAGTTGCAGAGTTCAGGAAGGCTTCGAGTTCTGGTTTGAATTAGGCCCCAGACTCGGGGAGCACCCAGCTGTGCCTTCCTGTAACGTCTGTCAGTCTTCCAAAGCTTGTTAACATGCTAATATAAAAGGAAATAGGACGGACTTCAAGGAATTTACAACTGGTCTTAAACTTCAAAGACGAAAGCTACATCTATTCAATACAGACACAAAATCAATCCGTGTCCTCCCCTCTTCTTCCCCCCCCATCAAAAAAAAATCTAATAAAAGTACTGTTAGCATACCAGGGATAGATCTGCATGTTTTGAACATTATAGCCATAATCCATGATGTCACATACCCAGTTGCAACACCAAGCTTTTGTGCATTGTGAAATAGGGTGCAAAATCAGTCTGACTGATGGAAGACAAGATAAATATTTCTCCAGACCTTGAGAGTAAACCATTGACCCTGACTTTTTTTTTAAGAAGAGCAAAGCTATCCTTTAAGCTTCTTTTTTAGAGGTGGACTAGGTAGGATGGGTGGACCTGAGTACCTTTGCCTGTCCCGTTGCCCTGCCAACATGACATCCTGCTTCTTCAAACAAGGTGGAACACATTCGATTGATTCTGCTGAAGGGGGATTGCAGCAAAGGCAAATGGGAGAGGCTGGGACACGAATGGGTGATTCATTTTCTGAGTCGGTCTCTTGGTGATTTTCACAACAAATATAAAATTGTATCTCTCTCTTTTTTTTAAAGGTATAATCAGGGAGGGAGAATATCAACTAAAACCATCTTTATCTCAGCTGGATTGGGTGTGGATACCAAAGCCCAGTTAAAAGGCTCTCATTAACCTCCTATTAACATTCTCAAGTTGGAATGTGAATAATTCAAAGGAAGGAAAATGAAAGTCCCATTCATAATGTGTTTAATAGTTTTTGCCCTGGACTCATTCATTCAAAGAGCTTTAATGAATGCAGACTCTGGCTCCCCTGTAGGAACACTTGCTTTCACTTGATCTCTGGTTGTTTTGCATGTGTACATGAAGGAACAGGTTTCCTCTGTTGGCATAGCAAAGGGTTGATTCTTCAGTGGCAGGGGCTGTATCATTTTATTTAATACCTACTGTGTGACTAACAAAGCTTTCATTCATTCATTCATTCATTCATTCATTCATTCATTCATTCACATTCATCTATGCAAGCGTTGACTTTGGTGAAACCACTCTGGAGCAGATTGGCCTCAAAAATATTTTCCCTTATGTTTCCCTCTTATCTTCCTAAAACGATTGTAAGGTACAGTGCATATACATATGTCAAAATGACATGGTATGGTGGAAAAAACAAGTGATCTCTTGTCTGGACTCTGATCCTTGACAGGATAAAGCTACTCTTCCTCTCAGTTTCCTCCTCTACAAAAAGAGGAGATTGAATTAGTTGATCAATCTTTCTAAGATCCTATCCAGCTCAGACATTCTATGTTCTAAGGTCCTTTCTGGTTTTGACAGGTTATGTCAACCCACCTGTTGCTCTTTCTCTCTTTCTCCCAAACCCTATCTTGTACAGGAAGCCTTCCCTAACCCCTATTAATCCCAGTGCTTCCCCTCTTTTAATTATTTCCTATTTGTCCTGTATATAGTTTGCTTTGTATATATGTGTTTGCATGCTGTCTCCCTAGTTAGAGTGTAAGCTTCTTGAGGGCAGGGACTGCCTTTTGCCTCTTTTTGTATCCCCAATGGTTAGCACTGTGCCTGGCATATAGTAGGTGCTTAATACATGTTGATTGATTGATTGATGATGTGCTCCATGTTGTGAGGTCCTGTTTAGTTCTGACATCCTATGTTCTCTGATTCCTTTCAGTTCTGACATCATGTTGTCTAAAATTCTTTCCAAGTCTGACATTCTGTGTTCTCTATTCTAAAACTCTATCCAGTTCCAATATTCTGTTTTCTAGCTTTGGCATTCTGCATTACAGATTTCTGTCTGGCTCTAACATTTTACATTCTAAGGCTCTACCCAACACTGGCTTTCTTTCATTCTATCAATTAATTAAGAATAAGCAGGAAAAGCTAGTCTGGGGGATCAAGTGATGAAAACTCCGGCTTGTCCTTTTTGTCTTTAAAGAAGGCTGCCCTTGACTCGTGGAAGAGCCAAGCAGCGTCCCTCCCCGCTGCTGTGGAGTGACTCAGGTGCTCAGCGATCTGCATCCAGAGCCATGCCAGTGGCAGCATGGAACATCTTGGTCCCCTGGGCCAGCCAGGGCTTGTTTCTGAGGCCAAAGTGTGGAACAGGGATCCAGAAGCAGTCATCTTGCCATTTGTTCCCTTCGGTGTGTTGGCCCGTAGCCCATTCTCCTGGAGTCACATCAACAGGGCCTTGTATCAGTCTGTGTATGTGTGTGTGTGTGTGTGTGTGTGTATGTGTTTCATTCTAAATGGAAAAATGACAAAGCCTCTTATAAACTGAGCTGTTATTCACACCGTTCTTTCTCTGACAGGCTGTTAGAGAAGTTGGGAGAATAGGTGCTACTGTTATACTTTTGTTATTCGGTGCTAATTAGAACAAACCTAAGCAACAGAATTAGAAATAGTTTCCAAAGAGGATTTGTTGATTTAATGGGAATTAAACAAACTCGTAATCTAATCCCAATGAAAGGACCCTAGAATTGAAGGTGAGACATTGCAAGTCAGATTTGACATTGAGTTTTCTAAAAAGGTGAATGCAATTTCCTTATGAAACCACTGGTATACCTACCTTAAAAAGTGGAAGAAAAGAGAAGCCAAAGTCCGCGGGGATTTTTGGTTGTTATTATTTTTGTCTATCAAAGGTCTGGGAAGTAAATACCTTTTCTGTGGTCATAAGGTTGTAACCAAGGCAATATTTGAGGATTGCCCGGGAAGTTCTAAGGCGACTTTTGATCTACTGGACCATGTAGTATCATATCCAAAGAACTGACATTAGGAGATAGTAGAGGGAGGAGGCTCCTTACTTCCCCCAGTAAACTGTGAGCTTTTAGGGGTAGGGACAGTGTCTTTAGAGCCACCAAGATATCTGATCCCCGGGCCGTGTAGGTACAAAGGAAATGCTCAGGCCTCTGTGTACATGAAAGCTTGTTATCTGGCTTTTCTCTCTCCCTATGTCTCTTCCTCTTTCTTGTACCTTGTCTCTCACTCTCTTCTCTCTCACTCTTCCTCCTTATGTGTGTGTGTGTATATATATATATATATATATATATATATATATATATGTGTTTACATATGTATGCATGTGCACAAATATGTGTGGCTGTGTGGGTATGTGGGTTTGTGTATATATAGAGGCAAAGAGACAGTATAGTGGATAGACTTGGAGTCAGGAAGAACTGAGTTTGAATACTGCTTTAGACACTAAGTACTTAAGGGTTGCTTGTAAGTCACTTCACCTCCAGTTGCATCAGTTTTCTGATCTGTATCATGGAGTAATAATAGCACCTAGTTCCAAGGATTGTTAGGCTTAATATGATGATCAAATGAGATAAAATATGTAAAGAGCTTTGTAAACCTTAAAGGCACTATATAAATGTTAGCTGTTACTATAGATGTCTACGTGTATTTGTTGATGTAGCATTGAGGATAGAAGGAAAGTACTTTGCTAGAAAAAGGGGATTGGCAACCTACTTTTTTGTCACTAGTTTCTCCCTATCTCAATCTGACCACCTGATGTATCCTGACCTTTCCATTCAGCTTTCAGGCTCTTTGGCTAAACTAAGAGGATTCTTCTCTCAAGGCTATGACCTCAGTCTCTGAGATGTTGGCCTTTCTCTGCTGGAGGATGGTCAGCCTCTTTTAGACAAATGGGAGATGTGGGCTGGGACTCTAGGGATAGGGATTCTGAATCAGAATCCAGCCCAGATGGTGCTAGGGGCCCATTTTCTTCTTAGGTCTCAATTATCTCACTGTTACTTAAAAAAAAAAAAAGGTGACTCTTTAGGATCATGTTAATAAGGTGTTCCCTGTTACTGATGGCAAAGGGACTGACTCTGTAATGTAACTTTCCCTAGTAGGCAAGAGTGCTGGGATGGGAGTTGGGGTGGAAGTAGGGATAATGCAGGGAGAGGAAGGAGAGAGGGGGACTGTTTTTCTGCAGCCTGATCATTATTCACATGCTGTTACAATGCTGAGATTCTATTTATTTGCTTGGATTTTTTGCAGTGTAAGAAGCCTTCTGACTTGTGTGTGTGTGTGTGTGTGTGTGTGTGTGTGTGTGTGTGTGTGTAGCACATGTGATTTAGCATTATACCAGCACTTAACACCCTGCCTGACACATATTAAGAGCTTAATAAATGTCTCTTGACTTGTTGACTTTTTACATGCTAGTATCCTGGAGAATGTCTGAGTGACTTTGTACTGATGGTAATTATTCTTGTTATTATTTTAGGAAGGTCCCTTTCTGGGCCTCAGTTTCTTGATCTGTAGAATGAGGGGGTTGGATTAATTGATCTCTAAGGTCTTTTTCAGTTCTAGCACTCTCTGATTCCTGTCGTATTTATACAAGGACTCCATATGCAACCTTCTTGTCAACCAATTAATCCATAAGTATTTACTGAATTCAGTTGAACCCAGCAAGCATTCATTAACAATCCATCCTTCTAAAGGTGTTGTTAAGCCATGTCCAACTCTGCATGGACCCATTTGGAGTTTTCTGAGCAAAGATACTGGAGTGGTTTGCCATTTCCTTCTCCAGTTTATTTTGCAGTTGAGGAAACTGAAGCAAATATGGTTAAGTTACTTGTCCAAGGTCATACAACTTGTACATGTTTAAGGCTGGATTTGAACTCAGGAACTACTGACTGCAGGGCCAGCGCTCTATCCACTGTGCCACCCAGCTGTCCTATTTGGAGGTATTGGGGATTTTTTTTTTAATGAGTTGAGGTATTTCATTGGTGTAGGGAGTCCCCAGTGTGGAATTTCCATCTACCAAGTATAGATCAACACCTATCCTGTAATTTTTTTGTTTTAGAGTTCCTTGGGGCATTAAGAAAACTCTTAATGTGACCTGACCAGATAGAATATGTCAGAGGCAGAATCTGAATCCAGGTCTTCCTGATTCTTCTAACCTTTCATCCATTACATCTTGCAGCTGGGGATAAAAAACAAAAAAAAAAAAACAGTCATGGAGAAAGCACCTACCTCAAGGAAATTATATCCTACTGATCACTAATTTCCAACCATTTCTACATTAAGCTATATTGTGAATGAGCACTAGAGATGTGAGGCGTGGATGGTCTCTGCCCTCAAGGATCTTAGACGTTAATTAGAGAATACAGACAGTCTATACCAGTCACTCACAGGATTATCACATAGGATCACAGATTTTGAGCTGGAAGAGAGAAAGCTAAGGGGCAGAGCAGTGAAGTTACTTGCCCAAGGCCTCACAGGTAGATAAGAGAGCCCGAATTAGAGCCTGGGACCTCTTACTCCAATTTAGTGCCCTTTCTCCTGAGCCAAGCTCTCCTAATCAATCAATAAACCTTTATTTAGCTACTTCTGTGTGCAGAACACTGGGGAGAGATCCAAAGTTCAGCTGAGATGTATGACCCTGCCTCCTGAGGCTCCCAAGTACCATAGCCTGGGACTTCATTCCACATGATCTTTTATCATTCTTCCATGTAATTCTGAACCTCTCTAATGCGCTTTTCATGTCATATTGTTCATTTTAGTTATTTGTATTTATATCTTCTCCTCCTTCTAAACTTCAGTGGCTTCCCTGTCACTTCCAGGATCAAATCTAAAATCCTCTGGTGTTCAAAGCCTTTCCTAATTTAGACCCCCTCCCTTGAGCTCTTTGATCTAGTGACACTGGACTCCTTGGGGTTCCTCAAACTGACCATCTCCCTACTCTGGGTGTTTTCCCTGGAATATCTCTGTCCCCTGGCTTCCCTAGCTCCCTTCAAGTCTCATCTTCTGCAGGAAGCCCTTCCCAACCCTCCTTTACTTCTAGTGCGGGGGTGGGGAACCTTCGGCCTCAAAGCCACACGTGACAGGTCCTCTGTACTTGAACTCTCAATCCGTCCCTGTTCTCCTGCCTCCCGTCTGTTGATTATTTCTAATTTATCCACTATGTTTATACATGTTGTCTGTATGTTTACGCATGTTGTCTGCCCCTTAAGATATTGAGCTCCTCAAGGGCAGGGATGGTCTTTTGCCTTTTTTTTTTTAAATCCTTAATGCTTAACACAGTGAACAACACATAGTAAGTACTTGGTATTTATTGATTGACTGATTTCTAGACTGTGATCACTGTGAGGGAGAGGGACCGTAGCTTCTCGTTATTCTCCTGCTTCGGAAGCTTCCATAGTTTTCTGTCTCTATTAGAATAATATACAAAGCCCTGAACTTGACATTGAAGGCCTTTTGAAACCAGACTGCAGCCTGCCTCTCCAGGCTCACTGCCCATTTATGCATCCTCTGCTCTAGCCGAAAGGCTCTGACTGCTGTTCTACACTTCGCTCTGTCTTTCACCCCGTGCCTTTACATATCAAACATGTACTCCTCATTCGCTGCTGCCTCTGAGAATCTTTAGTGTCCTTCAGGGTTCAGATCATGTGCCATTTTCTGCAGGAAGACTTTCCTGATTCTCCCCTTCCCACCCCAATTGTTAGTGCTTATTCCTGCCTTCTTAAATTATCATGCATAGACTCACCTGCTCACATAGTTTATCTCCACACACCACCTCCCCCAATAGAATGGAAGCTCCTTGAGGACAGGGACTGTTTTTCTTCTTGCAGTTGTATCCTCTGCACGTAGGCCGGTTCCTGGAAAAAAGTGAGCACTGAAGGAATGTTTGTTGAATGAGTTTCAATTGGCTCTCTTCCCTAGCCTACCATAATCCTCTGCACACAGTGAGTCGTTAATAAGTATTTGCCTTTGTCGTAAACGCTGTAGAAGATCAGACACGTGCTGGGGGAAATCAGTTTGGGCTTGGGGAGTTAGGAAGGGTTTAGCATTTCAGAGCTGGAAAGGGGTTCTGAGACAAGCTTGGGCATAGGAGGTATTCCAGCCTTGGAGAGATCAGGTGATCTACCCAAGGTCACTCAGGAGGCTAATAAGTGACAAAGCAGCTCTTCCCAGCTCTTTTACTTCCTTCCTATTGATGCTGGCTGAGTCATCTGATCTTTATGGGTCTCAGGTTCCTCACCTGTTAAATGAGGGGATTGGACCAGAGAAGCTCTAATTTTTCTTTCAAACAGTCCATCTATGAAGCTCTGAGTTGCCCCTCTTGTTGTTAATAAATGTTAATAATGTTAATCATCTCATCTTAGTATCATTATCTGGTTAGGGAGCCCATGGCTAGTGGCAGTGATAAACAGCTAAAGTTTCTGAGGGTGGCAACAGTGAAATATCATGGGCTCGGATAGGAGTTTTAGTTTTCCTCCAGAGCAAATGGTACTCAATGGTTTTATCTCCAGCACTGCCAGCTTGGAAAAGACTTTGTGCAGCAAAGTACATAGTACCCCAAAAGAAGTCAAAGTGTCATAAGATGAGTTTGCCTCATAGGAAACAAAATGAAATAGATGATAGATGTAGTTCAGTCATATTCAATTCTTCATGGCCCTATTTGGGCTTTTCTTGGCAAAGATACTGGAGTGATTTGCCATTTCCTTCTCCAGTCTATTTTACAGATGAGGAAACTGAGGCAAACAGAGTTAAGTGACTTGCCCAGGGGAACACAACTAGTAAGTGTCTGAGGCTGGATTTGAACTCAGGGAGATGAGTCTACCTGACTCCAGGACCAGCACTCTATCCACTGTACCACCTAGCTGCCCCATTTCATTATTAGTCTCTAGAATTATAGTTGGTCATTATGTTGACCAGAGTCTGAATTATCAGTTCAAGGGCTGATGGATCTGAGCTGCAGCCCTACCATGTGAAGATAAATGGCCTTCTTTGCTTTGTGTTGGTTCCAAGAAGCTGAGAAGCAATGGGACACACAGGTCACCCTTTCTTGACTCAAAAATGATGGCACAGTGCTTTGCCAGGGTTCCTTCGCAATGTAACTTTTGCTTTGTTCCTTCAGGTAGCCCATTTCCAAGGTCTGTGCAATAGGGCCATGATTCAGTGAGTTCAGGAGCCAGGAGAAAATACATAAATAAAAAAAGCATCTGAACAGGATCAGGCAAAATTAGAGAATATGTACAGATGCCAAGATACCATCTCCCACAGTGTAGCAGCGGGCCCGCCAAGGAGACTGTGCTAATTAGCCAAAGAGATGGCAGAATGATTGTTAGAGGCGTGATTATAGGCTGGGGTGGGGTGGGGGGCTGTTTATCTGTTAGGCAACTTGTTTGAGTCTTATCTGTATTAATCATTTGAGTATGGGGGAAGGCAAGAAATGAACGCACTACTGGCTCCAGCAGCCACAGCATAAGAAGATAGGAGGGTAGTGAGCCCAGCTGAGCCAAGCCAAGGGTGAGGGGAAATTTGTAACACCGACTCCAGCATGTGGTAATTCAGGGCAAATATTTATTGGAGACTTTTTCTTTTTGGGTAGGCAATGGGGTTAAGTGACTTGCCCAGGGTCACACAGCTAGTAAGTGTTATGTGTCTGAGGACAGATTTGAATTCAGGTCCTTCTGAATCCAGGGCCAGTGCTCTATCCACTGTGCCACCTAGCTGCCCCTAGTTGAGACTTTTTCTCACCCTCTCTTCCAAGTAAGGAAGAATTCATTGGCTTATCACCTATCTATTTGACTGGTTCTTTTTAGGTGCACTGAATTCTCACTAACACACACAATTCAATAGCCTAGGGGACCAGCCGTCAATTGTATGCATTGAATGCCAACTCTATGTCTAAAAAGTCAGAGCTGGAAAGGTCTTTTGATATCATCTAATTCCATTCCTTCATATTATAGATGAATGAAACTGAAGCCTAGTGAGATTGATTTGCCTAAGAAATCCCATGATATAATGGATAAAGTGCTGCACGTGGCATGAAGAAGAGCTGAGCTAAATTCTGCCTTTGATGATTACTACCTATGTGACTTTGGGCAAGTCACTTAACTTCTTTGGGCCTCAGTTTTCTCATCTGGCTTATGATCCTCCAAGGTCCCTTCTAGCTCTTCATCTATGATCTTACCTCACCTTATGTGAAATAGGGATAATAATTGTACCTACCTCACAAGACTGCTGTAAGAACCAGATAATACATAGAAAGGGATTTGACTTTAGAAATAATAGTTAATATTATCAGACCCTGAAGTAACACAGATAATGTAATAATAGCTAACATACATAGTGCTTTAAGGTTTGCTAAGCACTTTACAACTATTACATCATTTTATCCTTGCAACCTCCTTGGGAGGTAGGTGATATTATTACCCTTATTTTACTGATGAGAGGCACCAGGGTTTGGACCTAGGTTCTCCGCCTTCAAATTCATCAGTATTACATGTATACCACACCACCCTGTAGCATAGTATCCTCAGGCTATTCCTGAAGGATGGATAAGATATAGACATGTAGGAAGACATGAGGAGGGTATTTCGTGTGTAGAAAACATTAAGAGCAAATGTATGGAGATTGGCTTAAAAATATGTTGACATGAGGAGAACTACTGACCGTAATTAAACAATGCATATTAGGGAATAGTAGTCCAAAACGCTGGAGTTGTTGGTTAGAGTTAGGCTTTGAAGATAGCTAGAAGAGATTGGATTCTGTGAAGTAGCAGCAGAAAACCCGAGAGTGATGGGAACAAACTGACGTGAACACGTTACCTCACTTTACAGAAAATCTCTGATTTTTTCTGAGGTTGTAGAATCACAGATACAGGAATGGAAGGAACATTAACAGCCATTTGTCCAATACCTTCATTTTCCAGATGAGGAAATCGAAGCCCAGGGAACTTGGGACTTCTTCCAAATCACGCTACTAGAATCAGAGTCAGGATTTGAACCCAGAGCTAGTGTTCTTTTCACTATATCATACTGGCCTCTGCTTTGATTGTAGTACTCCTTTCCCTAGCCCCAACCTGAGAAGGGAGATTAAGGCTATACCAGAAACTTTGGGGATACAGCAGGGAAACAAGATGAAGGGAGTAGAAACAGGAGAGACTATTCTCAAGGTGACCCCTTAGGTAGGTGAGCAATTAGGGGAGAGAACTCCAGTATCATTGTGCAATCCAAACTGTAGAGGGGGGAGGAAAGATGGATTTTTGGCACTCAACTGTTTCCCAGAGCCCCTCTCCCTTTCTAAACCAAAGAAACTTGGCAGACAAAAGACAGCAAGGAGCCAGGACTGCGTTTGAAGGAAATTGAATGGCTAGGTAAGGTTTTGGAGCCCTCCTGCATGAGAACCAGGCTCTGCCTTTGGCCCCCAAATACAGCTGGGGATCATGGCCATCTCCTCTGTGGAGTGACTTTCTCCAGCAGAAATCTGGTGACTCCACACCATGACCCATCAGCCTGCACCTCCTACCTTTGCTACTCTGTGCATGGGGCTTGGGGCTAAGTCAGTCCTTCATAAATGTTTTCTCTTTCTTTCTCTGCATACAGTTGATAGAGGCAGAGAGTTCAGGCATTAAAGACAGTGCTTTGGCCAGTGCTACTCTTGTTTGCCAGCTGTTCTGTTAGAAAGGGGCAGACAAGTTGGGAAAGAGCACAGTATATAATTCCGTAAATTACCCCCATTTTTAAAAAATTTGCTGCCTGAAGGAACACCTGCTTTAGCTGCTAGTGAAACACTGTTAGGTGTCAGTTCTTTTGGATGTGAGACTGGCCCCAGGGGTTTATATGTAAGTACTCTGTTACCCTGAGAGTTCTTTCAATCTAACTCTGCCTTGAGATCTCTCCAATTGTGTGTAAAGGGTCATAGCAACTTGTGGCAAGTTTGGCATTGAATCAGAAATAAAGAAGAGACTTTCAGGCCTGGAAAGAACCTTAACATTGACTGCAAACTCTCTCTCTCATTTGCAGGAGACAAATCCCAGTCTCCATTTCTGTCAACATAGTTTTAATATTCAGAGTAAGATTATTTGGGCTGAAAGGGATAGCAAGAGGTCATTTAACTCATTCTATACAAGTGACTCATCCAATATCCAACATGAGATAATATGGCAAAGCATTATATAAATGTCAGCCATTATTATTATTGCTATTATTTTCTTAGACAGAGAAGAATCTGTCCAGATTTTAAAAGCCCTCAAGGAAAACTGATTACGAAGCTTCCCTTAGCATCAAATTTCAGTGTTTGACAGCCCACTCTGTCAGAGTATTGTCTCAATCTGTCCTCGAGAGAACAGGTGATCATCACTAACATAAGCTTTATTGCTGTGAAGTTTATCATCAAAAAAAAAATACCTTAGCCTTCTTTACTTGGGGTTAAACAGTCCAAGTTCCTATTTATCTATGGGATTTGACAACTCGCTGGAATCTCAAACATGTAAGTCAATGGTATCTCATTCCTCTTTTGAATATGCGAGCATTTTTATTTTATTTATTTAGTGAAAACATGGGGGAAGCAATAGATGGATTGCTGGGCTCGGGGCCAGGAAAACGCAGAGTTTAAATCCTACCTCTGATACTACTAGTTGTATAACCGCAAGCAAGTCACATAACCCCTCTGAGCCTCAATTTCCTCATCTGTAAATTGGAGATAATAAGATTATGAATTTGCAGTGGTTCAAAAAGCTTAAAGCTACTAAATGTCAGTGATTATATCTGCAAGTGAAGTCTTACCGTAATGCAATGTTGTTTGGTTCAGCAACATCGCTGTTGCTGTTACTCCTCCTTCATTCTTGAACAGGACCAATGACATCATGGGGTGATGTCTTGACTTGCCTGTGAATTGGATTTTTGAGGCAGAGTTATGCAAAGTCGTAAGCCTCACTCTCTCTACCTTAGTCATTGACTTCCAATGGCAGGACAAAAGTGAAGATGACTGGTGATAGCCCAGGATGCAGTGGATGACTTTGGCATCTTTGATGTCTGACCAAGTTCTAAGCCTCCTCAGCACCTGCTTCTTTCGTGGCCTTGGAACAAACTGGTCTCATCTGCCCATTCTGCTGAGGGGAGGCTTTGAATGCTTGATATGCTTCACATGCTAGACATCCCCCTAATTCACTGACAAATTTGAGGCCTGTTGGTTGCCCTCAACCTGGTTCATCCTGTCTGCCAAGACACTTTCACCAGGTGTGGCCTCTGTGCATGCTACAGCTTCTTAGAGCCAGAGGTGAGAGCTGGGTGACAGGTGGACACCAAAGGTGGATGAGCAGCTCTGAAAAGGGCTAGGCAAGCCCTCACACCAGTGGTGCTAGTCCTCCCTGGACACCCCACGTACCCTCACACATCAATTCTGTGGCTTTTGGAGGGAAGGGTCTTCAGGGTTAACAGGATAGTATACAGATTTTTTTTTTTGTAATGATGAGGGGAGAGAAAGGAATAAAGCCTTCATATTACTGATTCTTCACTCCTTGGGTAAACCAGCTGCATTGTCAAACATGAGAGCATTTAGAACTAGGAGAGACCTCAGAAATCAAGCCATTCAAACCTTTCAGGAAACCAAAGCCAAAAGAGGGTGTGACTCCCCTAAGTTCAGCAGATAGGGATCTGAACAGTCATTGGACACCAAATCTGATGCCTTTCTACCAATAACCTAATCTTTATAGCAGTGGTTTCCACCAGACTTGTAGGAAGTCACCATCTAACAGAAGAAACATGGGACTGGGCAGAACTAGAAACTAGGGTCTAGTTCTTTGGCCTTTCATAACTTATTTGACCACTTTGGGACTGCTTCTTTGTCTATAGATAAGGGTAACAACATCTGGTCATATAGTAACAGTGAGAGTTAACAGATGGGCAGCTCCAGCAGTATGTTGGTTCTTCCAAATGCTAAAACAACAGGAAGAAGGCCTGGGAAAATGTGAGCAAGAATCAAATGGGATGAGGACAGGAGGGGTGAGGAACCTTATCAGAGGAGGGACTACCTGACAGTCATTAGCTCACACATCTGTCAAAGTCCTGAAGGTAAGAAACAGCTATTTTGCCTTATAGCCCTAGGTTATTATGAGGCTACAATGAGATTGTAGGTGTAAAAGCACTTTGGAGCAAAAAAAATTTACAAGTTTCATATAAAATGTAAGCATTATAAGACAGAGAGCCTCCCTTAAGAAACTCTTAGATTTCATTTTTGTGTCCCTATTGCCTAGCATGGTGCCTTTCTCGTAGAAGGCTAGGTGGCTCCATGGATAGAACACTGCTTTGAGTAGGAAAGACCTGAGTTCAAATCGAGCCTCAGACATTAAATATCTATGTGACCCTGGGCAAATTATATAGCTTTTATGTGCCTCAGTTTCCTCATATGCAAAATGGAGATAATAATAGCACCTTTCAGGGTTGTTGTGAGAATGAAATTAGGTAATATTTGTAAAGTGCATTGGAAATCTTAAAGTGTTATAAACGTGTTAGGTGGTGGTGGTAGTAGTAGTAGTAGTAGTAGTAGCAGCAGCAGCATCAGTAGTAGTAATAGTAGTAATTGAATATTAATAGATATAATTAGAGTCCTGGATTTTTCCATTTCACCCATCTACTCCCTATGCTCTGCTTATCTGTATATTAACTCCTTTCCCCATCTAGTCAAATATGAGCTTCTCAAGGGCAGGAATTGTTATTGTTTATCATCCCATGACACAGTGTCATACATTTAATAGACAAAATAAATACTTATTTGTTGAATCATTTAGATGAATTGAATAATTACCTTGAGTCGCTCGAAGTTGAAAGGAAACATGTACAACTCTCCAGTGATGATCTGTAGTCGCCTCTTGGAACCCAGAAGCCTATATCACAAAGATCCATTACAGTATCTTCTCTCCTTTCTGGGTTCAGGAAATATGGTCATCCTAGAAGCCTGAATTTCTAACTAGGAGACCTGGGTTCAAGTCTCAACTCTGCCACTCACTAGCCATGTAACTTTGGGCAGAGCTTCACTGAGCCTTAGCTTTCTCAATTGTAAAATGAGAGTAGTGGTTCTTGTGCTTTATATAAGTACTAAGTGCTTAATAAATATTCTTCTGAATTGCTGAAGGGTTTGTGAAATACTGTACTACCTCCCTTTTAGGGTTATTGCAAGGATCAAGTGAGAGATTGTATTATAGCAAATGTTCAGGGGGCTATTCTCCCAACTCCCAGTTACACGGGCAAGTCAGATCCCCAGAGTTAGCTGGCTTCATCCATCCTCAGGGGCCAGAGGTAGCCTAGAGGACCTGGGAGCTTCTTTTCTAGTGCTATAATTCCTAAGTCCCTACTGCTATACTTGACCTCATTAGTATCAGTTGATATCCATTAGCCAGCAAGATGTAATTAGCTTTTAGAAAAGGATAATTCCTAAGGTGGTATAATAATACTTGATAGAGAACTTTGTCCCAAAAATCTTGGATACTCACTTCTAAAACATATAGAGTTCAGGGAAAAGTGGGCTCAAAATGATAAAGCACATGTGACACATAAATAACTCACAGGTCCTTTCTCCCCCCAATAAATTATCATCATTATTACCATCATTATTACACTTATTGTTCAGTAATTTCAGTCCTATCTGACTCTTTGTGGCCCCTTCATGGGTTTTCTTAACAAAGATACTGGAGTGGTTTGCCATTTCCTTCTCTAGCTCATTTTACAGATGAGGAAACTAAGGCAAACAAGGTTAAGCGACTTGCCCAGGGTCACACAGCTAGTAAGTCTGGGGCCATGTTTGAACTCAGGATGATGAGTCTTCCTGACTGCAGACCCAGCACTCTATCCATTGTGCCACCAAGCTGCCTTTTTTTTTTTTCCTGGAAGTCCTTTTCTCTCCTTCATGGGATGCTCATGAAATTCCCCTTAGGTGAGCTGTGGCTTTTCTGCTTGGGCTCCTTGTAGAGTCATGAAACTGTCTTTCCTCAGTGTCACTAGTTTGTCCTGATGTAGACACTGCTGCCAGATGTTTGAAAGACTAGGATACCAATCCTAAAATCCTCTGACCCTCCAAAGTTTATAAAGTCTTCCTCTGGTCAAGGCGGGAGAAGGAGGTTAATTTCCTCCTCTCAAGTAATTTCCTCTTAGAGGTTTGGCTGGAATAGTTCTCTCTTCTCTGCTGGTAGATACTCAAATTCTCAATGACAAACCAGCTTGCTAGTTTTATACAGACCCCACAGGTTGAGACTGGAGCCAGCTCCTGCCCTGGCCAATTGTTAAATTTTAAGTCCGAGCATTTACACCTCAGAAATCAGCAAACGCTATAAATCAGGGCTTGATTTGTGGTTTTTGTTGATTGTCTTGACTTAAGAAAGTGATGGAGAAAATGTGAATAGTGCAGATTAAGCTGAAAAATATGCCATGCCCACATTTGCCCCTTAAAAGTAGTTGTTAAACATTTAACAGCACACCCCTGCCTAGTGTCTCCCACTAATCAAAATGTATTTCCTGTGCAATCCAATGGCTTTCAAGGACTTCTAAATTCATCAAAGACTTTTAATATCTAGTGTTTTCACTTGACTGATTCAATAGAGGTGTTTTTTTCTGGATTAGGTGTCAGCATAGCTTCTTTGCTAATTACTATAAATGGGAGGGATTATTGTGTGATTGATTAAATCAATTTTTCCCCACCCTTACAGCATTATAAATCACTTTGTAACTGTGATGTGCTATGGAGATGTGAGATATTTATTGTAACCTTCTCAATAGAGTTTGAGATGAAACAGGTTTTCAATGATATTTGTCTTTGTATGTTTTTTTTTTATGATATTTGTTCTTTCATCTATTATAGGCTATGAGCTAAGCTCCTTGGGTACATCTTTTTATCTTCAGTACTTGATATGGTGCTTTGCATATAGTAATTACCTAATCAATTGAATGTAATTATTAAATTTATAAATTAGATATCATTTGCTGAAATTGAATTGGTCTGAAGGAAGAGCAGACTGCTCAGGTGTGGGTTGAAACAGGCAGGATAGATGAAGTAATTCACTATTCTTCATTCATGCCTGGTCAGTCACCAGAATTGGTTTACCTGATGTAAACAAAACGGAGCCCCCCAAAATCCAACCTACTCAATAAATGAAATGGGCTGAACTTGAAGCGGGAAGGACTGAGGTAATAAGGCAGCATGTCTTTATCAACCGGGAGGCAGATCAAATGATCAAATGAAATGCCTTCCAAACCTGACATATTAGGATTCTATTCACCATGAATTAAGAGCAAATAGTTTGAAATGCCTCATTGAATTCAGTTCCACACTGAAAGCCTTGGCAAGAGAATCGCAGTGCTAATCCTTCCCTCGTCTGCAACATCCTGACATGTAGGAGGCAATGCTTTGTATAACAGGAAGAGTTATGGATTTGAAGTCATGACATGGGTTCAAATCCTGGCTCTGATGCTTACTAGCTGTGTGACCTTGGTCAAAAGCACTTAACCACTCTGTATTTTGGTTTTCTCATCTGTAAAGTGCCCTCACTTCATAGGAAGAAAAGAAAGAAACAATATTTATTAGGTACCTACTTTGTACCAGACAATGTGCTAAGCACTTTACAAATATTATCACAAGAACTCTGAGAGGTAGGTGTTATTATTATCCCCATTTTACAGTAGAGGAAACTGAGTCGGTCAGCAGCTAAGTGACGTTATAGATAGCAGAGACAAATGATGCAAATCAAATCATTCATTCATTCAACAAGCATTTATTAATTGCCTACCATGGGCCAGCCACCATCCTAGGCACATAATACAAAGAAAAAAGATAGTCCCTGGACTCTAGGAACTTACATTCTATTGAGGTAAGGCTACACGAATAGATAAATAAAACATGCAGGAAGTCAATACAGATTGGTTGTTGTTGTTTGCTTGTTTTTAGAGTAAGAACACCAGCAACTGAAGGGAGCCAGGAAGGTCTTATGTAGCAGGCCTCACTTATGTTGAGCCTTGAAGGAAACTGGGGATTCCTGGAGGAGGCAAGCAAGAAGAAGTCCATTCCAGTCACAGGGGCACAGCATGTGCAAAGGTGCTGCATGTCCAAGGGTGTGGACTGGACAGAACATGTACAACCTGCCATGGCACTGTCCCTTCTTCTGAGTGTGGAGACATTTCTCAGGCTGGCATGGTGAAACAGAGGATCACTTTACTTCTCCAGCCTATGGAGTCTGTGGTTTATACAGCTAGGTGGCCCAGTGGATGGAGCACCAGGCCTGGAGTCAAGAAGATCTGAATTCAAATCTGGCCTCAGACACTTACTAGCTCTACGATCCCAGGCAAGTCACTTAATCTCTATTTGCTTCAGTTTCCTCAGTTGTAAAATGGGAATAATAATAACACCTACCTAACTGGGTTGTTGTATGGATCAAATGAAATATTTGTGCAAAGCAGTTAGCACAGTGCCTGACCCATAGAGTAGGCACTGTATAAATGTTAGCTAGTCGTAGTAGATAGTAGTAAGTAGTGGTAGTAGTAGTAGCGGTAGTAGAAGTGGTGGTGGTGGTGGTGGTGGTGGTGGTAATAATAGTAGTAGCAGCAGTAGCAGTAGCAGCAACAACATATTCTAAACCACAGGATGCCTTCAACCTGCTGACACAGGCACTTAGCTCCTGTTCTACGTGAAGATGACTTTCCTGCTCCTTGTAAAATTCCTCAGTGATTCATTCATTACTTCAATCAATAAGCAATTAATCCAGTGTCTGTTGTTTATCTGATGTACAGTTCAAATTTAGAACGTACTTTTCTCACAATATGCTCCGTTAGTGTCCAGGTGGTATCAGAAGGGAGCAAGGCAGGCAGCATGAAAAGTGCTGGGAGCTCTGCAGCAACCTTACCAGAGCTGGATGAGAGTCTCAGGGGATGGGCAGACATTGATGTATGTGTTCTGGCCTGCAGCATTCAAGGGAGTACCCCCAACAGTGAGATCATAGACCCATGAGCATATTGGAGTATTCCTCACAACAACCCCATTAAGTAGGTAATATAAGTACTATCGCAGACATTTTTCACATGAAAGGTGAAGTGATTTGTCCATGGTGATGTGACAAAGTATCATCACAGCAAGGTGATACGGGAGATCATTTGACTCTAATTCCAGTGTTTTCTGGACTGCTTTTCAAAGTAGCACCATTCTAGGCTCTAAAGTGGATATGAAGGGAATATATGAGATGCTCCTTGATTTCAGACAGCTCATAATTGATGTGAGGAGACAAGAAACAAGCATCTACAGCGGTCAAACAATAATAGTAGTTAATAAATATTTATTAAGCACCTACTATGGACCAGGTAGTGTGCTAAGTACTGGGACTCATACATGACAAATGAATAACAGAATGGTCCTGGGACCCTAGAAGATAGGTTTTCAGAGTGCAGAGGAAGCTTAGAACAACTCCCTCGTTTTACAGATAAGGAAACTGAGGCTCACAGAGATGAAGTGATTTGACCAAGGTCACACAGGAGGGAAGTGACAGAACCGGGGGTCAAAATTAGTCACCCCTCATCTAGTACTAATGTGTGGACAGAAATATTATAGGAATTCAGGGGAAAGATGCACCACTGTTGCCATGGAAAACATGAGTCATATTAAATTGAAATTAAATGTGAATCATAGAATTTCACAGAGAAATGGATAAGTTTATATTTTGATAGTTATAAGTGATGAACATTTTGGACTAAGATAACAAGAAAAGAAACTTGCTGGCTAGAGAAACTGATCCTGCTAGGAACCTAGCAAGCCCTGAAGGGAGAAGTGTTGTCTTGGGAAGAACATTGAATTAGAGTTATGGAGCCTGGGTTTTAACATGACTTTGTGACTATTGTGACATTGGACAAGTAACTCTGTGGGAGTCAGTCTCCTAATCTCTAAAATGAGGAGTTTAGGCTGAGTGACCACAAATGACCATGTAGTATGGTGGAAAGGGCGTTGTTTATCTAGAGTTGGAAGATTTGGGTTCAAATCCTGGTTCTGCCACTTTTAACTAGTCTATCTGATACTGTGGTATGAGAGTTGAGTCATATTCACTACTAACAGTTCAAACAGTTTATTAGGCAAAATATATCATACAGGAAGTACAATACGAGCCAGGCAATCACCCCTGGGTCTCCAGATCTCACTGAAGGACAGATATCATCTGAGCATTTTTTAATCAGAAGATGACTTGGGACCATTCTGAACTGACAACCCTGGCTAAAATGAGCCAAAAGGTTTGGTAAGCAATATGATTAAACACAAATGTTCTACCAATCAATTCTTGCTAAGAAATGGCCCAATGGTAGCAGTGTGTGTATGAGTATAGGCCTGGCACCATTTGAGTTGTTGCTGGGTCTGGGCAGGTACAGAGAGTGTAGACTATGGTGAAGATACGCCAGCATGGGTGATTTCATGATTCCTGGAGGAGTACCAGAGCACCGTGGACAAAGCCTGGAGTGTCTGGAAGTCTACTTGCTATACTTCCTGCTGACCGGGATGTTGCAGCTCAGTTAATGTCTCATGGTGAGGACAGTTCCCTTCAATTCCTTCCTTTTCAGCTCCATGTCCTGTTGGGAAATTTCATCCTGACATTCTCTGTAAGGATATAGATCAATCCACAGGAGAAGGGAGATTTCTGGGGTATCTCCCCAAAAAGCTTTTGCTGAATTGCTTGTTGTCACTAATGTCAAGAACTGTGTTTTTGGAATCTTTCCCATTCATTGAAGGAAGGAGAAAGAAAGAAGGTTTTTACTTCATGATTCCAGTCTCTCATTCAATAAGCATTTATTAAGTCCTACCATTTGCCAGGCTGGAGATACAAAGGAAGAACTAACATGGAGCATTTTATTTGGAAGGCAAAGAAATTATTTTAGTGAGGGGATGGCAGAGGTCGTGGTGTTCCCAAATACTTAAAAAAAATTGTTCAACTGAAACTGTGATAAATACAGGATAATGCAAGACAAATAAAAATTAAGAGTAGTGAAATAAAAGTACTCATCATGGAGTACTTCCGAGAAAGGAAGAAGTGGGATTTTCCATGCATTTCCAACCTCAAATCTCAAATGATAAGGGTCTGCACTGGAATGGTGACAATGTCAGAGGAGTGAAGAAAGAGATTTGAAAGAAGTCATAAAGGTAAAATTGACAAGCCTTGGCAGCAGATTAGCTATGGGAGGTGAGAGAGAGTTGAGGATAAGACCTATGTTGCAAGCCTGGGTGAATAGGAAGATGGTGGTGGTGTTCTTGACAGTAAGAAGGAAGTTCAGAATGGGGGAAGATTTGTGGGGAAATATAATGAATTCAGTTTTGGATTTGCCAAGTTTAAGGTGTCTATGGGACATTCAGTTTCAGATGTCTAATAGGCAGTTGGAGATGTGAGTTTAGAGGTTAGAGTAGATTTGAGAAGTATCTGAATAGAGATGATATTCGAATCCATGGAAGCTGATGAGATCACAAAGTGACAGTGTAGGGGAGACGAGAAAAGAGCCTAAGACCAAGTCCTAGGGGATATCTACCTTTAGTGGGCATGATCTGGAGGAAGATCCAGCAAAGGAGACTGAGAAAGAGCAGTCAGATAGGTAGGAGGAGAACTAGGAGAGAAGAGTGTCATGGAGACCTGGAGAAAGAAAGTTTCTAAGAGAAGGGTTTCAGTGTCAAAGGCTACAGATGATTTAAGAAAGTTGAGAATTGAAAAAAGTCCGTTAGATTTGGCAAGTAAAACATCATTGTAAAACATCAGTTTTGGTTGAATGATAAGATCAGGAGTAATACTGCAGAAGGTTAAAAAGAGAGTGAAAGAAAGTGGAGGCATCACTCATAGACAGCTTTCTCAAGGAGTTTAGCTGCAAAAAGGAGAAGATATATGGGACAATAGCTGGTGGGGATGAATAAACCAAGCCACAGAGGGTTGTTGAGGATGGGGAAGACACAGGCAGGTTTGTAGAAAGTAGAAAAGGCCAGTAGGCAAGGAGAATTTGAAGATAAGTGAGAAGGTGGGAGTAATAGAAGGGGCAGTGTGCTGGAGAAAGTGGGAATGGAACTACTTGTGCATGTAGAGGGCTTTGCCTGAAGAAGGAGAGAGGCCACCTCACATCTTCATATGAGGGAGGGGTGAAGTAGGACATAATGGCAGAAGGCATCTGGATGGTACAAGATGAGAAGCAGAGAAGAGGGAACTCTCTGAGAATAACCTCAATTTTTTCAGTGAAATAAGGTATATTTATACATACCTTATATGTATATATGTGTGTGTGTGTATATATGTGTATATATATATATATGTATATATGTGTGTGTGTGTATGTATATGTAGTAAAATTCTCAACTGAGAGGGTGGGCTAGGATGAGCCTTTGGAGATTTGAGGAGGGATGAAAAAGTTTGGAAAAGTCACTATGGTGAGTGGGATAGTGAGTTAATGAGGGAGGTGTAAAAGGATTGCCTTGCAGCAGTGAGGGCCCAATTAAGGTTATGTAATATGAATTTATAGTGGACCCAGTCAGCATGGTCATAATTTTTTTGTCATAATTTTTCTTCAGCTTTGTTCAGCAGCACATGAGTAGAACTGAAGGCACCAAATGGTGGAAGTGATCCAAGGTTGAGGTTATTGGGATAAGAATGGCAATATGATGGAAACATGATAGCAGCTTGAGAACAAGCAGATTTTCGTACTTAAAACTTCACTTTGTTACCTGTCTGTTCCTTCATTTGAAATTTGAGGTAGGAAATACAGAGAAGATACCCCCCTTTTCTTTCCTCTGAAGTACTTTACAATGAGTATTTAACACTATGACCTCTGCTACCCCCTCGCTGTCATGATCTATTTGCCTTCCAAATAAAGGATTTTATGTTAGTCTTCCCAGTGAAGGGGAAAATGGCCTGATGGGGTTCAAGTGCTACCATGTGACCAATAATTGGCAAGCTTCAAGGCCTATCCAATTGCATCAGAGAAATCTGGTTCTGTCTAATTAGGACTGAATGGGGAGGTAGGAGGGGGAATTCTTGAGTTGTGTAAAAACAGGAAGAAATAATTCCAGGAATATGAGGTAGGCAAGAAATAAGCGTAATCTCAAAGTACAAAACAGGGGCAGTTTTTCAAAAACAAGTCTCATAGGTTCATCTGTGCCAGCTGGGTTCTCTGGAGTTGTACACACTTACTACCTGTGAGGCCTTGTTGGGCTATTTCCTTTCTCTGGGTTTCAGCTTTGTCATCCATAAAATGGTGGCCAATGGACTGGATGACAGCTAAGTTCCCTCCCGGTTCCAAAATCCTCTGACTTTGTGAGTCCTTCCAGTTTAGTGTCCTATGATTCTGAGTTGAAATAACCCCCAGAAAGGTGGAGAACATGTGGAAAAAAGGATGCTTTAAGTAGAATTCAATAAAGCCTTTGTAGGGGAGTGTTTTGGAGTGACTTGGCCTGTAATTTCCTTCAGAGACATTTCATTGGAAATGAGTCCTGACTGTAATAGGTTTAGAAGGAAACGTCTTGAGGAAAGAGAAAACAAAGGCACAAGTTCTCCTGGTTTGGAGTTTCTGTTGAGAAACCACCTTTGTAACAATTTGGCATTTGGATGAAGGGTATACTACAAAGCCCAGTTCTACTTCTTGGGGTGGGTTGAGATGGGGGCGTGGGTGTGGGGAGTTAAGCTTTCAACAAAATGACATCCAGGCATTTTTCACTCCTATTCCTGATAATTTATGGATGTACTGGATGGCTGGTAGGAGAGCTGCCCTTCCTTCTGCTACTATGAAAGCTAATTGTGGGGGGGAGGGGAAAGAAGGGGAGGGAAGGGGGTATGGCTCCAGGAACTAGACAATGTCCTACCTTTATGCTCCCAGGTGTAATTAGGACTGCAGGTGTTCTTTTCCTCTGCTTAGGCAGGGGAGGAATAAAAAGGGAGGCAGTAAGGGAGCCATTTGCCAGGGCTGAAACTACAGAAAGGATTCTCAACAGAAAAATATTCTTGCTTAGACAAAGACTAAAAATCTGAACTACATAATTATATGCCTCTACATCATGGATTAAGCCATGCTGACATGCAGAAGAGAAACATTGCAAGACTGCATGGGGACTGAGAAGTCTGTTCGATGGCAATGAGCAGCTGGACACATTTTCTTTCATGGCTTGTGTTTCCCAGTCAATTCCCCAGGCAGGGTACATTCGAGTTTCTTTGCTACCTTTCTTCAGGGGATTGTAAGAGTGAGCAAGGATTCCTCATAAACTGCTTCACTCACCAGTCATGGTGATAGATAAGCCACCCCCAAGTCAAACAGTCCAAACACCCTTTACAGAGAATCTTTCTTAATGCCAAGGAACCAGTGGTAGCAAAATAATAATAACAATAATAAAAATGTTGTCTCTAGAGCAGGACATATATTTCAAACCCTAGGTCATAAATCAAACAACAAACAGCCCAGGTGATGCATTAAAATAATTTCACCACAGGTGCTGAATTATGTAAGATTAGTTGTAATTATTTAATATTTATTATGCAGCTGCAACAAACTTGTTCTGCCTACATCATAGGATTTAGAGCTGCAGGGGCCCATGGAGATGGGCACAGAAGCCAAAGCTTGAATTTTGTAGAAAGGTAACTGAACCCTAAAGAGGTAGAGGCTTGTTCAACCTCACACAGCAAGTTACCTGTAGAACCAGGACTAGAAACCTGGACTCCTGACTGAGAGTTCAATGATCATTCCACTGTTTAGCAGGCTGCCCAGTCCTGTTTTTTTTTTTTCTCTGTTCTTCACATAGGAAAACGTTTTCTAGTCAAGTGTGGACTTGGGGGTGGGGTGGGGAATCAGATCATATAGTAGAAAGTGATAATTTTTGCAGCAGTAAGACGGCCTGAGTTCAGATCCTATTTACAACCTGTGTGACTTCAAACAGATCTCTGAGTATCAGTTTCAAGAGAAGTAGAGGAAATGATAGCTAAGGTCCCTTCCAGTTCTAAAGCCTATAATCCAGTTCAATTCACCAAGTATTTATTAAGTGCCTACTATGTGCAAAGCGCTGCTAAAGTGCTTTTGAATATAAAAAAACCAAAACTCAGTCCCTGGGTTTTACATTCTTTTTTTTTTTTGAGGAGGGTGGGGGAACAACTTTTACACACACATGTAAATGCAAGGTAAACTGAGGAGGGAGAGAACACTAATGACAAAGAGAAACAGAAATAGTTCTTTTGAGGTAGAATGGAAAGAGAGCTTTGAAGGAAGGATTATAGAAGGCAGAGGTGAGGATGCATTTCAAAGATGGGGGTGGGTTAGGTGGGCCCTGGGTCCTTAAGTCCTTAAATCTGCAATTTCAAAATGTGATTCTGTATAGTGCTGTTAACCTTGAAAGGAAATTTGAACGTTATGTTATTTGAATAATGCCCAATAATATTCATTGGAATTTTCTAGTGTTTGAATATTCACTCTAGGCTATGGTTCTTTGTAAATACCACTAAACTTATTTCTTATTTATTAAACAAAATGCTTAGATATCCATAATAATAAGTGAAGAGTATGAAGACTATTGGACATTTTTTAAAAGATAAAAGAAACCAGTCAGCTTATTGCCAGATATTTTAAAAAAATTGTCAGAGTGTATTTCCAAGCTTGGTAAGCAGCAAGCAAGACAGTTAGACTTCAACATGAGGTCTGTGAAATGGAATAATGTGAGTAAGGTGAGAAAAAGAAGGCCAGATTAGGAAGGACTTTATGTGCCAAAACGAGGGGGCTATATTTTATTCTAGAAGCAATAGGGAGCTTTCTGGGCATTAGAGTGAGACCAGTGTCTTTAGGAAGACTACGTAGGCAACGCTGTAATATAAATTGAAGAGAGGAGAGAATGAGAGGCCAATAAGGAAGCAACTATGGTCAGGAAGAAGTGATGAGAGGCTGTGCTAGGGTGGTGGCTGGGTGGGAAGAGAGAAGGGGATAGATATGAGAGATGATGCGTTTGGCAACTGATTGGCTGTGTGGGATGAAGAAGAATGAGGAGATGATTAACGTAATAGATTAATATAATCCTAATGAAAATAATCCTGTATTAATTACAATAACTTACTAATATTGTGAAAGCAAATCACTATCTTTACTCTAGTTATTTGGTGAGACTGAGGTTTTTTGAAACCAAGAAAACTAAGATAAGAGCTTTCAAATGCACTGACATTTTACATTTCTTATTTCTCACAGCAGTAAATCTATTTCATTAATAATGAGGAGGAAGAGGAAGAGGATGATGATGATGGTGTTGGTGATAAGCCCCATTTTTATAGAACTTTAAGGTTTACAAAGCCTCTTCCTCATAACAACTCTATGACAGAGGCAGAAAAAGTATTACCCCAATTTTACAAATTAAGAAACTGAGACTCAGAAAGTTTTCACAACTAGCAGCCTAGCACAGTAGAAAGAACACTTGATTTGGAATCAGAGGAACTGCCTCTCCTACATCATAATCTCAGGACATCTACTTATGTGACTTTGAGCAAATTACCTTATCTTTCAGGGCCTCCCTCCCTCTTTCTGCAAAATGAGAGTATGAGATTATCTAATCTAACCTTTAAGCTCTCTTCCAGCTCTGCATCCTGTAACTTGTCCAGTGCCCTAGTAAGTGGCAGAGTAGAGACTAGAACCCAGGGCTCCTAATACCAAGTCCATTACACTGCTCTAGTAAGAAATAAATGATCAGACAAAAAGGAGTCGTTTCTCTCAATCAAGCTAATGAAGCCAGAGTCAGTTTTACAGTTCGTTGCCTGATACCTTTGCAGGAAGGTTGATAAAGATTGCAATGTAATTGTTTTCTCAGAGCTCATATTTGCAATGTGTGTTCTCTCACAATTCCTACCCCTTCTCCACCTCAGGACACCCTATAAATTTCCTGTGCTGCAACGGAACAATTTTCACTATATTTTCTGTCACTCTATAAATTTCTCAAGCATGTTTGGTAAATACTCTCCTTATTTGTTATGAAACTTGCCCTGCAGAGCAGGCAGAGATCCTTTTACAAACTGCTGAGGGTTTATCACTTTCTTGAGAGATGTGAAGTTGCCATTACAGTAATCCGGGGGGCAGGGGTCCCTACAGAAGGCGTTAATAAGCACTTAGTCTCTTTAGAAACATCTCTTTTGATGCCTGGACTAGAACTGGGGAAGGAGACACAATAATCGGTCAATGAAGAAGGCTTCATAGGTAATTTAGAATAAAGATTCATCTCCAACCACTAGGATTAGGGTGGGGGGGAGAGTTGAGGGGCAGGACAAGACCCCGCACCCCCCAAGGCTGCAGGTTTATTATATGCATAGTATACTTTACACAAATCCTACAAGTGGTGTTCCAAGAAATAGCAAGTTTTGCCAGCAAAATAAGTCCTTGAATCTGCAGTTTCCAAATGTGATTCTGTGTAGTGCTGTTAACTTTGAAAGGAAATTTGAATGTTATGTTATCTGAATAATGCCCAATAATGTTCACTGGAATTTTCTAGCATTTGAATATTCACTCTAGGCTATGGTTCTTTGTAAATACCACTAAACTTATTTCTTATTTATTAAACAAAATGCTTAGATATCCATAATAATAAGTAAAGAGCATGAAGAATATTAGACATATTTTAAAGATAAAAGAAACCAGTCAGCTTATTGCGAGATATTTTAAATAATTGTCAGAGTATATTGGTTCATAATAATAACAAGCCATACATTTATTATTATTTCTTTTTCTACAGAAAAGCCTCTGAACTCTTAATATAACTATCACAGAAAAATTATTGAGTTCATTTTTATGATCACTCATCATTATTTAAAATGTGTAAATAAAGTGTTAGGAAAAATACAGAATAACATGATTTGGGGAATTGAGACTTGTCATTCCTAAACCCTGAAGATGAATATCCATGAGAAATTTGGAGACACTAAAGAAGATGCAGTGTAGAATCCAAGTTGAAGAGTGATTCCCTAGGAGGCCGAGCTCCTCCAGAGCTTCTTGTTTATGGATAATGTCATCCTGGTGGCATTAAGACCCGAAACCATGCAGAATCTCCTTGGGGAAAGCTGAAATCACTCAGATGAGTTTTAGTCTGACCATCCACAGAGAACAAACCAAGTGGATAAAGATAATCTATTCTCCAGATTTGAAATGCAGTTCAGTGGACAATCTATGTGACAGAGACAGAGACAGAGAGACACAGAGACAGAGATGGAGACAGGCAGGTAGGCAGTAGAAGTGTACAATAGTTAGGGCCAGAATGAGACAGAAAATGGAAAGGGTCTTCATTGCTTTTAGAAACTGCAAGGTCTCGTTAATGATGACAAATATCTTCTAGAATTAAAGGTCCACCTATTAGACTACAAACATTCACTTGGCACGTAATTAGTACTACTTAGAACCCTAATAGAGGCAGTGAGGTACAGTGGATAGAACGCTGGGCATGGAGTCAGGGACATCTGGTCACTAATCCTGTCTCAGGTACTAACTAGTTGTGTGACCCTAGGCAAGTCCTGAAATTTTCCTTAGCCTTGGTTTCCTCATCTGTAAAATGAAAAGGCTGAATTTGATGACCCCTGAGGTCCTTCCAAGCTCTGCATTTGCTATCCTCTGATCTTAACAAATAATTTTATTTTATTCATTATTCATTCATTCATTCTATGGCTTTGCTTCATTGCTATTTCCTAAACCTTGAATTCCTTCTTTACTTTTCTTGGCTTGTCTGCTACCCAACTAACCCTTGAAAGTCCAGCTCAAAAACCATCTCTTCCATGAAGCCTTTCCTGACCCTGTGATATAGTAATGGTCTTACCATAACCCCTTTATTAATACTTTTCTGATGCCTTTATCACTAATGTTGTGTTTTATAGTTGTGTGTGTGTGTTTTCTCCCTATTGGTAGATCATAATCTCTATAAGGTCAGGGACCCTGTCTTTTGTATCTCTCTTAGGCCCAGAACACTGCTCTACACATAGTAAGTGCTTAACAAATATTCACTAAGTTGAATTAAATTATACCCTTCATTCTGTAATTATAATCTGGACTAAATAATTTATTAAAATGTAGTTTTGGAAGCTAGGTGGTACAGTGGATAGAATGCCAGTCTGGAGTCAGGACGTCCTCAGTTCAAATCCAGCCTCAGACAATTGCTAGTTGTGTGACCCTGGCCAAGTCACTTAACCCTGTTTGCCTCAATTTCCTCATCTGTAAGTGAGCTAAAGAAGGAAATGGTAAACCACTGTAGTATCTTTGCTAAGAAAACCTCAAATAGGGTCACAAAGAGTGAGACATGACTGAGCAGCAACTGCAAAATTTTGTCACAGGTTCTTTGAAGATACAGAAAATCAAATGGGAGTCTGATAGGGTAAAACTTTGTTCCCTTGGGAACAGAACTCCTTTTAATTCATGCATAGTGCTGATTTTCACTGACCAGGAAAAATCCTCATCAGGCATTCCTCACACTGATGAAATCATACATCTGGTCGAGAAAGAAAAAAATGGCTCCACTAAGCATAGTGTAGTAAGTTCTCATACAAAAGTTTAAATGCATGTATGTGTTCCCTGTTAGACTGTGAGCTCCCTAGGGGTAGGGGCTGCTCTACTTTTGTCTGTAGCTCCAACTCTTAGCACAGTACCTAGCATTTAGTAGGCCCTTGGTAAATGCTTGTTGCTTGATTCCCAGGTATTTGGGATCATAGAATTTAGAGTTGGAAGGGATATTAGAGATAATCTACAATAATGGATTCATTTTATAGATGAGAAAACTGAGGCCTAGGAAGGGGATGTGCAGCTTGAGTAAGATCACAGAGCTGTACATTTCACTTCCCCTCTCATGCTATTGTCACTGTTTCATTATTAGAAACTAAACTGAAAAATCATTTGATAACCTCAGGAAAGAATACTGAGAAATGGAATGTGTGTTTCCCAGTTGAGGCTAATTCAGAAAGAAACAGCCTCCACCATCTCAGCTATCTTGGGAGAGTGCTGCAGTCTTCCTGTAAGAAGGTACCACAGCTTTATGGCAATGCTTTATATATCTTTTTATTAGCTTGCAAGTAATGTGATTTGGAGACAAATTGGCCCAGTGTGTTGCTACAGATTGCAGTGCCCTATTACTGTAGGTCTCAAGCTCACCCCGCATGATGGGTGGTCCTTTTTCTCACAGATGTATACACCACCACAATGCACTAGCTGCCCCCAGCCTCCCTTGAAGTCTGTGTTGTATAGAGAACATGTTGTTGCCATTTGACACTTAAACAGTCCAGATACCCAGCCCATAGTTAGTGCCATAATAAACTTTGGAGCATATGTTTTTAGGGCACCATACTCACATTCATCAATCCAGCATGACATGAAAATAGCCAGTGATGGGGGGAAATGCATACTTTCAAAGAGCAGAGCCACACTGCAAGGTGTATGCTACATCGGTGAACTCGATGACCCTTGCCCTCTTTTGTGTGTGTGTGTGTGTGTGTGTGTGTGTGTGTGTGTGTATGCATGTGCGTGCACCCATGCATGGATAGCTCTCCTTGGCATTGGAGGAATAGCTCAAAATCAAGTGACTTGGAAAATTAGCTATGACCTATTTCCAGAGGGCTGAAAGCCTGGTTACAGCTTCTGGGCCCAGCACTTTTATATCTGAGTGGGCATAGAAATTATGTTGAAAGAGATGATTTGTCCTTCCTGTTAAACATGAATATAACGGAGAGACTAGCCATATAGGAAGCTACTCTTCCAGTGTTCACTGGGGGATCCTGCAGGGGGCAAGTTCCTTTTTTGCTCCCTAAATGCTGATTTGCAAGCCTGGAGAATTGCTCCTCTGCAGAGATATTCCTATTGAAATACTATTTTCTGAGTACCTAGATGTGAGAAAATAGCTAGAAACATGGGTCAATGATCATATAAGTTCCAGGTTCAAATGACCTTCCCCCACACACAAAATATGACTGGTCTGGGCCCCTAGAAATGAAAATCAATCCAAGAAATAATTGTTAAGAACCTGTCACATACGAGTCCTTGTATTTGGTGCTGGGTATACAAAGACATTCTAGACAGACTTTACTATAAGGAATTAAAAAAACTAATGAAAGATCACTAATAATTAGGCACAATCAAAGGAATTTTGAGGTTCCACCTCACAACCAGTGAATTGGCAAAGACAACAAAAAAGGAAAATGACAAATGCTGAAAGGGCTGCAGGTAAAGAGGCACACTAATACACTGTTCGTGGAATCTTGAATTGATCCAGTCATTCTGGAAAGCACTTTGTAACTATGTCCCCAAAGTCATTAAATTGTTCCTCCTTTTTGACCCAAAATTATCACTACTAGGCCTATATACAAAAGATATTTAAGAGAGAGCAAAGAGATCTATAAGAACAAGAATATTTACAGCAGCTCTTTTTGTTATGGCAAAGAACTGGAAGCCAAAGGGGTGACCATCAATTGGGGACTGCCTCAACAAATTTTGGTATATGAATATAATGGAATATTATTGCACCATAAGAAATGACAAAAGGGGTGGTTTCAGAAAAAACCTGGGAAGACTTGTATGAACTGATGCAGAATGAAGTAAGCAGAATCAGGGGAACAACTTATACAAGAATGACAACATTGTAAAGAAAAGTAACCTTGAAAATCTTAAGAAATGTCTTCAATGTAATGGCCAATGACTCCGGAAGGATGGGTGATGAAGCATGCTCTCCAAACCCTGACAAAGAGATGATAGATTTAAAGTGTAGAATGAGACATACATAAAGTCAATATGGATTTTTTTTAACTTGACTATACTCATGTGTTATAAGTGCAGCAAGTAGCTCTGGGCTTACTCTCCCAGAGCCAAAATGGTATATATACAGAAGGAAAGAGAAAGAAAAGAGGGACATTGAAACATTTTTTAAAATGCAGAGAAGAGAACAGAAGGAAGTAAGAAGAAAACAGAGACAGGGAGGATAGTTTTGAAAGTTACATGTTGAATTTATTTTATACTTTAAAGGAAAAGCAAGCTATATGTAATAGAGATTTGCAGCTTCATGGGCAATCATCTTTTCCTGTTCTGCTTTATATATGTGCTAATTTTGTTTGGTGTTTGAATAAAACAGAAACAAACAAACAAAAAAAGAAATCTAATGAGAACTAAGACATGCAGAATCAGAAGACCTGGGTTCAAATTCTACTTGTTACTATTTGTATGACCTTGGACAAGACATTTTATTTCTCTACGCCTCAGTTTCCTTAATTGCAACATAAGGGGCAGGCAAAAACAATATCTTGCTAATCTTTGTATCTGTCCCAGGAAGGCTAACAGAGGGTCCTGCATACTGCAGCAGTTTCATAAATGTTTATTGAATACAGTTAATTTATTTGATGTGAATTTTGTTTTACCACGTTTAAGGGTGCATGGAATGATAAATAAGACATGGTCACTGCAGTCAAGAAGCTTATGGCCCAGTAGGGGAGATGAGATTAATTCACAAAAAGATTTTATATTAATACAAAGCAATAATAGCAGAAATATTGTAAAGTAAGTGCCAAATAAAGATAATAAAGGCTTTTCAAAGTTGGTAGGAAGAGATCCCTATATTTTAGTACCTAGAGAAGTGTTAAGGGGAGCTACTTAAGATAAACATAATAATGAACATTTATATTTCATTTTATAGTTTGCAAGAGCAGAGCTTTACATATATGATTTTATTTAAACCTCACAATAATCCATAGGTACCACAGATTTGATAAACCCCAGTTCGTAGAGTAGGAAACTGAAACTCAGAAGTTAAATGACTTGTTCAGATTCACTTAGCTAGTAAGTGTCAGAGAGACGATCTGAATTCAAGCCTTCTGGGGTCCAAGTACAGCTTACTATCTGCTAGACCACTGCTGTCTTACTCTCAAGAACTGTCTGACACCCTTCTGTGTAATTTTATTTGGAATGACTAAGATAAAACCACATTTAATGGTTTCTGTGTGTCAATTAAATGAACAAGGATTTTTTAATCCTTCACTATTTGTAGGACACTCTACTAAAAGATGGGGATACAAATAAAAAAGACAGTCTCTGTCCTCAAAGACCTTACACTCTAATGGGGGAGACAACACCAATTGGAGAATGTCACCAGGGAGGGGCACTTTGGTCCTGAAAGTTACTGGGATTGTGAATTATGCTTCTAGAGCTGAAGGAGTTTGGAAAAAAGCACAAATATTAATATTTTACAACGGGAGCATTTTTTTTCCTCCCTACCTTAACTAAGTTTCCATCAGACCACTTGTAGGTAGGGAGAGTACACAGTTGCTCATTGATGTTAATTGGTTTCCCTTCCCAAATTCAATTAGTTTGATCTCAAAATAAGAAGGAAAATGATGTTCCCTAAGGATGCATTATTTTTTGTTCTGAGACCAAGAGGCTCAGTGCAGCCTAAGTAGAAAGAGACCTAACTTGGGAGTTCAGGAGACCTGGGTTTTGGTCCCAACTTTTTTTTAATAATCATGGATGTGGACTTGACCTAATCACTTTCTTTCCTTTAACCTCAGGATTATAGATTGAGAACTGGCAGAGACCTTATAGACCACCTTGTCCAACCCCCTCATTTTACACATGAAGAAACCGAGGCCCAGGGAGGTTAAATAACTTACCCAAGGTCACACAGGCAGGAGGTGTTGGAAGTGAGGACTGAGTCCAGGTCTTCTGATTCAAGTCAATGTTCTTTCTACTTTGCTATGCTGCCTCCTCCCTTTGGGAATGACAGGGATGAACTTGATTATTTCAAAGGTCCCCCTTGGCTCTAAAATTATTTCTAAGACTTCCCCCCTCAAATAAACAAACATTCCTTGTATAAAAAAAACCCAAAATAGTTTAAGCAACTTAACTGCTTCTAACAACGTATATTACACTAGAAATCAATAATTGCCACCTCTCTCTAGCACTTTTAGGTTTCCTTCTTCACCTCCCCAAATATTTGATCCTTACAACAATCCTGGGAGATAAATGATACTTTTTATTTTATTTTATTTTACTTTATTTTATTTTATTTTATTTTGGTGAGGCAATCAGGGTTAAGTGACTTGCCCAGGATCACACAGCTAGTAAGTGTCAAGTGTCTAAGGTTAGATTTGAACTCAGGTCCTCCTGACTCCAAGACTGCAGCTCTATGTACCACGCTACCCAGCTCCTCCAATAAGTGCTATTGTAATCTCCATTTTACATATGGGGAAACCGAGGCAAGCAGAGATTAAGGGACTTGCCCCAGGGTCACACAGACAGTATCTTAAGTCAAATTTGAACTCAGGTCTTCCTGACTCTAACTCCAGCTCTCTAGCCACTGCACCACCTAGCTGCCTCAAGAGAAAGAGCTGTATTTCCTTGTTGGTTATTCCAGACTAAGGTTGTTCACTACAGTTCATTGTGTTTCAATGGCTTTTTTTGTGTGTTAAGATCACTGAAGTCACTGTGTATTCACTCTATGTCACTTCAATCCCAGAATGTCAAAGTCCTTAGAAATATGGCTGTTGATATGGTCCAGTTTTAACAAACATGGTCTTGCAACAAGCTGTACCACCACAAGAAACCTGAACATAATTCCTGTCCATTAGGCAGAGACTGACAAAGAAAGAGGCTACCCCATATCTTACTCACCAACTGCTTCTAGGGTTGGTTTTGTTTCTATTCTCCAGCTTATATCAAGATGACTTGAATTCAGGTCAAAACCCCAAACTCTATTCTTGTTAGCAAAGCCAAGCGTCCCTTTGATTGCATTTGACTGTCAACTGGTTTTCCATGACACTGTCAGAGCAATGAACTGTCATGGCAAGGTCACTGGTGAGTGCTGCCCCTTGGAGCTAAGGAGGCTATCCTCAGATCAGGTAATGGATGCATCTACCAGGGTTTCAGCCAATATCTGCAGGGCAACATTGGCCTCTGCTCTTACCAGATACTGAATTTGAGGGGCCCTGATGCCTTAATTCTTACTTCGAAGACTTAAAGCACCCTATCCGTTCAGACTTAAATATATCTTCCCTTCCTTTATATAAAAAAGAGAATCTTCCCAGTTATAAAAACTTTCCAAATGCCCAGAAATCCAGGCAGCTGAGTTTTCTAAACTCCTGTTGTTCAATAAACCTTCCTTATTCATTCAGAATCATTTGTGAATCTGTTTTCTGTATTTCAACGATAGCTTTCTTTGGTCTTTCCCAGTCTCTGTCTTTCTCAATAGCACATTTGATTGTAAGCTCCTGGATGGCAGGGTCAGTTTCCTCTTTGCTCTGCCCACTCACATGCTCGGTAATGAACCTGATGGATTGATCAAAGATTTGAGAGATAGATGGCTACAGTCCAAGGCTCAGCCTGGGATGGTTGGTGAGGCAGTACAATTCTCTAGCCAGACCCTCTGCAGAACAGGGCATGATTTTTGCTGTGGCATGACCCTAAACACATAGGTCTCAGGAGTTGAAGGCATATACCACCTGAGATCTGAGAGAAGATGCTGGAACTGTGCTACCTGAAAGACAGCAAGGTAAAGGCAATAGGAGGCCACCAATGGCTGACAGGATTGTTCAGTATAACTGGAGCCAATCCTGCTCCCACATACATTTATTTCTCTGCACTCGGGCAAAAGGCAACACTTTCCGGTTCAGGCACTTTCTTCCTTCCTTCCTTCCTTCCTTCCTTCCTTCCTTCCTTCCTTCCTTCCTTCCTTCCTTCCTTCCTTCCTTCCTTCCTTCCTTCCTTCCTTCCTTCCTTCCTTCCTTCCTCTCTTTCTTTCTCTCTCTCCCTTCCTCCCTCTCCCTCCCTCCCTCTCTCTCTTCCTCCTCCTCTTTCTTCTTCTTCTATCAAATACTTCTTACCAAACAATGTTTTGATGGTTTAAACATAAATGAATCAGAAACATATGGATTAAATTTCTCCTGAATGGCTCAAAGCTTAAGGGAAGGGGGGAGGAAACAGTTTTGCTTGGGGCAAAATACATTTTTATTTTTTATGTGTTTTTCCAGTTTCTAAATGAGGTGTGCCCTGACACCCCAACCTTTGCTAAACTGTACCTTGTTACTGTGGTGATGACTCATTGTTGAATTGGTGATTATTTTTATCCAGTTAATGAAGATAATCTATAAATTACCACTGACCCAGATTCACTATTTAATAGGACTTAAATTACCCAACCACCCTCCCGCTAAATGACTCCATGGGATTTGTTTTTTTCTCTCTGAGAGAAAAGGATTGCATCTGTTTATTTTCAGAGTGTCCTGTGATGTGGAGTTGAACAACCTCTCCTCCCAGGCATTCCCTGTCCCAGCCCCCCTGCCCTAAAACAGGGTTTTTTAACCTGGGATCAGTGAATTTGGTTTAGAAAGAAAAAATCTGTGTTTCAACATATTTCATTTCCTTTGCAATCCTATGTATTTTTGTTTTATTAATTTAATAGTAATAGCTAAAATTTATATACTGCCTTATAATTATTATAATATTTGATCTTCATAACAACCATAGGAAGAATGGTGATATTTTTCCTACATTTTACAGTTAAAGAAACTAAGTCACCCAGTGTCACGTAGCTGATAAGTGTCTGGGGCTATATTTGAATTCAGGTCTTCCTGACTCCAGATTCAGTGCCCTACCCATTGTGCCACCTAGCTATATTTTAAAACATTCTGAGAAGGACTACATAAGCTTCACCAGATTGCCAAAGGGATCCATGATACAGGAAAAGTTAAAAACCCCTGTATAAGAGCACATTTTGGTGGGTTACAGTCCTGATAAGGACAGCCTTACCTTGTTCATAAAATATTAGGAGGAAAATAGGGATGTGAAAGAAAGATCTCCAAAAGCCAAGTTAAGATAATCATTATGAACAAACTCCAGTTTTGTAGGAGGCATGCTCACACATAGGGACATCCATAGGGCCCTAAGTCATGTTCTGCACGGGGCCACAATAAACTGTCAAGAAACCATAATGTTAATAAGGATCTGCCCCCTCATGGTGAAACTTGAAACTGCCAAAACTCTGACCTAGCTGACCCCTCTTGGGATGATTTGCAGCGGAACCCCTTCTCCTTTTATCCCTTCCCTAGGTTTACTTAGAAACAATCATTCAGAGCCTTGAGACAAGCCTACAAGCCATTCTGACATTAAGAAAAAAGACTGTCAGGATTGGGATGGTTGTTTTTCCGAGTCTCAGATGCAAATCAAGACTGAAGTACAATGCCTTTTGGGGGAAAGAGTTTCTAATCATTGTGTTATGGACCCTTTTGACAATCTGGTGCAGCCTACTGAGCCCTTCTCAGAATAATGCTTTTAATGTGTAAAATAAAATGCATAGGATTGCAAAGGAAACCAATTTTATTGAAAAACTGTTATTAAATTTTTTTTAAAGTTTTCAGACAGTAAGTTAAAGAACCTCTACGTTTGACAGTTGGAGGTAAAATTTCAATTCAGCGAAGGTATGGTAAATGTTTGACTATGGTGTTTCCAGAAGACTTTTAAAATATCCCCAAGCAGCATTTGCTGGTTTTGCTATTTTAGAAAGGAGTTGTAAAGAGCAGATTTTTTTTTCCTGAACAGAAACTTGAGCAAATTTAAAAATCTGATTTAGCTTTGCTAAAATCAGGTCCCATGAACACATTTGTTTTTGTTCCAGAGCACTGTGACTTAACTCGGAGTCCTATAGAAGACATTTCAGGTTTACTTGAAAAAGGAAAGCAAAGACACTCATTTACCCAGATTTCCAAAATGATTTCTAAGTTTCAAACATTTCAATATTTTTCTCCCTTTTAAAAATGACAAACTTTATTAAAAGCTTAACATAGGTCACCACTACAACCAACTTAATGTGCTTAGGGGCTACTTACATTTGAATTGATTAATTTCAACCCATAAAATATAATATTTTCTAATCACTCTCTAAATTGGTGGTTCTTAACCTTTGTTGTGTCATGAATCCCTGGGGCAATCTGATGAAGCCTATGGACGCATTCTTAGAATAATGTTTTTAAATATACAAAATAAAATATAAAGCATTAAAAAGGAAAGCAATTATATTGAAATAGTTATTAATTTCTTAAGGTGCATAGAGTCTAGGTTAAGAACACCTACTCTAAATCCTCACCTGGTTTCTTCATTTGTCTTTCATTTTCATTTATTTTTTTTTTCTCTTACACAGAATCATATTTAGGATGGGCTCCATTTTCCTGGTTCTGGTGGGGGGGGGTTTGTATTTTTTTTCTGTGTATTATTTCATAAAAGTTTTCCCCCAGATTTCTCTGTATTCCTCATACTTGTCAGTCTCAACGGTATTATACATGTTCCACTAATTAATGTACTACACCTTATTTAACCAGTCCATTCATGTTAGACCTTAGGTTTTTGCTATATAAAACATATATATACATATATGTATATATATGTATATAGGTACTGCTCCTATGAAAACTTTTGGATTGATTTTTTTATAACCTTTGTCATTCTGTATTTCCAACAAAGGGACAATTAGGTTAAGTTTTTGTTTTCCTAAAGTTGTAATTGTAAATGAAGAAAACACTTTGTAAGAGATCTGTAAACCTCTCAGCAATATGATTATCAAAAACATTATTTTTTATTAGAATCTATTATATAGCACATTTCCTGGTTTTAAAAGGTTAACAGTAATTCATATTTCTGATGAGATATATAGCCCGAGTGTTTACTTGCACCTATATATGAAAAGTACTGATTTTAAGAACTGCAATTATAGAACAGGTATATAAAATTTACTTAGCTTAGAATGCTTTCTAAAAACTTATATCCTTAATTTCTTAGTAAAGATGTTAAACTGACTACAATATAATGACATTGCCAATCATGAAAATATTAATGTCAATACAACGAATAAATAGAAGATAATTCTAGAAGAGAGAAGGAGAAGTCCACCAACTGAAACCTTAAGCAAGCTAATACATTTAATAAATGGACAATAAATCTCTAGGGGTGGAAAACAACCAACTAAAACCTTAAGTTATGATAAAATATTGAAACTTGGTTTAATCCTTTGGCAATTCAGAAATAATAGTAACTCACTTCATCCTTGCAAAATCATCTGTGTTTACAGAAGGGAAATACTGGCTGTCTTTGAAGAAGAGTGGAAGTTTTCATCACTTGAACTTGTCTCTAAAAATCTCGGTATTAGAAGACATTTCATCTCACTTATCAAATAAAACTTTTTTCATAAATTCCTCAGCTGACTTATCTAGCTAGTACATTTTCTTGAAAAACTCCTGCTTAGGGGTTTTTAGAATTTAATGCTTCTGAAAGTGAGAGAGGTGATAATATGAACATAATTTTAAAGAAGAAAAATAAAGGTTTTGCAGATTTCCTGTACCTTCAAAATCACATACCTCCTTTTGGGGAGTGCTGGGTTTGAAGGTGTAGAGATTTGGGGGTGTAGAAGTTTCTCTAATAGCTGGTTTGTTTTCCCCACCCTTCTTTTTGCTCCTGGTCTGAAGTTTGTACAAGCTCAGCCAACTCCTGCCCTGCTTCCCAGATTGAGAGACACACTGAGTTGTAAAAATGGATTTAGCAACTAAAAAGAAGTGGGTGCCTTGGACACCACCCAGACAAGCTCTCTGATCTAAACTGTGATGAGTACTGCTTAGCAGGGAGGGTGCCAGATCCAATTAAGCTTTGCCTTTCCTTAATACTCTCGGATAAAATTGATTTATGAGCTTTGTTTAAAGAGAATCATAAAACAATACTCATCTTCCCATGGGTTGTTTGAAAATCCCGTACATTTTTAGAGGCTGCTTAAGACAAGTTTGTGTATGTGTGTGTGTGTGTGTGTGTGTGTGTGTGTGTGTGTGTGTGTGTGTGTGAACTTAAGCTATTTATTCTTGGTTACCGGCAATAAGCTATTGTGAGCTGCCAACCAGTAACACGGAAAAGTTGACTGGATGTTGTTTGGGAATGTGGCAATGGTTAAAAGGACACTTTCATAATGGAAAACATTTTTTTTCAACATGTCAACATCCCCCAGGGGCTAATATAAGCAGGAAAATAAGTAGATTTCTTCCAATTTCCTCCTAACACAGGGAAGTCCCAATGTTAAGGATTATGGGAATGCCAGGACATCTAGACCGGCTCCTATAGGCAAAGTGCATTTCCCGAATAACCAGTTGTTTTCCAACCCAAGAGAATGAAGGGGTGGAAAAAAGCATGAGTGTGGATTAACAAAGTAATGACCTTACAGGAATGGTATTTAATTCAGCATTGACCCCATGGACCAGGCTTATGAATTCTAAAGCCTGTAGCTGGACTCCATATCCTAGCCACCATCACCCCATATCAGTCAAACCATCATTCACCAGTGCCTACAATATGCCAGGCATTCTTGGGGATATAAAGGCAAAGAATGGAATAATCTCTACTCACAAGGAACTTCAATTCTAAGGAGGAAAACAAGCCCATAAATAAGTATATGAAGACTAAACACAACGTGATGAAATATAACATAGTTTGGGAGGGCATTAGTACTTAGGGGAATCAGGAAAGGCTTCATATAGAAGGTAGTGCTTGTGCTGCTCCTTGTGAGAAGAGAGTAATTGTATGAGGTAAAGGTGAGGAAGAAGTGCTTTTCAAGGCATGGGGGATAGCCAGTGCAAAAGGTCCAGCCACAAGAGAATCATCTATGATGGATGGAGAGGAAGCCGGTTTAGCTGGATCAGAGTGTGGGAGAAGAAGCAATGCTCAATGAGAATGGAAAGCTAGGAGGGTTTGTGAAGGGCCTTCTAAGTTCCGTTTCATTTAGAGGCATTACATAGCCACTTTTATTGATTGAGCAGGGGAGTGACACAGTCAGATCTATGCTTAAGAAAAATCTCTTTGGCAGCAATGTGTCCACTCACATAGATCCTACCCCAGTAAAGGACCCTCATGACATCTCATCTGGACTGTTCCAGTAGCACTCTAACTGGTGTCCTTGGTCTTTCTGCTGAAGTCCATCCTCCACAACAATGAGAAAGTGAACTCCTCAAAGTACAATTTGAACCACGGCATTCCCCTGCTCAGTAAACTCCAATAGCTCCCTATCACCTCTAGGATCAGATATAAACTTCTTTTTGTCATTTAAAGCCCTTCACCACCTAGCTCCAAACTTCCTTTAGAGCTTTGTTCTAGATTTCTCCCCATGACACATTTTATGATTCAGCCACACTGGCCTTCTTGCTGTTCCATAAACACAGATTCTATTTTCCATCTTGATACCTTTGCATTTGCTGTCTCCCATGCCTGGGACTGCCTTCTCCTTTTACCTCTGCTTCTTGGAGTCTCTAGATTCCTTCAAAGCTCAGTGCAAGCGGGTTTTTCTTCATGAAGCTTTTCCTGATCCCCTCTCTCTCCCACCTTCAGCCTCAGCTGAGCACCCCCCTAAAATTACCTTGTATATGTTGACATGTCTATGTGCTATGTCCCCCTATAGAATAGAAGCTCCTTGAAGGCTGGCACTATTTTGTTTTTATCTTTGTATGCCCAGTGCCTAGTACAGTGTTTGGTATGTAACAGGCACTTAATACTTGCTAACTGAATGTTCCCTTAATACATGTTCTCCAGAATGTAGGACTTCACATGTGATTTAATCTTCTTAGAGTATAGTGGGAAAAACAGGAGTGTGTCCAGAACAGCATCACACAGGATCATCAACCTAGATGTAAAAAGGAACTCAGAAGCCATCTAGCCCTACCCCATCCTTTTATGATTGAGGAAACAAAACACCCAGGGGAAGCTAAGTGACTTATGCAAGATTACAGAGAGAGAAAATATGGGTAAGATTTGAATTTAGATCTTTTGACTCCAGAGCCAGTACTCTTTCTACTAGTAAGCAAGATGGTTAGGGAGTTCTGAAAATCACGTCATATGAGGAGCAGCTGAAAGATATGGGGATGATTAGTCTATAAAGAGAACATTTAGCTCTTCAAATATTTGAAGACAATAATTACATCATGCCTATCATTAAATAGTTCTAAACACTCTTCCAAATGTCAGTCTGCAAGGCAGAGCTGGAATCATGGATGCATGGGAAACAGACCTTTATTTAAAATGAGAAGAGATTTGTTTTCTAATTTTTTGAGTTGCACAAAGGTGGACTAAGCAGTCTGGTGAGGAAGTAAGCTTCCTTTTCCTGCAAGTCTTCAAACACATAATGAATGATGACTTCAAAGATGTCCTGGAGTGGAATATTGATCCAGAGGAGCTCTAAGGTTGCATTTATGGTCTGAGATCCTGTAATTCCATACACGCAAAAGGTATTACTAGAACTATTTTTTAACACTTCTTGAATTCTGACACCTCACTGATATGGGCACTGCCTTCAACAATGCAGAAAGAAACCTGTCCAAATCTCATAATGGGTGATTCTCGTCCATAGCTTTTCGTAAGTTCTTTATAGAGAAGATAGCTACATAATGTTGGGAGGTTTTCCTCTGGTTCTTTTAATATCTCATAGGTACAGATGCAGTACCTTAGTTGTCCACCTATTACCTCTCACTCCTGCTCCATGACTGGCCTACCTCCTTTCATAGTTATACAAATCCTTGATATTACCTTTTATCTCCACTCATAAAATTTTAGTCTTTTTCTTATTACTATTCCCCTCCTTCCTTCCTTCCTTCCTTCCTTCCTTCCTTCCTTCCTTCCTTCCTTCCTTCCTTCCTTCTTCCTTCTTCCTTTCTTCCTTCTTTCCTTTCTTCTTTCCTTCCTCCCTCCTTCCTCTCTCTCTCTCTCTCTCCCCCTTCCTTCCTTCCTTCCTTCCTTCCTTCCTTCCTTCCTTCCTTCCTTCCTTCCTTCCTTCCTTCCTTCCTTCCTTCCTTCCTTCCTTCCTTCCTTCCTTCCCTCCTTCCTTCCTTCCTTCCTTCCTTCATCATTACTATTTCCCCACTAATGGAGTCCACCCTCATAAAAAATAAATACAGTGAGGCAAAATCAGTTAACATGCTGACCATTTCTGAAAACACATGCCTCATTCCACATCTATGATCCATCACCTCTCTGCTGAGAGGCAGGAGGCATCTGTGACTGTTAGTCTTGTGAAGTCACAAGATCAGTCACTTTGTGGATTGGAGTTCTGAAGTCTCACATTATTGTTTTCTTTTTAATTTCATGATCATCATGTAAATTGTTCTCCTGTTTCTGCTTATTTCACTCTGTATCAATTTACACAAGTCTTCCCAAGTATCTTTGAATTCTTCATATTCATCATTTTAAAAAATTTCTAAATATATTCTTCCCCTACTCTCTCCTTCCTTAAAAGCCATCTGAAAATTAAGCATATTCATCATTTCTTGGGGCACAGCAATATCTGATTATATTCATATATCACATTTTCTTCAGCCATTCCCCAATTGATGGGCATGCACTTTCTTTCTAGCTCCTTGCTACTACAAGAAGTGCTGCTGTAAATAAAAATGGGACCTTCCCTTCCATCTTTGAAGTCCTAACAGCACTTTACTTATGTAGCTCCTTCATTTCCATAGTACACGGGGGTTGAAAATTAGATTGAATTGACTTTTCACAAGCTTATTCATTTTTTTTGTGTTTGGGGAAAATATATAGATTTACCATCAATATTTTTGCTACAATATTTACTATTTTTATATTATAAATTTATAAATTGTAAACTGGATATAGCTTTAGCTCTTGGAAGTATGCTGTGATTTGGTACACTCACTCCAATCTGATTGCATCTGTATCTTCAGGTTTTATGTCTTGGAAGTTGGCTATCTGCATGAGTTATCTACTCAAATGGTCTTTCATCTTTTTGCTGGATGGTATATTGAATGAAATTAGTACATACTTGCCCAGGTGTCTAACTAACACCAAATTGCCCTCTCATTTCTGCAAAGCATTCTTGCTAGGTGAATTTATACTTTGCTTGATTCCAAATGTTTAAGACTTTCTAACAATATGCTTCCTCCCCTTTTTTCCATTTCAGGTATCTGGCACTGTTGTAAAGTTCAACTTATGTTTCTAATACAAATATCACAAGTTCTCCACTCCCACCTCTCCAAGGGGACATAGCCCTTCCCTGAGAAGACTATGTTTATAGTTTCACTGCAGTGTGGCATACTGTCCTCTATGATGCAGGGAAGCACTTTATTATCTGTAGCTGTTTTTTAGTGTTTCAAATGGTTTATTTTCCCAAGTTAATTGTAATATTTATCTCCAGATACTCTACTAACATCATTTTAATTCTAATTAGTATCCTCTCATTCTTTATAAGAGGTTTGGTAATCATACTCTAATCACTCACTGAAACTTCCATTCCTCTAGAAATTCTGCAAGGGTCTACAATACTTTAGTCATTTATAGAAAACAGATCATGTCTCTTAGCTAATATTTCAAAATTTCCTACATCTTAACAGGATCTTGTGAAATCTTCTCAATATCTTTTTTTTTTAGGTCAGGGGGTATTTCCTTAACTGAGTCCTCTGTGTGTTTCTAATTACATTGTTAAATACACTTACCCTAGACATATTACAACTTATTTACTTGTCTTTGTCTTTGTACTTAATAATATATACACTAAATAGATTGATACCAATAGTTCAATATTCAAATAATCGAAATTACATAATAGAAGATGATCTTACTTAAAAGGAAAACATAATGGAAAAACTTTTTAAAAAAAATTTATTTTTTGTTTCCTCTAGGGATCCTTGTAACATTAGGGTACTTTATAAATTCCAAATGAAGAATATCTCCAGTGCATCCCTGTAAAGAATAAAGAATACCCCAATAAATCCAAGATAAATCCTTACTATGTGAGAAATATATGTATATATATACATATATATACATATGTGTATATATATGTATATATATACATACACATATATATGCATAGATACATATGTGTGTGCATGTGTGAGAGAAAGTGTTACGTGGTCATATGACAAGCATTTCCCTTAAACTAAAGAACTATAAGGCTCCTCAGATTGCCTTTCTGGACAGTATAGACAAATTCAGCTAGCTTCCCACTCAGTAAGATACTATCTACATACAGAAAAAGAATTGATAAATAGAAGTAGGTATAGAATAATTTTACATATACATACTTATTTGTGTCTAATGGTAGCCATCTCTAGGGTGGGGGAGGGAGGGAGGAAAAAAGGGGAAAAAAAGAAATTTACACAATAACTTTATTATATATTTAAAAGAAATAGCAAGTTGTACATAATATTTTGCATCAGTTTAAATTTCATATGCAATCATCTTTTTTTATTATACTGTTATGAAAATGCTTGTTTTGTTCCATAAATTAGAAATGAAATAAATTTTTTAAAAAAGGAAGAGCTCACAGCAGAACTGCTTAGGTTGGCTCTCTGGGCAATGCAGATAAGCCCAACTAAATCTTTACTCAATTAGATGTTACATTGTCTAATCATCTTCAAGACTTTTATGACAGCAAAGCAGATATAGAGTATATGTTTTCCCTGTATGTTTCTTCTGATCATGTCAAAGGTGGTGGTAGAGAGCAGCTAGCGTGTATGAGAGATAAAACTTCTCTGAACCTATAGATGCAATAAGCCAAATTCAGCTCTCTTCCAATGAGTTTCACCTTTCTCCTACTGATCAGCAGCTCCCAATCTATCAACTAAAGCCATTCTATCAGATGAGTCTCCTGCTGTGTTCTCAACTCCCTCAGATGGGTTCTTCCACTCTTCTTCTGCTGTTGTTGTTCAGTCATTTTAGCTGTGTCCAATTCTTTGTGTCCCTATTTCAGGTTTTTTGGCAAATATATTGGAGTGGTTTGCCTTTTCCTTCTCCAGTTCATTTTACAGATGAGGAACAGAGGCAAACAGTGTTTAGTGACTTGCCCAGGGTCACATAGCTGTCAAGTAATCTGAGGCCGGATTTGAACTCAGGAAGATGAGTCTTCCTGACTCCAGACCCGGTACTGTGTCTTCTTTAATATATTCAATGGCTCAAATCAGCTTCTCCTAGTGTTTATTAAGCTCAACTTCCAGTTATAAGATAAAATTCATGAAATCTACTTTTATATTAGCTATGAAACAACAGTCCTTATTTAATTATATTTTAAAAGACCACTTTGTGATTTTTAACCTCTCAAACTCTAAAAATACTCACATGCAAATGAGCTGAGGGACTGCAATGCCCTGCAAACTTAGTTATTTCTTTGTCCTCAAATAGACCTTCTCAGTTCTTTAGTCAGTCCTCTGAGCAGATTGTTTCTTCTCACATCCTACATAAAAACTATTTCTTCACATTTAAATTTAATCAATGTTTTTAATCCACAAAGTATCTTCCCCCTTTTCAATCAAGGTATTTACATACTAAACAGGCAATACTTTACATGTTATACAAGTTGACTTAATTTTTTTTATGTAAAAGTTGATTTTCTTCCCCTTTTAAAAACCAAATTTCTCGTATACAAAAGGTGCAGCACTTTACAGTAGTTATGTACTAAACACTTTCTTGCCATCCACTTTACCATTCACCAGCAATTTTGTGTCTTCTGAGGCTATAGTGTTCCATGCTTTGCAGTCATATGGCACTCCTAGTAGAAGATTAGGTGAAAGTTAACTAAAAAGATGAGCTTTTGCAACAGCAGACAGCTTTGAATCTTTGAAAGTACTGTAAGGTTTCTCAAATTCAATCAAGCTAAATCTCCTATTGAGTTCTGGACCCAGCACATTGTCCATCTTTAATGCTTATCCAGTATGGACTATCTCAATAAGCTAGCCACCCAATTGCATTTCATAACTGCTACAGGCATTTATCACATTATTATTTATTTTTTCTATGGAAATTGTTAGGCAAATCTTTTTGAGTGGCCATGGAACTCATCAAGGATGGCCTATTCATTAAATTGTTTGATGAATTCAGCACAATGTCAGCAACTATTCTTAGTACTAATCATAAGGTTGCCAACTTTGAGCTGGTCCTCCCCTCTTTCTCCCAGGATTGATTTCTTTGGCTTTTGGATCTCTCTCTCTCTTTTTCTTTCTTAAATCAAATAAAATGCACAGTCCAGAATCAGTCTCCAATTGGTGTTTGGGGTTTGATTTTTGAAAAATGAAGAAAAATTTGGCATTTGATTTTTTTTTTAATGAGGAAAGGATGTCTATCTTGTCTCTCTTGCTCACTGTACAAACCAGGTTTTCCCAGGTGCAAGGGCATCAGCTGTTGATTTAGAGACAGAGAGAGGACAATGGTGCATCCAGCATCTGGAAAGGAGAAAACAGAGGTCTTGGCTACAGGGGAGGATAATGGGTAAATGAATGAATAGATGATTTAATTAATTGGTGAATCAATCAACAAGCATTTTTTGAGGGTTTCCTATGTGCCAGGCATTGTACTAGGCTCTTGGGTAACAAATACAATAAATGAAACAACCACTACTTATATGATGTTAGGTTGCTGAAGTTATTGCCCTGCTCGTCTACAATACCTGGGTGGAAACCCATGGCCAACCCATCTGTTATTCCAATTGAAGGAGTATATAAAGCAAAGACAGAATCACTTTCTTTAGAAATATCTATCTTGGGGTAGGTAAGTGGCGCAGTGGGTAGAGCACCGGTCCTGGAGTCAGGAAGACCTGAGTTCAAATTTGGCCTCAGACACACAACACTTGCTAGCTGTGTGACCCTGAGCAAGTCACTTAACCCTAATTGCCTCACCAAAAAACCCCCCCCAAAACCCCAAGTATCTGTATCTTCATGTATATATGGAGATTCATACAAAGGAATATGTACAAATGATAGATGAATGTGATACTCTCTTCCCCAGCATAGAAACTTCATTGATTACTCTGTTGCCTATAGGATAAAATCTAAATTTCTTAACTTCCTCAAAGGCGAGTGCCTCCTTTGTATACCTATTGGTTTTTAATATTTAAATATTTCTCTTGGTTTCTGTAGTTAGAGTGCTAGACTAGGGGACCTAGATTCAAATCCCTATGACACTCAGGAATACCCAAGTTCAAATATGGCCTCAGATGCTTATTAGCTGTGTGACTCTGGGCAAGTCACTTAACCTCTGTTTTTCCATCTATAAAATAGGGATAATAAAAGCACCTACCTCCCAGGATTGTTGTGAGGAGCAAATGGGAGAATAAATATAAAGTGTTTAACATAGTGCCTTGTGTATAATAAGCACTATATTAATATTAGCTCTTATTATTATTACTAGTTATATAGCTAATCCTGGGGAAATCACTTTACATTTCTATATAAAAGAGGATTTTGTAGCATCTTCCTCATAGGGTTATCATGATATTCAAACAAAATGATGAATGTAAAGAACTTAGAGAAACTTTCAGGTGATACAAAAATGTCAGCTAATGGTAGGATAGCATAGTATCCTAAGATTTAAAACTGAAAGAGGACTTAGAACTCACCCAGTCTATAGAACAAGGTGGTTGGACAATATGATTTTTAAGGTTACTCAGATAACCCTAAGCAAGTTGTGTCTCATCTTTGAGTTCAGTATCCTCTCCTGTATGTAGCTGGGAAAGACTGGCAGTAAGTAAGTAACCTGTGGTAATTTCATGAAATGCTGTTTGCCTAATTGAATTGGTATAACTATATATTTGGGGTGAGTCATCTCCTGGCCCCCAGCTACTGTAGCTTTGGTCCCTCATGAAAGACTGTTAACTATTGATTGTCTAAGAATCAAGCTGCATAGACTTTGCTGAGATTCTTCATTACCTGGAATTTGAAACTGAGGACCTTGAAAAGATGATGATTGAACCTCTCCAAGTCATCTGAGAATTTTCCAGAATTGGAAATATGAACAAATGTACCCAAAGTAGCACCCAGTTTTGTTCACTGGGTCAACAAATATTTAACTAGGGGAAGTGTGTGTGTGTGTGTGTGTGTGTGTGTGTGTGTGTGTGTGTGTGTGTATAAGAGTGATCAGCTGACTCCTGGTCAATTGAATCTTCCCAGTCCACTTAATGAAATTTCAGGGTGTCAAACTTGGAATGATAGATTTACACAGATGTCAGGGGGTCCTCTGAATTGAATAGGGAAAAAAATAAATCTTTATTTCAATATAATTTGTCTTCTTTGCAATCCCATATATTTTACTTTATACATTTAACAACGTTGTTCTGAGAAGGGAATCCATAGGCTTCCCCAGACTGCCCAAAAGATTTCACACAAAAGATTAAGAGCCATTGGTCTAAGCAGATTACTAAAGAGGTCAGTTAATAATAATTTTGCTTCCTCTGTCCCAAGGAGGACAAAAACAAAGACTTTGCTAGAAGTGATCCAGTTATTCAGTTACATATGTAATACTCATTTTCCTTATTTTTGTTTTGAGTACCTGGGTCACTGGCTTATGCCTGAGGGATGACGTGGGCAAAGAAAGGGTGGAGAGAGTATGTGCATGTGGGTATTCAAATATTTTCAGCAGTTTAAGGTGGTTCATAGATGATCCTCTGGCCCCCAATCAATCTTCCTTCTTCTGATAACAAATAGAGAGTACATTTGGAGGACAGAAATGGAGATGGAATCATGCCAATAAATGGAGACCAAGTGAAAGATAGACATATGGGCCTCATGATACTTTGGACCCGTAGGTTCTATTGGGCTCCATTAGAGTTTGAAACATTTCCCCCTTGACCCACATTGCTGCTTCATGTTCTCTGCCAATACAAAGTTTATATATAATATCTATGGATGAGAAGAGAAGCCCGAAGGCCAGTTTGGAAGGCAACATCTCACCCAGGATTTTCTTCTCCTCCCTAGAAGCTGTAGTCTTTTCATACCAGGAGCCATGACTAAGAGAGACTGAATAGTTCACCTTTCAAAGCAAAGCAAGTTATTACTGGCTCCCCATCCCCTCTTTCAACTTCTATGACAAGTTCCTACAAAATAAGATTCCCTTGCAGAGCCCCACCCATATGAGACAGGCTGGGGTGGTGGGAGTGATGGAATTAATCAATCAACAAATACTTATTAAATGCCTACTATGTGCCAGGTGTCCTGAGAGGTGCTGAGGACACAAATAGGGTTTCTTAAGGCAGGCTCTGCCCACAACAAGCTAATAGTTGAAGAGGCTGGCCATTTTCCAGTGTTTGCATCGTGGGAAAGTGAACATTCTTTTCTCACTGATAGGACCATCAGTTGTAGAGGTCTCAGCCCTAAATTTGCCTTCCTTCGGGATTGTTTCTCTTTATAGCTCATCCTCTTTTCTGAGGCAGACCATTTTGGGGCCTCATAAATATCAAGTATTCCACGTCATAGCTAGAAGAGACCCAACAGCTTATCTGGTCCCAGTATACCCTCATTTTACAGATGAGAAACCTGAAACTCAGAAAGGTTAATCAATTGACCCAAGCCAGAGTCCCGTAAGTAGTAAAGTAGAGTGGGGATTCAAAGCCAGGCCATCTGACTCCAAATCAGAGAACCATTTCCTTTTGCATTTCAAAGCCTAGTTTCTATTGCATTTTGATCTTTTCTTTTTTTCATAAGAAAATAACTCAGGGCTTACAGCTATTCTTCAAGAAAATGGCTTCTTTCCCAGATCTGCCCCTCAACCACCCACCCCAAATCCACTTCTCAAAAGTGATGCCTCTCTCTGCAAATTTTAAGTATCATTTAGCCTGGACCTACTCTTTGTGCTGACCTCATTTTCCCTTACACTATTTGTATACTTTTTGTTCCCTTCATTTGATTATAAACAACTTCTGGAGCAGGGCCTTTGTTATGTCTGTCTGTAAGGCCCAGCAGCAAGCAAAGGGAAGAACAGTTTAATAAATGCTTACAGATTTGACTGACTTTATTTAGGGTAATACTACCTTAAAGCCAGGTGGTACAGTGGCTAGAGCACTGGGCTTGGAGTTAGGAAGATCTGAGTTAAAATTCAGCCTTAAATACTTACTAGTATGACCATGAGCAAGTCACTTAACCCCTATTTGCCCCAGTTCCCCATCTGTAAAATGGGGACACACTGAAGAAGAAAATGACAAACTAGTATCTCTGCCTAGAAAACCTCATGGACAAAGACCATGGGATCATGTAGAGTCAGACACAACTGAACAACAACTACCTTAAAGGGAAATTGAGTTTTTTTATAATGTCTCCTGTGTTTTTGGTGGGTTGGAGGGGAGGGGGGAGTGGTTCGTGGATAACTGTAAATTGATAAAGACTCATTTCCTCTGGAAACATCCCAGTTTCTTGGTCTCCTTGCAATTTGCCCAACTTGTGCTCAATCATCAATCAATCAGTCAAGTATTATCAATCAATATGCATTTATGAAGCACCTCCTATGGGCCAGGTACTATACTAGGGGCTGCAGAATCAAAGATGAAAACAAAGCATTCTCTATCCTCAAGGAACTTACAGTCTATTAGCAGAAACCCCTTGCATATATAAGAACACATAAAATATGCTTAAATACTCAAATGGACCTATGATCTCCTCAATTCAGGAGTTCCTTCAAATGATCTTGACCCATTATTTCCTGACTTTCCTGTGTAACATTTGTCTGTGTCCTCCTAAAAGTTTGCTACAGAGTTCTGCCCAACATACTGAAGGCTTGCTCACTTTCCCCCAACTTTGTGAGAATAGTAGCAGAGTAGTCTAGCTATTGTCCATCTGTCATGCCTCACTCTTGTCACCAGCCCATCTTCTCTTCCTGTCATATGATTTCTTAATGACATCCTTTATTCCTATCCTTCAGAGCTCCTCATTGGTTATATGCCGTAGCCTATTCACACTCACCACATACCCTCCTCCATCTTCTCCTCCATTGCCCTTTCTGTGATAATCATCTTTCATTTGGTGGAGACAGTGGTGTTCCACATTGCATTGACATGTAACAATATTGATGAAATACTAGTATTGAAATTAGGAGTTTTTGCTTTCATGAGCATTTCAGGTCAACAAATAAATGATGTGATTTCCTGAAAGCAATCCAGTTCACTCACCTCCTTTTCAACTCTGGGCCCATTTGTATTACCTGTCCCATATACACCTACTATTAGATATGCTCAATATGGTGTCCATCCAAACACATGTTGAAATTTGGACCACACACATTCTTCATCCATTTGGTCTTTTATGTGTGGATGGACAGGCCAAACCCTGAGTGATTACAGATCTGATACGCAAAGGTCTATAAAATATTTGGGCTTAATACGATCAGTACCCTATCAGCAGCCAATAGGTGAAGGACCTCATCATCCACAGAGAATCCCTCCTCCACCTGCCCTCTGTGCTGATTCTCCTCCAACACAATGGTAAATAACTCTGGCGTCTCCTTGTTTTTATGCCTTGCCTGATGTTTATCAACAGAGGGTCATTGAATTGGGTTATTTCTGTTGTTAAATCTTCCAAAGAATCCTGAATTATCTTGATATATGGAAAGGAGGCATTTTGCCACAAAATTTGCCACAATTTTGTTCAAACACCTTTTCATAATCAATAGATAATAAGCATAATGGGATCTTGTATTTTCTATATCTTCTAATTAATTGTGAGATTGTAAAGATGTGGTTCATTGTTTAATATAGCTTGTAAAAACCTACTTGTTTACTACTGATACTGTCACTGAAAATTCTTTCGATTTGTGTATAGATGACTCTCAAATATTTTGTATAGAAAAGTAGTCTTATTTTTTTTGGTAGTTATTTACATTCTCTCAGATATCTTGTTGGGATGGGGGGAGGTTTAAAAAAGATCCAAGACTTTTCCCACATCTATGACATTTTCCCCTCTTTCAGATCCCCTGCATATTGGTCTCTCCTTGTCCTCATAATTGTTTCATTCTTGGCATGGATCTCCACTGTACACGATCCAGTCTAGCTGTTTTTCCCATCTTTGTTCACTTTAGTGCTGATTCTGCCTCCTCTGGAAGCACCTCAGGGACTCAGGTATTAGAGACCAAGTATGATAGTTCCACTCTCCTTGCAGGGGGTTGGTGAGGGGGAGGTTCTTGAAATGATTTCTGCAAATGTTTTTCTTTTGGTCACAGTCCTCCTTCCATGTTCATCTTTTCATGCCCTTGGGATGACTTTTGCTTGGTTGGCTATCTTGCAAAGCTTTCTTTAACCTAGTTTCAGCTTCTACTCTTCTCTCTGCTTTATGAGATGGATGTCACCCTTCATAATCATCCTTCTTCATAAGATTTTACAGATAAGTTTAGGTTCTGATCCAGTGTTGCCTTGGTAGCTATGTCTGTTTGGCAAGTAAATTAGATGTTTGGTTGCTGAATAAGAGACAGAAGACATTTTTGGGGGCTATTTTAATTTCCTTGTCATGGCAATTAGTCAGTCAGTCAATGAGCATTTATTACATGCCTTCTATGTTCCAGGAATTGTGTTAAGCATTGAAAATGCAAAGAAAGGAAAAATAAATCTCTGCTCCAAAGCAGTTCAGTATGATGGGAGGAAACAACATTTAATCAACTATGTACAACCAAGATTTATATTATATTATATAATATTCACGTATTTTATACATACACACAAAGGATAAATTGGAAATAATCAACAGAGGGAAGACACTTACATATAATTATAATTAATCTAGATTGGTTAAACTTGTGAATGAAATTATCATAGTGTGTGTTTCCATTTCCATTGTGTAGTTCCCATTTTTGACTTTCAATAAAATTTAAATAATTCAAGATTAAATTATTTTAATTGTATGCCATATCATTTTCAGTTAACAAAAATATTTTCTCTCCTTATATGAAATATGAATATTCAATAAAAATCCTACATTGTATGCCATATCTTTTTCTCATTATCATTCTTCATGTTTTTGCATATTCTTATCTTTGCTCTGATGAGTCAGTGATTTGACTGTGCACAAACAGCAGACTCAGGGATAACTCCCGCATGAATAATGAGTCTTTCCCTATATGTTCCAATGTAGTTTTCAGTTTCATTCTTGGAATGAAATTGGTGTTATTTGGTACTCACCATGACCATTTCTTTTCCTAAAGAAAATGTGCACGATATGAAAGCATGAAGCATCGGCACAGTCAACAAGTCTTTGGGCTCTTATTTCTTTCCCCTGAACTATATTTTCCAACAGATTTCTCCCCACATTTACCTTTTTCCTTCTTTGCCTTGAAATCACCAAGTATCAAAGTTTGTATTGATTTGATTTTCAGGGTCTTAACAAGTTCTTTATAAAATTTCTCTATCACTTTGTATTCAGCAACCAATGTTGGTATGTAAGCTATAACTATTTTCATACTGATTCTTTTTTTTTTAAAGCACAGAGATTCTTTTATTCTTTTTTTAGTTCTAAATTTTTTTCTTCTCCCTCTCTCACTTGAGAAAGCAAGAAAAATTAATCCATTACAAATATGAAAACTCATGCAAAACAAATTTCTCTATTAGCTGTGTTCCAAAAGAAAAAGAAAGAAACAAAAAAATATATGCCTCAATTTGTACTCTGTGTCCATTAGTTCTCTATCTGGAGGAAGTTAGCATGTTTCATCTTGAGTCCTTTGGAATTGTGGTGGGTCTTTATGTTGCTCAGAGTTCTTTCAAAGTTGATTATCTTTATAATGTTGTTATTGCATGGTTTGTCCTTTTAGTTCTGCTCATTTCACTTTGCATTGGTTTATGCAGGTCTTTTCAAGTTTTTCTGAAGCCATCCCATTCATCATTTCTTACAGCACAATAATATTTCATCATATGCATGTGCCATATAACACGTTTGGCCATTAATGGGTACTCCTTCGGTTTCTAATTCTTTGCCACCACAAAAAGAGCTGCTACAAATATTTCTGTACGTTTGAGTCCTTTTCCTCTTTCTTTTATCTCTTTGGGGGTATAGACCTAGTAGCTATTTTGCTGAGTCAAAGGATATGTGTAGTTTAATAGCTTTTTGTGCATATTTTCATATCACTTCCCAGAATGGTTGGAGTAGTTCACAGTTCTACCAATAGAACTTTAGTATGCCTATTTTCCCACATCTCCTCCAGTATTTCTCATTTTCCTTTTATGTCATCTTAGGCAATATGATGGTTGTAAGGGTGCCTGAGGGTTGTTTTAATTTGCATTTCCCTAATTATTAGTGTTTTAGAACAATTTTTATATGGCCACTGATAACTTCGATTTCTCCCTCTGAAAACTGCCAGCTCATATCATGCTAGTCTTTTTGCAAATATATATCATTAAAGGAGATAGTTTCCTCACCTAAGCATTCTCTATACCATTACATTGCAGCCCCAGTCCCTACCCCTGTTCCGATTAATAGTACTGCCATAAATGAAGACCAAATGTTTCTTGAAATAATCTTTCTTGGTGTCTTTAGGTCATAAGTTCTTAACTTTTTTTGTGTCATGGACCCCTTTTTGACAGTCTGATGAAACCTATGATTTCCTCATGATAATGCTTTTTAAGTAATTGAAGAAAATGTTAAATTTCAGTTAGTGATCAGTGAAAATAATTTTTTTTCCTCATCCAAGTTTACAGACCTCCTAAAATTTATCCACAGACACATTGGGAGATCCAGGGACACCGCATTTGAGATATATGATAAAACAGTCTGAAGACTCCTTTCTTTGCCTATTCAAGGAATATCTATGAGCCATCCTCTCAAATAGCTACACATCTTCTTTCTTTCTTCTAGTTTCATTTACATCAAGAATATCAATATTGATCTGATTCAGCTCCTCCAGCAATATGTTCAGTCACTGGCAGTTGGACAAGGATCTTACAATTAGAGTAACAATAGTCAAATGGAAAATGTCTGAAGGTCTAAAAACCATGCAGTTCTTAGCACCTTCTGCCCACCTATCTGCCACTGTGCCAGTGTCACTACAAAAGTAAAAAGGGGCCTCAGAGGCCCAAAGGCTATATTCTGTTTTTCTTTATTCCATGGGTTGTCATGGCCAAAAACAATCTTGTCACCAGTTGGCCAACCTGCTGGTGATATGTCTCCCTAGGACTAGCTGGGTTGGTCCTGGGAAAATGGACTTGTTCTGTTACTACAGCTATACTTGAAGCCTTTCCAACATGACAAAAGCCTTTCCAACACAGCAAAAGCTTAAGCAAGAGCTGGAAGTTGTAGTATTTTCATGAAGGCACACACCATCTTTAAACCTTGGGGTTATCTTTAATTCTTCATTTTCCTTCACCTTACACATAAATTCAGTCACCAAATCTTATTTCTACCTTCCTAACAATTTTCATATCATTCCACTTCTCCCTTTTCACAGAGCTACCACCATAGTTCAAGCCTTATCACCTTGACCAAAGTGATTTTCCTAAATTGTAGGCCTGACTTTCACTCACTAATATCTGGTGGCTCCTCATTGTCTGTCATTGCACTGAGTAGGGCACCCCCCCATGCTTGAAAAATATACCTTTTCTCCTCACCTTCATCTCTTAGAATTTCTGGTTTTCTTCAAAACTGAGTTGAAGTACTACCTTTTACATAAAGCCTCTCCTCATTTCCCCAACTTTTAGCCTTCTTCCTGACAAAACTACTTTGTATTTATTTAGTATATACTTATGGAATTGTATTTGGGACTCTTTCCCCATGGATAGAGGAAAAGAGAATTCTAGCTGAAAATGCTAGGATTTATAGCCCTAGAAAGACAGTATTCTCCCTGCCCTGAGAGAAAGATGGGGACTTTCTTGAATTTTGGGAAGGTGCTGGGAGGGGGGGATTTCATTCACAGAGAGAGTTTTTAAGCAGTGTGCTAGAGAAGAGAGAAGGAAACAGAGGCTAAGGTGAGCAGCTCAGAGTGGAAGCAGCAGTAGCTTGATGATCTCTGGTTCCCAACAAGTTTCTTGCAGTATAAGTTAAGGCCTAGGGACTAATTTAAGTCCAGCAAGCTGGTTTCAGGGACCAAGCTTCCACTCAATGGAACAAAGAACTTAGGCTAAAGCCGCCTAAAGTTGTATTTCTCCCCTTTAAGAGCTCAGGAATAGCTATATATATATATATATACATATATATATATATATGTATATATATATATGTGTGTGTGTGTGTATATATATATATGTGTGTGTGTATGTATATATATATATATATACATATATATATATATATGTATATATATATATATACATACATACATATGTATATATTTTTTTTACTTTCCCAACTGTCTTTCCTCAGTGCCTGATGCTAGCAAGAACTATATGATCTGGGATTTGTTTGCTTGTTTTTGCTATTTCTAATATTTGCAAAATGCTTAGCACAGTTCCTGGCACATAATAGGTACTTAATAAATGCTTGTTTCTTTCCTTCCTTCCTTCCTTCCTTCCTTCCTTCCTTCCTTCCTTCCTTCCTTCCTTCCTTCCTTCCTTCCTTCCTTCCTTCCTTCCTTCTTTCCTTCCTTCCTGCTATTTGTATTTCCTAACTTTGTTTCATAAAAAAGTCTATGATTGATTATAACTGCTTTGTGCCACATGTCTGTATATTTATTCCATGCTGGGGAAGGTCAAATAGAAAATGGAATATGCCAGTGACTAGCTGGAAATATATAGAATTTAATCAAGTCAGATTTACATTTCTGTCCAAAACCCTAGTGTTATATCAAGAGGTTCCCCAAGTCATGTGATGAGATGATCTTTGGGTGATGATTTTTATTAATAACCTTTATTTATAAGTTCCTAAACTAGCAGAGAAAGAAAGGGAGCAAGAGAGGGAGGGAAAGGGAGAGAGAGAGACAGAGAAAGAGGCAGACAGAGAGAGAGAGAGAGAGAGAGAGAGAGAGAGAGAGAGAGAGAGAGAATATGAGAAAGGATTGGGACCAATTTTCCCTTAGGTTAAAGAAAAAGCTATTGTAGCTAAAGCCAGGAATATTTTAATCTTAGACTTAAGGTCCCTTACAATCATCTACTGCTTCTCAATAAGGGGCAGAAGAGATGATATTTATTGTTGGGACACTCAGTGTAAGGGAAAAGGCCTAATTGTCTTGAAAGAAAAAGAGGGAATATACAAAGAGTGCCCAGCCAACTCTAGTCTACATAACAGTACTTGCTGGTTACATGTGTACATTATTATCTATACCAGGGGTGGGCAACCTGTGGCCTTGAGGGCACGTGTGGCCCTTTTTCAGTCAAAGGGCTGCACTTGAGGACCTGGAGGGCCACAGATTCCCCACCCTAGATCTATGCTGATAGAAATGTCGAATACTTGCTGGCAGCAACTATCTCATTTTTGTCTTAGAATTCCTAGTGCCTAATACAGTACTTGGTACATCATCTTGGGCAGTAAGCAAATGATTGTGGATTGACTGACTGATTGATTGATTGGAACTCCGCCATGGGCAGGTGAAGGGTGTCCACGGGAACACTGACTTAAAGGGAACTCAACAACATTTCTGGCTGAGTCATTGAACTGTGGACTTACACCAAGGAAATAGGAGAAGGAAGATGCAGCTTGGAGTTGAGCAGGTTATTATTGCCTGATAGACAAGCAAGTACTTCAGCTTTCTGCTATTAAGGAACAAGTGATTTAGGTTGTAGGAATTCCCATCCTGTGTGACCAAACCTGGTTGAGAATAGCTTCCTTGTCAGTTTCACTTTTAGTCAAATAAATAACTTGTAATAAACCCTACTTTCCAAAAGAGTAACTGTATAGGCTTGTGTCTGAATTGGTTGTGTGAGACCCTGTAGGAGACCTTGTGATCAGGTTGACAATTTCTCTCCCCCACCTACTGTCCCAAAGTAATAAATCCTACCCTGAATTGTGGTACCATCCTTTACCTCACATGTGTGCCCCCCAGGCCATGCTGTGGTTATCTATAATTGTGGCAGATAATGTTTTTTATGGCTGGAAACATTCTTGGGAGCTATAGGAGGACAATAGCTTGAGCTGAAAATGTAATTAAAGTGAATGGATTAGCTTTTTAAAGGAACCCTGGGGATTATCACTGGAATTGGAGAGGTGAGGCTGTAAGAGAAATGGAGATATGTAGGGGGGAACCCCACAACTTGTATAAATTCCAATGTAGGCCAAATTTACATTTCAAGTTGGATTATAAACTGATTATAAGGCAGAAAATGTGAATAATTGGTATAGGTGAAGACCAGGAAGTGTCCAAAGCTTTGGGGACCTAAGCTAACGTCATATTTCTTTTTCAAGGTGTTCTCTTCCTTCTCAGGGCTACTCATTTCATTTTGTTTTGTTTTTCTACAAGAAAACATCTATCTGATTCTACTTGTGAGCTTATTGAAGGCTGATTTAATTGGGACACAAAGAAGTATGGCTGGTCACTGGCAGAGTAGAGGTGAATGGGAATGCTAAGTAAAGGATACAAAAGGGTTTGTATAAAGAATATTGGTGTATAGGTACAGCCAGACCTCCCTAATTTGGACTAATTGTGGGGGATGGCCAGGATTCTTAAGGACAAGTCTAAATCATTAACGATATAGATTTTTAAATGTAGCTTTATTACCTTCAAGTACAAACAGTAACAATGGTGAACAAAGTGTTGCCTGGTAAACTCAATTCAACTCAATAGACTCTTAGCTGATCTGCTTTAATGAAAAGATAAGAATGAGCATCAATTATCATATGAATGATATGCAAATGATGATTCTCTAGTATCTTAGACTCCAAGCTCAAAAGAGCTTTAGAGATCATCTGTACCAGGGGCTCAAATTTTTTCCCCCCTGTCTTGGATTTCTTTGGACATCTGGCTAACCCTAAAGACCCCTTCTCAGAATAACACTTTTAAATTCATAAAATGAAATGCAGAAGACTACAAAAGGAACAAATTATATTGAAATACAGTTATCAAAATGTAAAAAAAAAGTTCATAGAGCACAGACTAAGAATCACTGGTGTAGTCCAATCCTACCTCTCATCCCACCCCCATTTTATAGAAAGGGAAACTGAGGAAAGTGATGCTTGGCTTGCTCAATTTAAACCTTTAAAAAGCTATGCTGTAGGTAAAGGGGATTACCAAGAAAGCAAAGAAAAGTGGGAAACAACCTACTTACTATATGGCTGCAATCCTTGTCCCTCAGAGGCTTCTTGGCTGCTGTCCCAGCTGCTTTGCCCTCCCTCCTCTCTCCCTATCAACAGGGTGTGTGTGTGTGTGTGTGTGTGTGTGTGTGTGTGTGTTTTGCAGGAGAAGGTTGGCAAGATCCCTCAACATTGCCAAATGCAGTCATCATACTGCTTCTGCCATCAAAAGGATGGAGGAGGAAATGCCTTTTTTCCACTTATTAAACCAATACTTCTCTAGAGAGATGACACCCCCCTCACATTTCCATTGCCACTTTCTCCTAGAGAGCACATTAGTTAATCTCTGTGTTTTAGTTGGAAGGAAATGGATAGTCCAAGGCAAATCCTATTGCTTAAGCTCCCTTATGCCTGTGGTGGAAAGGGAAGGCTCCCAGAAGCACAGGCAAAGCATAAGCACTACCTGGCTCTGAGAAAGTTCAGCCCCTAACAGGCTACAGTACCAGGGAGGTTTCCAAGTTGGTTTCATTGGCGGAAACACTCCAGAGACTAATGTTTCTAAGATCAGCCTATAGTATGATTCACTTAGGGTAGAAGCAGATTATTCAAACATGTCATGACTTCTTTTCTTTTCTCTGGGAACACCCTGGACACTCCAAATAAGTTTTGTAGATCTCTGGCTGCTCTATCTTTTCCTGACCAGATTTTCCCGCAATTCCCTAGCATGGTAGGTTTTTTGATAAAAATGCTTTTGGATTGCAAGACCTTTCCAAAGTGGATAAATGCTCATTTGACCCCAAACCTCTTTCATTGAGAGCCAAGGCTGGTTTGAAGATGTTTCCCACTAGAAGGTAACTTCTTGAGGACAGGAACAGTTTCAGTTTTGTCTTTGTAGCAGCAATCTAGCAATCAAACAATTAATAAGCATTTATTAAGTGCTTATTATGTGCTAGGTACTGTGATAAACACTGGGAATATAATGAAAGGTCAAAAAAATTCCTGTTCTCAAGGAGGATTTGTTGTAATGGGGAAGGCAACATGTAAATAACTAGGTACATAGAAAGTATATATATCCAGAGTTGATTGAGGTATATATCCAGAGCTGATTGAGGTAATCTGAAAGAGGAAGGCATTAGTAACTGGGAGAAGGGAGCCGAGAAAGGCATACTGCAGAGGACAAGATTTGAGTAGAGTATTGAAGGAAGACAGGGAAACGAAAAAGTGAAAGTGATGGGGTAGTTTATCCCAAGTATGAAGGTCAGCCGGTGCAAAGGCAGGGAGATAGGAGATGAAGCAGTGGGTTCAAAGAATTGTCAGTAAGCCACTGCACCTGGATCATAGAGTGCATATGTGGGAATGAGATGTAAAAATGATATCCTCCAGTAGAGAAGTGCTGAAAAAAAGATACAAAAAACAATTCTCAAAAGAAGTGCAAGCTATTAACAACTCTATGAAAATGTTCCAAATCACTAAAACTAAAAGAAATGCAAATCAATACAACCTAGAGGTTTCATCTTGCATCCTATAAATTACCAAAGATGACAAAAGGTGAGAATAGTCAATGTTGGAGGGATGGTGGGAAGATAGGCACACTGGTGCATTGTTGGTGGAATTGTAAATTGGTAATAACAGTTTTTAAAAGGTAAGTTGGAATTATGCAACTAAAGCAACAAAAACAGTCCATACCCCTTGACCCAAAGATTCCACTACTAGACTTATAGTCCAAGTGAGTCTTTGAAAAGAATATTTATAACAGAACTTTTTTGTAATAGACAAATTGTAGTGCATGCATGTAATGGAATATTGTTGTGCTATAAGAAATGATGTATGTGATGAAAACAGAGAAGTATAGAAAGAGCAACATGAAGTAAGCAGAGCCAAGAAAACAATAAATACAGTAACTACAATGCAAACAAAAAGTACAACCACCGAAAAAATTCAGAAGTGAATTTGCAAAATTATAAAGAACAAGCATGGCTCAAAAGTGAAGATACCTCCACTTCACTCTTTTGTAGAAGCAGGCAGTCTATTACTGTGGTACATTGTACATATTTTCAGACTTTTTCGAGTACAGATCAATTATGCTGATTTTTTTCCTCTTCTTGTTTTTGTCTTATAAAACTATTATTTGTTATATGGGATGATTCTTTGGAAGAAGAACAGAAGAAAACTGGGAGAAATTATGGTGATATTTAAAAAAAAGATATATATAGATAGATAGATAGATAGATAGATAGATAGATAGATAGACCTTTTTTTTTAAGAATGAAGGAAAGGTAGGAAAATGCCAGGTTATGAAGAACTTTAAATGCCAAAGAGAGGATTTTATATTTGGTCCTGGAGATAATAAGTCATCAGAGCTCATCAAGCCATGGCATGGTGGTATGGAGGGGAAGAAAATAAAGCATTTTTCTAATGCTTTCTAATGTTCTAATGGAAGATGGATTAGAAGAAAGATTGAAAAATTCTTTGTTACAGGGAAGGCCCTTTGAGAGGAGTAAAAGAGAGGGATACAGGGGAAATTTTAGGTCATATAAAAACAGATAGCAATAAAACTGTTTTTGAGAGAAGGGTATTGAAATAGACTAGGTAAGAGGTGACTTGGTCTTGAACTAGGGTTGTGACTATATGAGTGGTGAAAGGGCGATATACACAAGACATGTGGTAAAGGGAGAAATGACAAGATTTGTTAAAGGATTAGATATATGAGTGAGTTAAGAGTAAGGGGTCTTAGGAATAAGGAGTCACTGAGTCTGAGGTCACTAGCCTGGGTGACTAGGAGGATGGTGGCATCCTTGACAGTAATAGGGAAGTTTGGAAAGGAGGAAGATGATGAGTTCTGCTTGGCATGTGTTGAGTGAGAGATACCTATGCCTCACCTAGTTGGAGATGTTTAAGAGGCGGTGGAAGATGTGTAGTTATACTCAGGAGAGAAACTAGGACTGGATATATCAATCTGGGAATCATCTATATAAAGCTGATATTTGAATCCATGGAAGCTATGAGATCACAAAGTGAGATAATATGAAGAGAAAAGATAAGAGGACCCAGGACAGCTATGAGGGATGTACACAATTAGAAGGCAAGACACGGATAAAGAGCTAGCAAAGAAGACTAAAAATGAGAGGTCAGTCAGATTCATAGAGAATGAGGAGAGAGCTTGACACAAAAACTTGGAGATAAGAAACTATCCAGAAGGAGGTCAATTGATAGAGCAAATGCTACAGAGTGGCCAAAGAAGATCAGGATTGAGAAGAGGCCTTTAAATTTGGCAATTAAAAGATTACTGGTAACTTTGAAGAAAGCAGTTTCATTTAAATGATGAGGTTGGAAAACAGATTGCAGAGGGTTTAGAATTGAGAGAAAATAGAGTAAAGGGACCTATTATGTTTGGTTTAGCTGAGAAGAGGAGAGATATAGGACAACAGGAGTAGGGATGGTCAATCAATCAACTGACTAGTCTTCTATAAGGCACTATGCTAAGCAGTGGTTATAAAGAAGCATAAAACAGTCCTTACTTTGAGGATTTCACAATGTAATGAGGGAGACAATGTACAAACGATGTGCAAACAAAATATATACAGGATAAATTGGTCATAGTCTCAGAGAGAAAGGGGCAGAAGGTTATTGTTTTTTAAGAGGAGATATAGGCATGTATATGTGGGAAGCAGGGAAGGAACTAGTGAATACGGAGAAATTAAAGATGAGAGAAAGTGGGGATGATAATGGAAGCAATTTGCTGGAGAAGTCAGGAGAAGATGGGATCAAAGATGTATGCAGAGGAGTTGGCCTTGGTCAAGAGAAAGGCCACCTCTTCATCTGAGACTTGGAATAAAGGGGGAGATAGTGAAGGATGATGTTTGAATGATATGAAGTGAGGAAGAGAAGAGAAGGGGGAACTTCCAGCAAAGTCTCAATTTTTTCAGTGAATTTTAAGGTGGGGTCCTCAACCGAGGGGATGGAAGAAAAAGGTCACATGGGATGCTTGAAGATAGGTTTAGAATAGCTATTATGGACAGGGTGATGACAAATCAATTCTAGAAGTCTAAAATACGTAGCTAGCTACAGCAAGGGCCCAGTTGGGATCTGATAACACAAATTTGTAGTGGACCCAGTCATTGTGGTTTTATGATTTCCTCAGCTCAGTTCAGCAGTAGCACACTAATACGCATGAAGGAGGTGGATGGTGTGGGTAATTCAGATTCAGTCTTGTCAGCATGATGGTCAATAAGAAAAGGGGCAAGGGAATCTAGTGTAGAGCTGAATTGTTTCACCAACATGTCAAGATAGGGAAGGGAAGAAAGTGTGACCAGTACCTGGAAAAGAACTGTGGGATAGAGAAATTTGGTCATGGTGAGGAATGAAGGTGAAAAACAGAGTCAGTGATTGTAAGGCAGAGGAAATGATGGAATTTGGACCAATTTAAGGAATTTCAGAGTGAACACAGAAGGGGAATACATATGGTTAATGGTAAGATGAAGAGTATGCCCGTCTCTGTGTGTAATTGAGGTGGAAAAGAGGAGTACTGACACTGAGGACACTGAAGGACACTGAGGAGCTGAAAAGTTGAGGAATTTGAAAAGGTATCAGTAAGTATACTGAAGCTCCCCAGAATTAGGGCTAGAGATGGGGAGAAGAGAAAGATTGTAAGTTAGGCACTGAATGTATTGAGGAAGGAAGGAGAATATCCGAGGAATCAATAGATAAAACCCCCTGGGTCTGAATTTGGTGATAAAGTTTGGATAGTGACATCATCAAAGGAGGAAAAATTGCTTAGTGAAGGTGGCCAAGGAGGAGTCTGAAAGTGGCAATGGGGAGCAAAGAGTATTCTAACTCCCCCACCATAACCAGGGAGGAGGAGAAATGAGAGAAAATGTGCCCAGTACCAGAAAGGGAGTTGAAACTTTTTTTTAGGCAATTGGGGTTAAGTGACTTGCCCAGGGTCACACGGCTAGTAAGTGTCAAGTGTTTGGTCTGAGGCCAGATTTGAACTGAGGTCCTCCTGACTTCAGGGCCCATACTCTATCCATTGCGCCACCTAGCTGTCCCTGAGGGAAACTTTCTAACTCTAGCTCTGGAGCTCACGCACTGGAAGTCCCTTCTGCCCCAGACCCTCTCCTTCTGATTGAATAGCTCCTCCCAGAGCCTCAATTTAAGGAGGACATCCAGGCCAGTTCTATCTCAGTCATCTCCAGGTATCCTCTACCTGTGCCTGCCCTCTCCAAGCTGAGTACTTTCATCTCCTCCCCTCTTCTCTTTCAGCTTCCTTTTACGTGTTGTCTTCCTCGGTGAGAATGCAAGCTCCTTCAGGGCAGAGACTTTATTTCTACTTGTATTTATGTTTCCTGTGCTTAGCACAATGCTTGGCACATGGTAAGTGATTAATAAATGTGATATGACTGGCTATCATCAAGAGAGCATCATGTTGCAATAAGGGCTGAGGAAAAAAATGTTTAAAATAAAAGGAAATCTGCTAATTATGGAGCGGGCATTTTGGAGGGCACAGCAGAAGAGGCAGACTGTTTTAGGATATTGGGAGTGGGGACTAAAGTTGAGATGGATAAGCCTGAGGGAGAGGCAAAATAAAGATGGGAAAGAACTTTGTGTATTGACTGCCAAGGGTTCAGGATCATTAAGGTGTCATAAGAATGAGAGGAAGGAAATATATTCCCTGGACTGTCTGTCCACCATACTATCCACTATTCCACACTGCTTCCCAGGCAATGATTCTTATGGCTTGTAGTTATAGAATCTACAATTTAAAGTCATCATTGGTGAGGTCTCCAAAAGCCAAAAAAAAAATCCAGATACTTCAAGCTAATGAAATGGTATGGTTGGATAGAGCACAGAATTTGAAGTCAAAAGACACTGGTACAAACCTGCCCCCAGACACAAGCTATGTGATCACGGACAAATCACTTAAACTTGGAGAACCTCAGTTTTGTTGTGTGTAAGATGGGCATAATGATACTTGCACTACCCACCTCAGAGGTGTGTTATGAGAAAAATGCTTTGTTAGCCTTGAAGTTCTATCTAAATGTGAAATATTGTCGTTAGCCAAATATTTTGGAGGGTTTTATGTTAAATGAAATCGTCAGTTGACTGCCTCCCTTTCCAGGGAAAATTAACTGGTCAAATAGCAAAAAAAATTTAATCCATTGAAGTATTTTGTCTTCCTGATGTTAAACATCTGGATTGCCTGGTTCTTAGTCTCTATACAAAGCCAATTCAGACAACATTTGAATCAGAGGCAAACAAAATTCTCCCATTGGGACATGGGTAGCTAAATGCAAACACAATCCTTTGTTAAAATCCAGAATACAATGTTTGGATTATTAAGAAGTTCTTTTCTACTCCTTGTTGCTTGTGAATTCTGTCTCCCTCTCCTCCCCTTTATTTAGACCCTCTATTGTTTCCATCTTATGAGTATTTTGGCAAAACACACTGTTAATGTAATGGTTCAGAACTCTGCCACTCATATTGTCAGGCTTTCCTATTTATTCCCCCAGACTCCCTAACCTACTCAGCTTTTCCATCGAAATCATCAGCTGCCCTGGAAACACTTTGGTACCTTGGGTTCAAGATGGACAGGAATGCTTCTAACGGTGGGATGAATCTTTAGGGGAAAAAAATTAATTATCACTGCTTCTGGCAGGAGTTGGGGGTTGAAAGGAGAGGAAAAGGTCCTACATTAGAGCTGTGAGGGACAGCAGAGGTCATCTAGTTGAATGCCTCATTGTACAGATGAGGAAACTGAGGCCCAGAAAAATGACTTGCCCAAAGTCACACAGAGTGAGAGGGACAGAAGTCAAATTCGAACCCAGTTCTCCTGACTCCAAAATCAGCACTTTTTCCAGCATACCACACTGCCTCTTCCTTGAGAGAGGTTTGGATCCTAGAGCATCTGAGGCCCCCTCCAGCTCTAGGAGTTTATGAAGTTAAATCACACATCTGGATTTGGAAGGGACCTCGTAGACCATCTAGCTTAATGCTGTTATTTTACAATGGAGGTGTCCGAGGTCCAGACTTCAGAAATGCCATGCTGCCACTTTCAAGCACTCAGTGTCTTGTCTGAGGTCACAAAGGTCATAAGCATCCCGAGGGATCTGAACTCAGGGGCACTCTGGTGTCAGTGCTCTCTCCTCTGTACCTTGCTGCCTCCCCTTAAAGAAAAGGGGACCTCTGCACTCCGAATTAGCCAACATCTGCCCTGGGGGCCTGACACTTTCTTGCACCTAACAACCTATTTCCTGGTTACTTTGAGACCAGATGTTCAGGACACATATGAACCTTCTGGGTGACCTATTTTATTGCCTGGTCTTAGCATCTCTATTCCATCAGAGCCAGTCTTCCCCCACCTTCCCTCATTCGGCAAGAATTCTCCTCTCCAACGCCCTCTGCAGTGGGCTGGATTAGTCTTAAGAAAGGGCTTGTGCGCTGAATGAGAGAGAGAGAGAGAGAGAGAGAGAGAGAGAAAGAGAGAGAGAGAGAGAGAGAGAGAGAGAGAGAGAGAGAGAGAGAGAGAGAGAGAGAGAGAGAGAGAGAGAACATGGCACTAAGGATTCTAACAAGCCCATGCTGAGCCAGTGTCTCAGGCCCCTCCCTGGGACTTTGTGGAATTCTAATTGGACAGCAGCGGGAAGCATGTATACCTGCTGTGACCATCTTAGCAAGGGGCCCTTGTGATTAAAAGCAGCCACTGGTCCCTGACTGCTATTCTCCTGTCTCTTAGCCATTTCTTCAAACCCCTGCAGACTAACTGAGAGTGAGTTATAGATACTCTTCAGATCACTTACACTGTTAGGTGATTCCCTGGACCTCTGTGAGACAGCACTCCCTTCACAAAGTAAGATCATTTACCTTGCAAGCCTCAGATGCAGAGTGCCAGGGATCTGCTTGCAGAATCTATCCCTGGCATGAAGGAGAATGGTAAAAAGATGCAGGCAGTTTGTTGATGCCCAAGCAACCTTTGGGAAGTGTTGGGGCCAGAAGATAAACAGATCTTTATGGACTCACCCAAAAGCAGGCCTGGAAGGGTGGTCTTTCTCTACTGAGAGGTTCTGCTAATTCAACCCAAGATACTTGCTAGAGACTCATCATCTGCATCAATTTTGAAAATACAATTTTAAAATGGAGAGATTTAAATAATACCCCCAAGGATAAGTGCTTATAAGAGGCAGCATGGCATTTTGGGGAAAGGGAATCTTGTCCTTGAATCAGAAGGTCCAGCTCTATTGCTTGTCTTTTGATTTTGAGCAAGTTATTTAACTTTTCTGAGACTCAATCTCCTCCTTTGTCAAATGGTGATTCTATTTCTTCTGAACAAAAAGTCCATGGCTAGAGTTGGAAGGGACCTCACAGGTCATCTGCTCCAACCATCTCACTTTTACAGATGAAGAAACTGAGAACCACAAAGATGAAAGGCCCTGCCTTAAGGCCACGTACCCTAATCAAATAATGGGAGTAAAACGGTTTGTACGCAAATGCAATCCATCAGCTTTGTCATTCTTCAAGAGCCATTATTGCATCCTCAGAGCTCCTGCTACCCCTGCGGATTGTAGCTGCCTGCACTGCAGTCCTCGGTGATTTTCTCCTCTGCCTTTGCACAAATCCTCCCTAAAAGCTCTGCACAATGGGCTGGAGGCCTCCCTCTGTTTCTTCTAGCATTTAAGGGTGCAGGAGCAGCAGTGAGTCCTTCTGTTCTCTCTCACTTTTACTGTAGGAGAAGCCAGTCTTCTTTTCCAGACTTACATGTCCTGGTTGATTTCTTTTAGGTCACTTCTCCCACAAAAGCCATTATTGGTAATAAACCACATCCAATGTCCATTATTCATATCCCTACTTTTTATTGTTAATGTAAACAATGAAAGTAATAAAGGCAAGGGGCCCCAGAATTTCTAGTTGTAACAATGAAGCAGCAGTCCTCCTCTGGACCTCTAGACTTTACCTTTTCTGGTCCTTCCTCTTGCCAGGTGAAAAGGGGGCCCTTAAAAAAAGAAGGCTTGCTTATAGAGGCCTTGTTGAATGGGGTATGCCTGCGTTACCGTGCTCTCTGTGGGTGACCAATACCCTTACTGCCTCCCTGCCCTTACCCCAGCCTAAACTTCAACATGAGACAGACTCTTAAGAGAGGTGAGTGTGTATGTTACACTGGCTCTAACCACAAGTGGCTCCTTTAGTTCATGGCTAAAATAGCAATAAACTGCCCCGAGGCTGTGCTGTCACCGGGGATCATGTCTGGTGGCCACTGGCCACTAAAAAAATTCTTCATGTGACTGACTGCCCACTACCTCCTTATTCCAAGTACCTCTAAGGCATGGAGAGGGCCAGACAGTCGTTGAATTTGGTGGTATCTTAGTGATTCTCCTTGAGAAACTAAACAACAGCAACAACCTTCTTAGCTCTAGGCAGCCAAAAAAAAAAATAGACCAGCAATTCATAGAGCATTGGCCTAATGTGCTTTTAGGAGCTCAATCCAATGCTAACTGTACCAAGCCCAGAAAATGTTGGTTCTGGGTTTATTATAGGTAACAGTAATAATAATGACAACCACAGCAGCAATTGTAGCCAGCATTTGTTCTGTGCTTTACGAATATCTCATTTGATCCTCACAACAATCCTGTGAGGTAGGTGCTATTATTATCCTTATTTTTTTCCAGATGAAGAAACTGAGGCTGACAGAGATTAAGTGACTTGCCCAGGGTCACAGGGCTAGCAAGTGTAAAAGGTCATATTTGAACTCAGGTCTTGCCACCAAGTCCTGCACTCTGCCCACTGATTTGCCTTCTTCCTAACACTCCCATCAAATAGATAGCACAAGCACTCTTATGATTTTATAGCTGAAGGGACAGAAGATCAGAAAGGTGAAGCCATTTGCCCTACAGTCACCTACTTCATAAGCTTTAGGACTGAAATATACACTCAGTTTTCCTGACTCGGGATTGTCTATGATACCACAACTGCTTCTCCAGGAAAAAAAGAGAAGCCCACTGCTTTCTTGAAACAGAACATCCACATGTGGGGGAGACAAGCCACAAGGGCAGAGAGAATATAATTCTGGGTGCTTATTCTAATTCATACCACACACCTCCCCCCCCACCCTTTTCCAAAATTCTCCTTATGAATCTTACCCCAGTTTGTACAATTGTTTTCTCAGCTCCGTGCCTGGTAACTTCTGTCTCATCAGTTCTCTTGGATCATTAAGTCAATCCACAAGCATGTATTAAAAGTGCCTACTGTATTTGAGAGACTGTGTTAGGAACTAGGGATGGAATTTGCATGGAAATTATGTGGAACAAGACTTCAAAAAGCTTGCATTCTATAAGGTGTGGGGGGGGTAATGGGAAAATCACTTCCTCCCTCTGGACCTCAGTTTCCTCAGCTGTAAAATGCCAAAGTCAGACCAGATTATCTCTAAGGGTCCTTCCAGCTCTTAATCCTACGCTCTTTTAATGTTTGACCATCCAGGTTCCATTCTCACCCTGCTTACCAGAAAGCTTTCTTTCTCAGCTCGTTCAAGCCTCTCATCTGAGCAAATGGGCAGGAACAGCTCAAAGAATCCCCTGACATAACAAGAAAAACTGTAGTGGGCATGAAGAAACAAGGAATAGCTCTCATACTGTGAAATAAATCCTTTTGGCTACGTTCCTGAGAAAAGTTAGACCTCCTTTTTCTCTCCACTCCATCACCTACCATGTTTCATAGAGTTGTTTTTGTTTTGTTTTGATTCACTCAAGAATTGCTCTCCTTACCCAGTATCAGTTTTTCTGAGATTTTGTTGCAGTTGAGTCATATCAGTCATATCTGACTCTTCATGACCCCATTTGGGGTTTTCTGGGCAAAGATACTGGAGTGGTTTGCCATTTCTTTCTCCATCTCATTTTACAGATGAGGCAATAGAGGCAAACAGGGTTAAGTGACTTGCCCAGGATCATACAACTATTAAGTGTCTAACGCCAGATTTGAACTCAGGAAGATGAGTCTTCCTGACTTCAGGCCTGACACTCTATCCACTGTACCACCTAGCTGCCCCTAGGTAATATCAACTAATTTAGACATTAGCCAAAGATAAGCACGATTAGGAATGTAAATGGGAATACTTCCATTGTGTATATATTTTTGACAGACAAACACAAATAGAAAAGACTTTTAGATTTTTTTCTCAATTATCCATGCAAATTCTCCCTTCCATTAATACCAATAATTAAGAGTTAATAGTACTTGAAAAAAAATCCTGTATACCTTATTATCCATAAATCAGTGGATACCTCAGTTTTATCTTGTTAGATACCACCTTCAAAGAAGAGCTGCTATTAATTTATGTTTCTTGAGTCAAAATTTGATTTAAAGCTACTGAAACAAACAAACAAAAATAATAACATAAATGGTTTTGTATAGAAAGCCCTGAACTTGCAATGAGACTAGGTTTGTGTTTCAATTCTCACACTTAGGGAAGCTGTATGACTTTGGGCAAAACAAGTCAGCACTTTCAGTTTCAGTCTCCTCATTGTAAAATGAAGAGAATGAGACTTAAGATTTTAGGATCCTATGATTTTAGATTTGAAAGGGACCTTGGAAATAATCTAGTTCTTAAACAAAGTATAAGCCTATTGATTGCAAGATAGCTAAACAAATTGTGATACTTGAATCAAGTGGATTAGAGACAATTAACATGAAGTACTCAGAGAAGTATGAGAAGACTTAGATAAATTGATGCAGAATGAAATAAACATAACTGCTAGGCACCACATACAGGATGACAACAATTTGAAGGGAAGGAGGAAAAAGACCAAGCATGGTTCCACTGAAGAGATAAGAAAATGTGTCATTTCTTTTTTCTTTTTACTTTTTTGGCTGAGGTGGGGGGCTATGGTTGTAGAACATTGCACATACTGTTGGACTGATCTGTTGGCTAGTTTTGCTGAAGTACATTCACTCCTCTTTCTTTTTATTATTTATTTATTTGTTTGTTTGTTTTGTGTTATAAGGGGAAGCTATGGGGTACAGTATATAATACACTGGTCCTAGAGTCAGGAAGACCTGAGTTCAAATATGACTTCAAATACTTACTAGCTGTATGACTCTGGGCAAGTCACTTAGCCACTGTCTGCCTCAGTTTCCTCAGTTGTAAAATGGAGATAATAAGAGCACCTACCCTCAAAGGACTGGTGTGAGAATCAAATGAGATGATACTTTTAAAGTGCTTAGCATAGTCTTTACCACATAGTTGGTGCTTATGTACTTCACTTCACTTCACCCCCAAAGAATGGCTTTCTGAAGAGAGAGAAGAAATATATTGGGAAATTAAAGTGATATAAAAACAGACGATATCAATTTACATTTTAAAAACAAACTGAAGCAAAAGTATGTCATTTTGCTTCATTTTACAGGTAAGGAAATAATCCCACAGACAGAAGTAACTTGCTTATGGTTGCATAGGAAGTAAGCCTCTTCTTCCTCACACCATTGCTATAAGGAAAACACTTTCTCTGTGAACTCTAAAGCTCTATAAAAAAGATGAGTTATGATGCAATTTATTATTAAGAAGCATAAAGCCACTAAGAATGTAGGCAGGTACTTTACTACTGTCCATCTGCAGGGAGCAAGATCTCCTGATAGGACGAAGGATATGTCTGCCTTATGTTGATATGTACAGCCAGCAGACAGTCTGGGAAACTTGAATGATAGACTTTAAGTCTTTTCTCATGAACTTGCTAAATAAAAGAATTGGTTTTGGAACCAGACTAACTTTTTTTTTTTGAAGAATACATTCTTAATAGTCTGAGAAAAGAAGCCACTCAGTTCAGATTTTGTGCTGCAGTAATATAAAAAAGATGCTGGTGGAGGTGGAAAAAAAGCTGTACCAAAAAACCTCCCTCAATCTGTCTTAAAACACACAAAAAAAACACCCAACTGTAAGACAGATCCTCTTCTGTTTAGTCAATCCCCTGTCTACACAGAAATTTTCTCCCACAGTCTCAGCACCTACCACACAGTAGGCCCCTTAATAATTGGCTGACTTGAATCATATTGAACTGAATCCAAAGCATAATAGTCTCTGGCTGACTTATTGAACAACAGGAAAAGATTCTCTGTCCCAACATTCCTGCCTTTTTCTGGTTTATCTTAATTTCATCCTTTTGCAAACTGCAGGGCTCATGAATGCCTTCTATGATCTTTATAATCGTCTGCTTTGGCCATCTCCTGCAACATTCCCCATTGGCTGTGGAGGCACAGTTTGTCTTTAATGGGGGTAAGAAGAGGAAAGTTGTTATGTATCTTAAATTTTTGGAGAACAGAATTCAGAAGGTTGACTGAAAAGTTAGGGTTGCACGAATTAAAATTTTGCAGAGAAAGCCAGTCCAGGTGGCATGGGAGGTTCTCAAAAATGAAATTCTGAAGGCAGAAGGAAAAACAATTTTGATTAGGAGGCAAATGAGAAATCTTCTAAAGAAACCAATGTGGATACATAGGGAACTCTTTAACCAACTCTGGTTTCTAAAAGACATGTATAAGAAATGAAAGCAAGGGCGGATAAAAGAGAAAAACTACCAAAGTGGCACAGACCTGCAAGGTGTCCTCAGGTTTAGAATGAATTCAGGCCACAGAGAAACACTAAGACAGCATATCTTTCTATACATGGAAAAAAAAGAGGAGGATTGCAGCTTGTACTGGATGGTATGGTAATGATGTATAGCACAGAGAAAGTAGAGCTGTTCAAGTGTTATATTGTGCTTGATTTCTCTGGCAAGGAGCATGACCTTCAGACTAGAAAGGAAAAAGAGAAATGATTGACAGGGAGTTGATGCTGGAGATAAGTAGGGGCACATATATCTGCCTTTATCATGTGCTTCTACATAATATTCATTGCTGGTCCACTATCACCTCCTGAGCTGCTATACTCTCATGTCTGGGAATGAGGCAGAGATGATTAGTCAGACACTAAAACAAATCCAAGAACTTTCCTTTCAGATTACATGGGCTTGGGTACATGTGACTCAGCTTGTTCTGTATTTCTGCTCCTTTGGGTGGGTGGGGGAAGATGATAATAGGGAAAGATCCACAACCCTACTTCAATTTGCTGAACTCAAGAAGAAAAGTACAAAGGGAAATGTAAAGTAAGAATCAGGAAGAGACAAAGAGTGTATGTATGATGAGGGGAGAAGGGTGAAAGAGAGGAGAAGGGAGGGGAGGAGAAAAGAGAAGAGGAAAGGGGGGGAGGGAAAGAGAGAGGAAGTGAGGGGAGAAGAGAGGAAGGGAAAGCTGACCTATCAGCTTGTTTTAATAGACCATGAAGAGAAGCAACTCCTCCAGTAAGAATCTCCTCCTGCATCCTTGTGTTTGAAACAGCTCCAGTCCCTAAAAACTGTTTGGTAGCGTTCTTTCTTCTCTCTACAAGGTAGTACTGGGCGTGCCCACACTCCATGGGGAGATGATGCTCAAATGCTTGAAAATAAAGAATAACTTTTTGAATCTCATCAAATTTATTGGAAAACTCATCAGGGGCTCTCTTAAGCAACTTGCCATACAGGAAGGATATCTACAAATTGTAAAGCATCCAGAGTGTAGCAACTAGGGTGGTAAAGGATCTATTTGTGCTACATGATATCAGTTGAAGGAGCCAGAGTTGCTTAATTTGGAGAAGCCCCAATGGTAAAATGAAATTGCCTTCAAGTATTTGAAAGGTTATCATATGGAAGAGGAGTCAGACATTTTCTTCTTGGCCCCAGAGGTCAGAATTAGGAGGTATGGACAAAACTATGGACAAAAAGAAGAAAGTTTAGGTTTCATAAAAATAAAAACTTCTAACAATTAGAGCTGGCTAAAAGTGGAATAAGATGTTTCAGGAGATAATGCCCACTCAGTAAAGATACTTGTTTTTTCCAGAGTTCTTTGAGTAAAGATTATTGGACAACTACTTGTTGGGAATGTTACAGATAACATTCTAGTTCATTTAAAAGTTGGATTTTGTAGCCTCTGAGGTCTCCTCCAAACTCATAGATTCTATGAGAAACTCTTGTCTTTGGGTTCCTAACAAATTGGATCCCAAATTCATTTGCAGAGTCTGAGATATGCAAAAGGACTTTCAACAGTTTGTTTTAAAATCCTGTTTTAAAAGTGCATTTTCTCAAATTGACCAAAATACAGAACAAATTGCTTGAGAACAGGGTCTTTTGTTTAGCCAAAAGCAACCTATAGGATGATGTCAGAGCATTTTAACAAGGAAATAAATCAGTTCATATGAAAAAAGAGATGGAGGGAGTCTGAACCGATATACCAAGGGGTATTTCCATTTTGAAATTGTGTTTCAGAGTATGGTTCAGTGAGGAAAGTGATCATGTCTCTAATCTGGCATGCTCCAAGACCCATAGCTCTTGCTACTCCATTTGCCGTGTCAAGTTTGACAGGATGCTAGGAGATGCTCTTGGGAAATTCTTTGGAAAGACAGTGCTAAGTGGGGACAGCAGCTACTAGAGAAGAAGATGATTTAGGAATTTCTCAAGTGACCTAGTCATAGGCTGAAGAGAAGCAGAGGATATGAGTATTGGCTTCTCTCCAAAGTTAAGTTCATTCATTAGTAAATGTCTATTAACTATGTGCAGAGCTCTGTGAGAAGTGTTGAGATAGACACAAAGTTTAGCAAGGTACAATCCTTTTCCAGACTTATGGAACTTACAATATAATAAAATACTATGTTGCTGAACCAAAAGACCAGCAGGACAGACCAAAACAAGTGGTTGCCCTGGGGAACAGTGAGGAAAGGAATATAAATGAGAATATGGAACATGAGCAAACGACTTCTATAGCCATATCAAGGATAAGGCTAAGCCCTTGTCTCTCCAAATCCTGCACGTCTTTCAAATAGCAACTTTTCCATGAAGATTTCCTATACCACTTTAGCCACAGGGAGCTCCTCTGAACACCTCTACTGCTTAATCAACCAATTGATCAATTACTCGATAAGCAGTTATTGTGTGTCTACTATCTGCCAAGCCGGTGCTAGGTGCTGGACATATAAACATTAAACAATGAAACAAATCCTGCTCTCAAGGAATTTACATTCTTTTGGAAGGGGAGATTCTACACACACATAGAAACACAGCAGCATGGATGGCTCTCTGTTGAGAGCTGCAGAGCTGTTGTTACTCTTTCTTCTTCTTCACCTTTATGAAGTCTGGGCTATTCCTATCCTAGGGAATGATTTTCTCTCTAGCCCCTCCCTCAGATGTCTTTCCTCTTCCATAGTGGTTTCCCTTTCAAAACAAGTCTTGCTGCAATGAGAGTCCAGTAAGTAGCCATCTGGTCAGTGTTACTTACTCATTTGTTCAGAGAAGTACTGATGAACACATTCACTCTGCCCAGCAAAGTTGTAAAAATGAATCAATAACTATTTTCAGTTCCAAGCCTCCAGCCAGACATCTCATTCTCAAATATAGCAGTTTTGATCTATTTCTCTCCATTCCGGGACAATTCCCACTCAATGTTGCATTCACACAACAGCATACATAATTTAGCAGTTTGTTGATCAATAGCTTCATCATGTTTGTGAACTTAAGAAAACAAAGTGGCATTTTTAACAAAATGTAACTAGACTTTAAGACAGCAAATAATGCCTCCCACACCCCAAGAAAACATTAGATCCTGAAGAAGATACTTGCCTTTAGGAGAAAGGGAATGGAAAGGTAGGAAATGGAAGGCTCACTTACTACAGCCAGAAAGGATTTCAGCAGTGCAGGATTTTCAAGCACTGCTCATGCTTGATTTGCTCACTCTGCCTTAGTATTAGGGGTCCTGGGGCTGGCCTCTCCATGGTGATGGCACCTTTTCCAGCTCTCTTGGCTTTTTCCTTTCTCCCTTCCCAAAAGTTCAAAGGATGGGAGGGAGGGCTGAGCTTTTAAGAGTCAAAAGTTAAAGTCACCAGTCCCAAGGTCAGGGCAAAACTCTCCAGAGAAGGGTTTAGGGGGAAAATGCTGGGTAATTTGTTCATAAACCAGCAGGCATATATTTCTGGCATTATGATTTCTTTGTTGATTCGTGCAGTAGGAGTGGGCAAGACAGTGTTACAAAAGGATGGAAGGAATAAAAACAAGGGCAGGAACCTGTGTTTTCATTGGTATTGGGGACTCCTCGGTGAAGAAACTCCCTCCACTGGTACATGCTGACATCTTTTCTGTAACTCGGAGTCTCAGAGAGTGGGCTAGGGTACTGAGAGTGTAAATGACTTGTCCAAAGTCACAGGGACAAGATTCGAACTCATCTTCCTGGCTTTAAGGATGCCTCTCACAAAATGAATTAAAGGCAGGTCAATACATGAGGTACTTAATGGGGGGGGGACTAGCAGTTGGAGGGTGGCAGGATCAAGAAAGGCATCATGAGGGAAATTAGGTATTCTATGAGATAAAGTTAAGGAAAGGATGTGTCCCAGGTATGGGGTATAACCAGTGCAAAGGCAAAGAGATGGGAGATAAAGTAGTATACACGAAAAACACTCCCTGGCTGTATCATCTTAGGTAAATTTCTGTTTGCCTCAGTTTCTTCACCACTAACATGTGATAATAATAGCATCCACCTCATAACATTGTTGGTAGGATCACAGAGGATGACATTTAAAGCCATTTGCAAACCTTAAAGTGCTGTACAAATGCTAACAATTAATGTTATTTGTAGAAACAGAAAAATCCAGTTTGGCTGGAACTTAGAGTGTGAAAAAGGGAATAAAGTATAACAATTTAGAAAAATAGGTTGAGGCCAGGTTGTGAAGGGTTTTAAAAGCCAAACAGAGGTGTTGTATATTTTATCAATGAGGCAGTGGGAAACCACTGGACTTTATTGAGTGATATTGAATGATATGGTCAGATCTGCCCTTACAGAAAATCTCTGGCAGTTTTACAGAGAATGGATTGGAGTGGGGAGACACCTGAGCCTGGGAGACCAAGGAGGAAGCCAGAGCAGTAGTCCACACAAGAGGTGAATGGGCCAGAACTAAAGTGGGTGCTGTATAAGTAGAGAGAAGGGGATGGATGAGGTAGAACATATCCAACTGGTTGGATATGTCAGCTGAGGGAGATGGAAGGGGGAAAGATAAGGAGTTCTGTTTGGAAATATTGCATTTAAGTTGCCTCTAGTACATTCAATTTGAAATGTCCAATAAGCAGTTGACAATGTGGTATTGGAACTCAGGAGTGATAGGAGGTCTAGAAAATGATCTGTGATTCATCTACACAGAGATAAAACAAACCAGTGGAAGTTAATGAAGTCTTCAAGAAAGAGCATGGTAGAAGAAGAGGATCCAGGATAGAACCTGGGGAACTCCCACCATGAGGGGACAGGATGTGTATGGTAAACCAGCAAAGGAGACTCAGAAAGAGAGGACAGACAGGTAGGAAAAGAACCAAGAGAGAAAATTGTCATGAAAACCTAGAGAGGAAGAAGTATCTCTGAGGCAAGTATTCCCCATTAACAAATGCAGCAGAGAGGTGAAGAAGGATAAAGAATAGAGTATATTGCCTATACTTCCAATCTTGTACCAAACAAATCCAAGTTGGATCAAAGGGTCATAAATTTTGGACCTGGAAGGTACCTTACCTAGGTTGTACATTTGATAGAGTGCAGGACCTAGAGTGAGATCAGGAAGAACTGTGTTCAAATGCCACCTCAGACACTCACTCGCTGTGTGACCAGGGTGCACTCTGGACTTCTCCATCATGCCCAAGGAACCTCTTTATCTGGGAAGATCCCTTAGGCTCTGGAACTCACAAATTCATACCTGGGAAGTACCCTCTCTGCTCCTGGGGACCCTTTCTCTGATCAGAAAGTGGAGGAGTCCTCCCAGAAACTTCCATTTAAGGAGGGTGCCCAGGTGAGCCATCTCTCATTTCTCATCAGGCTTCACCCCCTCTGGACTTTTCCATCATGTCCCTCAGTACCTTCTTGATCCTCTCACCCCTAGCTCTTTCCAACTTCCCCTCATGTATTGTCTTCCCAGTTAGAATATAAGTTCCATGAGGATAGGGACTGTATTCTTTTTACTTGTATTTGTTCCTAGCACTTAGCACAGATCCTCAAACAAAGTAAGTGCTCAATACATATTTATTAGGGGAAAACAGCATGTCCCCAGTTCAGTGAATATAAAATGTAAGTCGAATCAATGTAATGAGGACTGGAAGTGTTATGGACACACAGTGGGAGAGGAGCTGTCAGAGGCGCTCTGCACAGGTGCCAGTTTCTTTTACATAAATACCATGTAATTTAAGGCACAATGTGGCACTAACAACTGAGGAGATCAGGAAAGCCTCCTGGTAACAAATGATACTTGGCCTGAGCCTTGAAGGGAGATAGGAGCTCCTAGAAGCAGAGATAGTGAGGGACAACCTTCCAGGCCTGAGGGTCAGCCTTTGCAAAGGCTAGGAGGAGGGAGATGGAATGTCATGCTAAAGAACCACAAGTAAGACCCGAGGTTGAATCCTAGCTGTCGCTTACTCCCTCTGTGACCTTAGAAAGTCACTTAACCTCTCTAGGCCTTGGTTTCCTTAGCTGTAAAATTAGGGGGTGTTATACTTGATGATCTCGAAGGTCCTTTTGCTAGGTCTGAGTCTTCGATCCTTAGAGCCAATGAAATACCTGTTGAGTTGGATTGCAGGATTCCCGCTCATGAACTGGCTTCTTTATTCAGTAAGGGCATGGTCCATAGACCTCTTCATATAAAAGCTAGTCCAAGCTCCAAATGCTTTTCCCACCATTAATAACCATTTTGCAAATTTCATTTAAAAAGAGATACCATTTAATGAAATATTTCTGTTTAAACACCAGCACATTAAGTTTACAAAAATGTACGCATCTTGAATACATTTAAGCAAAAATCAATAAACATTAATAGCATCCTGGAAGAAACTCTTCTCACAGAAAGCCCAATAATCCCTTTTGTAATTGAATAGTACTAGCCAAGTGCTGAAGCAAATCAATGAGGACATTCTGCCATATCTTTTCAAATGGTGTGTGAAATTCAACCATTGGGCTGTGGTAGTCACATACAATTCAAATTTGACTAATTAAATGAATTGTGCAATTTTCCATTTTTTAATAGGAAAGGGGACTGCAATGCAATTTTGAGAGGGTCGGAGCTGAGAGGGGGAAAAATCATCTGAAGACGGAGAAGTCTTTAACATCAATGTAATTTAAAAAGGATTTTAATTGGAACCTATTAAGAAAGAAGTCTGGTGGTACACGGGACAAGATTAAAAATATTTCATTATTGCAAACATGACATTGGGAAAGAATAATCAAAGAAATCATCTTTCTCTCTCCCCCACTGCTCCCATCCTGAAGTTCCCCTAGCTGGGAATCTGAATACCGGCAGAAAGCAGGAAGGATTAGAGAGCTGGTAATTGAAATTTACTCCTACATCCTAATTTTACAGATAAGGAAACTGAGACTCCCAAGAGAAGAAATGACTTATTCAATGTCACAGGGAGAACTGGAGGCAGAGCCCAGACTACAGAAGCCAGGTCCTTTGATTTCGTGTCTATCACCTTCTCTATTACTGATGGTCACTAAGCTTAGAGGCTAACTGTTTTTACAGTATTTGACTGTCTGTAGTTCTGTGCTGAAGGACATAGGTTTCATAGCATTTATTACTGGAAGGTAATGTCAGGGATCATCTAATCCAACCCCTACATTTTCCAGGTGGGGACACTGAAGCCTGGAGAGAAGAAGCAATTTGTCATTAAGTGGAATGCCCTGAGACTTGCACAGGTCTGTATGAACGTGAGCTTTAGCCAGAAATTTGTGCACTTGGGACACAGAGACTACTGAATGGAGACATTTCTCTCTATCCCTCTTGTCCAGACCCCTTAAGTGACAAGTCCAGAAGTGGAATACTTCTGGCTTTTTGGAGAACTTCAACATTTATACCTCATTCCAGGAAGCAGGTACAAGAAAGAACAAAGCCTAGAGATGAAAGTGGAGACTTTGTTCATATTTAATACTGTTTGCTACGGAGCTGCAGTATGCTGAGGGAGCCTCATCTGCTATTTCTGAGAGGGTTATCTATCACAAAACATATAACAGCAGAGCTGACAGGAACCTTAGAACATGGAAGTTTTGAGCTGCAAGTGGTTCAGAATATGGAGAATGCTAGAGTTGAAAATTATCTTGAAATTTAGAACATAGAACATTAGAACTGAAAGAAAATATAAAACAGAAACATGAAATGTTTCACAGAACATAAAATGTTAAAGCTGGAAAGGCCTTCTTAGAACATATATTCTGTTACTTATTCCCTGGAACGTCGATTGATTTTTTTAGTTACTCAGAGTTTGGCTTCCCTTTAATGATCTTTGAATTCACATTTTTGTACTCACTGTGTATTCTTGTGATTTCACTTATATCACTCTACATCAGTGGCTATAAATCTTCCCATGATTCATCAAATTCCTCATATTCACCATTTCTTACTGCACGATGTATTCCATTACATTCATATATCATAATTTTACTTTTTGACCATTCTGTAGTCCAGGGCTTCTTAAACTTTTTCCATTTGAGACCACTTTTCCTGTTTTGGCAGCATTCACTGGCGTTGTATGCAAAGTGTGTCTGCATGCTTTGGGTTCAGAACCAAGACTACAGTGACTCTGCCCGATGCAACACAGGCAAGTGCTGCCAGAAACACCTTGGATTCATAATGTATTTGATTTTGAACTAATTTTTGGTCATTGTGTATTCAGAAATCTTTTACTGTTGCCAAATTTTTTGCAACCCCATATGGGGTTGCAACCCGCAGTTTAAGAAGCGCTGCTCTAATCAATGGAAACTCACTTTCTTTCTAGTTCTTCGTTGCCATAAAAAGTGCAATCATAAATATTTTGGCATATATGAGGCCTTTGTTTTTATCTTTAATATCCTTGGGATATGTGCTCAAAAGTGGATCCTTGGGTCAAGGAGTATGGACAATTTAGTCACTTTTCTGGCATAATTCAAAATTGTTATCCAGAACAGGCAATACTTTTATAATTCCACTAACAGTGTATTATTGCACCTTTCTTTCCAAAGCTCTTCTAACATTGGCTGTTCTTATTTTTCCATCTTTTCTGGTTTGTTCAGTATGAGTGGAAGCATCAAAATTGTTTTAATTTTCATTTCTCCTTACTCTTTATGATTTAGGGAATATTTTCCATGCAATTCTTTGGGAAGTTTCTCATATCTTTTGACCACTTATCTATATTATGTCAATTATGCATATGTATTATATATCCAACTTTTATCAGTAGTATTTGATTTGAATATTTTTTTCACCCCATAATTTCTTCTTATTCTGCCTTCACTTTTTTATTTGTTCAAAACCTTTTAAATTTTATGTAAGTGGAATCATCTATACTGTTTTTTATGATTTCCTCTCTCTCTTGTTTGGTTACGAATTCTTCCCAGCCATATTTTGTGAAAGCTACTTCTTTTATTTTTTCATTAAAAAAAGGATATGACTTTTTTATTTAGCTTGCAAATACATTTTGAGTTTATTACAGTATATGACACAAAATATTATTCTAAACTTAATTTTTGTCAAACTGCCTTCCAATTTTCCTATTTAAAAGGAATCCTTCCCCTAGTGATTTATGTCCTTAGGTTTATGAAACATTGGGCTACTGTTTTTCTATCTCCTGTTTTTTGCTTATCTAATACATCCAGTGATCCACCTTTTTGATTCTTAGCAAATTCCAAATAGTTTTGAATGCCTCTCTTAAAATGCTATGTCCTCCCATTCATACTTTTTCTTATGATTTTCCCAGATCTTTTGTGCTTCCAAATGAATGTTATATAGGTCTATAAATAGTCCCTTATTTTCATTAGCATAGCACTAAATCTGTAAATTAATTTGGGTAAGGTTATCAATTTTATTATATTGATATGACCCAATCATGGGCTGTGACTATCTCTCCACTCATTTAAATATTTTCTTTCTTTCTGTGTTGAGGGGTTTGGCTATATTTGTACAAACGCACGTGTGTGTGTGTGTGTGTGTGTGTGTGTGTGTGTGTGTCTGTGTGTGTGTCTGTGTCTGTGTGTATGTGTGAAGTTAATTCTCCCAATCGCTTTTCTTTAGACCCAGTGATTTTTTTCTTAAATTGAAAGAGGAACAAACAGTGTAGTTTCATTTAACTAGGTTTTCCAAGGCTTATAAAGAAAGCCTAGGATTTAGTATCTACTAATATGTATTTGTTGAAATGAGTTGAGTGCTATATAGAATGTCAGAGCTAGAAGGGAGCTAGGTGGCACATTGGTTAGAGTGCTGGGCACAGAGTCAGAAAAAACTGAGTTCAGATCCAGCCTCAGATACTGACTAGCTGTGTGACCTTGAGCAAATCACTTAACTTCTGTTTGCCTCAGTTTCCTCAACTGTATCTCCTTTCTAGAATTGTTGTGAGGATAAAATGAGATAATAATTGTAAAGCTCTTAGCACAGTGAGTAGGTGCTATATAAATGCTAGCTATTTTTATTATTATTAAGAATTGTTATTTAGAAATCATTTGGTCCAGAGGTTCTTAATTTGGGGTTCATGAAACTGGATGTGAAAAACATACATTTTTATTTTCATTATCCTTTAGCAGAAACTTAGCATTTCCTTCAGCTATCAATTTAAAAAAAAACATTATTCTGAGAAGAGGTCCATAGGTTTCACTTGATGGCCAAAGGGGCCTATGATATACACACACAGAAAAAAAATAATTAAGAATCTCTGATTGAGTTCAATCCCATCCTTTTATATCTCAGGAACATTTCTTTGTTGAAAATCTATAGCAAATTGCCAACAGTGAAAATGTCTCTTCAGCTCTCCTTCCCTGAGCACTCCTCCCCCCAAATCTAAGCTGACTCACTTGCTCATTTCTATTTGGTCCAAAAAAACCCAACCGAGTTTGTATTTGAGGAGGTCTTTACTTTCATCACATGAAGACAAAGGTGGTTTTTCTGGCTGCTTCATTGTGAAGATGGAACAAAACTTCAGACGGCTAAAGGGTAGGTCTACTCATAGGTCTCTGTAGGGCTTTTCATGCCGAATAATAAATGTCTAAGGCATTTTTCTTTCTCAGCAAAACTCCAGGACTGTGGAATCTGATGTGGTTTGTCACCAGTTGTTATATTTAGGGATTGTTGGGAAGTGGATGAAAATGGTTTCAGTTTTGATGCCAGCTATAGACTTTGTTTGGCCAGACCCAGGCTCCCCCTTACTCTTGCTTTCTCTGCCTTTCACTGTGGTGTTTTGGTTTGTTTTCCCATAAGTCATTTAGCTAGGGCTGCTTTGTGCTGCTGAGAAGCTTCTCTTCAGTAGATAGGTAGATAGATAGATAGATAGATAGATAGATAGATAGATAGATAGATAGATAGATAGATAGATAGATAGATAGACGGACAGACGGACGGACGGACAGACAGACAGACAGACAGATAGATAGATAGATAGATAGATAGATAGATAGATAGATAGATAGATAGATAGACAGATAGATAGATGGATAGATGGATGGATGGATGGATGGATGGATTGATGGATAGATAGATAGATGGATAGATAGATAAATAGGCAGGTGGATAGACATAGCTAGACAGATAGAAAGAGACAGACAGATTAAAACCAGATAACTAGATGGATAGATGGATGGAGAAATGCATAGATAGATAGATAGATAGATGGACAGACAAACAAGACAGATAGATAAACAGATGGACAGACAGATGGATAGACAGATAAATGGATGGCTAGATAGATGGATAGATAGATAGAGACAGACAGACAGATAGATAAAGATTTGGAAGTCTCCCAGTCCTTCTGCATCTCCCTTTCTCCAGCCACTTTCCAAATCCTTACTCTTTTACATGAAAACAAAATTATTTCATTGTCTATGGCTTTATAGGTGGGTTTATATCATTTTAAGAGTGAAAAACAATCCGCATTTGAAGTACTTATATATACCATTACACTTAATATTTAGTGAGTGCCTACTGTGTGCAAAGTACTATATTAGATTCTGGAGAAGATATATAGGTTAAATGAGACATAGTCTCTGACTTCATGTAGTCTACAGTCTAGTAGGGACCAAGATACAAACATAGATAATTATAATATGCTCCAACCTTCACTCTGTCATCCCATTTAGTTGTTTTAATCTTTAGTATTCCTGAGTGGACTACCGACACCTCAAACATGCAAGTCTCTTTTCTAACTTCTATTTATTAGCTTGCATTAAAAATAGATTTACTCATTACTAAGAGTCAACTAGGTGGTGCAGTGGATAGAGCACTGGACCTGAAGTCAGGAGGACATGAGTTCAAATCTGGTTTCAGACACTTACTAGCTGTGTGACCCTGGGCAAATCACTTAACCCTGATTGCCTCCAAAAAACCCAAAACAAAACTCATTACTAAAGTCCTCCTCTGATGCCTCACTGTGGTGTGGAAGTGTACCAGGGCTTTCAAAGACTATGTCATATGTGAATTTAACCTAGCTAAGCTTAGATATGAATCACAAAAGGGCTAGTTTTAAGATGATTAGTCTCTTTGACCATAATATATCATCAAGACCATTGACTAAGTCATATAAAAACTTCACGTGGCAAAAGTAGAGGGAGCTCCCAACCTAATAAAATCACAACTCTGTGGATTACTGAATGATATGCAGATATATAGCACATAAAGTTTCAGACTTGGCTCCAGGTAACATTCCGTTTCCATGGATAGGTCACTGTCTAATACTTTTAGTAAGTTAAGGTTCTGAAACTAACTCATTGTGTGACCTTGGGCAAGTCCTTTCCCCTCTGAGAAAGCTTGGAGAGATGCATAGAGTGTTCAGGTCATGGAGTCAGGAAGACTTGGATTAATATCTCACCTGACACTTACTAGCTAGGTGACCCTGGACGAAACAATCAAGTGCCTTGTGCCTTGGTTTTCTCATTAGTGAAAGGAGAGCTTGGACTTGACTTTTAAAGTCCCATGCACCCAATCTATAATCCTGTGATTTCTCAAGCCTTATCTTTCCCAATTGTAAATAAGAGTTAAAATCATGTATCTTTAAGGTGCCTTTTTAGCTCTAGGATCCTATGATTTTGTGATTTTTTTATGTTGCACTATATGCTAAGTAGGAATGAAAGCTCTATAGGAAGGGGAACTCCATATTGTAGCTAGAGTGCCAAACTTAGAGCCAGGAAGACCTGGGTTCAAATCCCTAGCTGTGTGATCTTGGGGAAGTCACTTACTGTCTCTGTACTTCAGTTTCCTCAACTGTAAAAGAAGAGGGTTGGACTAATTGCCTCTCATGTTCTTTTTGGCTTTAAATCAATGATCCTATGATAGAATAAGATTTGGAAGAGAGAGGGTCATTGATATCTGATTGGGTCTCAATTAAATTTGTTTCAGTTTAATAACTAGTATTTACAGAACACTTTAAGCTTTGCAAAGCATTTTATATAGTTTAGCTCATTCAGTCTTCCCAATAAACCTCTGAGGAAGGTGCTTCTACTATTACATTTAACAGCTGAGGAAACTGAGGCTGAATGAGATTAAGTGCTTGGGTTAGAGGAGTATGTAATGCAGAAAATATATAGATAAGTAAGTGCAAAGTCATTAATTATAAGCACTAATAACTGGGGGTGGGGGAAAGTGCAGGGATTCAGTAAAGGCTTCCTGGAGGAGGTAGCATCTCTGCTGAGCCTTCAAGGAAATCAGGTATTCTTTTTTTTTTTTTGAGGCAATGGGGTGAAGTGACTTGCCTAGGGTCAGACAGCTAGTCAAGTGTCTCAGACTAGATTGGAACTCAGGTCTTCCTGAATCCAGGGCTGGTGTTCTATCTACTGTGCCATTTAGCTGCCCCTATGGAAACCAGGTAATATAAGAGGTGGCAGTGAACAAAGAATACCTTCTAGATAGAGGGAACTATTTGGCTAAAGGTATAGGAGCAAGAGACAAGATGTTGTGGAGAACCCATTGTTCTGACTCTCATGAAGGACAGCTCGTGGACTGTTGTGCAGATCAGGTAATATCTCAGGCTAACCCTTTCCACACCAGCTATTTAGGAAGAATTATTAAGGCTGGATGCAATGCCAGTCACACATAGAGTCTCCTAGTGGAAGTCTTCTCTCCTTTGAACAGTGGGGCTTTACTCTCATCATTCTTAGTTACAAGGAAAATGAGAGGTTTCTGCTAAAGTTGTCAGTCAAATCGTTAACTTTTTTGTGAAAGGTGTGACCCCAAAACTGTACATACACACCTGTCCTTTACCACATCAGAAAGCAGCTCTTTCATGTGGGATAATCCAGACCTCTAGGATTCCCAAAGATCTTATCAAGGGTCACAATCTTCCCCCACCCCACCAATTTATGAAATCCTGGTCTCTGCTGTCTTTCTCATCCCATTTGTTCTGAATGTAACTTTATTCTCACTTTGAAAGGGATCCCCATAGAAGGCGATGAGCAGTTAGTCTTCTCTTCCTCCCCCCCCTCTCATTCCCATGGGTTTCCTTTGGACATAAAGGTGAATCATCAGAAATGTTCTTGCTGTCTCACCACCCTCCGTATCAGAGCTGGTGACTGAAGTTTCTGGGAGACAAAGATCAGGCCGGGATGACCAAATCCTGTCTTATGCTGTGCAAACATAGTTGGAAATCTTCCCAGGGTTTGTTTAGGAATAGGATTTTCATTCTGTTTGATGCAGCTCAGATTTTAAAGCAAATGAGTATTGTAGCTATTCTGTTCTAGGCCCTGTGCTATGAGGTAGGGATATCAAAACAAAATGGCTTTTCTTAGGCCTGATCTTCCGTGATCCTACCGCATTTGACATTCTTGACTGCCTCCTCCTCCCAAAAGTTTTTTCTTCCCTTGAATTTCATGACACCATATTCTCTTGGTTCTCTGACCTCTTCTCAGGCTATTCTGTTAGTATATCATCCCCTTCCCACCCAGTAAGTGAAGGTGTCCCCTGAGATTCTGTCCTCTGAATTTTTCTTCTCTCTCTTCATTCCTTTATGTGCTCATCTCATTCAGTCCTATGGTTTCACTTATCATTGCTGTGTAGAAAACTTCCAAATACACAGCCCAGTCTCTCTATAAGGTTCCAGTTCCACATCTCCAATCGCCTCCTCTCTGCTTCTCCCTAGGCTCCTCCAAGAGCCTTTCACTTTCAGGTGCCACACCTGGACCTTTGCCACTGGATTGACCAAGCAACTGCTGAAAGCTCTCTCACTATTTAGAGTCCCCAGGTTCATGGTTAGCTTGTTTGGTTAGCCAATCATACCGTTCTCTTCTTGACCCAATTAAATAGGCTGTTGATTCCTGAAAAGGGGATCACAGGGTGTAGCCAATTTTGTTTACACATTTAAAAAACCTTACCTCCTCTGTTGATTGCTTGATTGATTCACTCAGGACCTAATCCCAGTAAAAGGGCTAACAATGATGTGTTAAACTAATGATAAATTATGCAAAAGATGCAGGTGATCTCTTTATGAGGTACAAATTGGTCCTTTGAATAAATAAAAAAAAGAAAACAAACAGAAAATAAAGAATAACTTCAAAACTTGAGGTGACTTTTTAATAGCCAGTTCACTGTATTAAGGAAATTTAAATAGCAAGGTAGGTCCTCCTGCCCAGCTGAGCAGAGAAGCATGAAGTTGGAGAAATGGGGGGAAAGCCATGAATGGCTGAAAGAAAGAGATGGCCACTATGGAGAAATAGGCTAGAACTCTGGGAGCAAGTCTGCTTGGGTTGATTGGGCATGAGATGTATTGCGACAAAAGTGATATTGTTGAAAATCTCCCCCCCTTACTACAGATTGTTGTAATTCTGTGTCTCCTTCCCCTTTTCTTCCCCCTGAGCTTCTTCATGTAAGAATGAAGACTTTCCCTCTGAGCACAAGGAGGAGATGAAGTTTGTTTTCTTTGTTTTAAATGTTTACTTTGTCTTTATAAACAGCTGCAATCACTAGCATTTTGCTTCTTAGGATGTACTATATTGAGAATACAGTTGAAAAGAAGCAATTCAAGGGAAACATTTTCAATGAAGTACAGATAGATCTAACACTAAAGTGTTTTGCTGAAGCACTATCTTCGGCTGGGGGTCCATAGCTAACAAAAAAATAAAGAGAATTACACATACTTGAATATTACATCCAAGGGTAGAGAAGGAACATTTACAATGTGAACATTTGAGCAAAAACCTCAGTAGTAGGGTGAGGGACAAATAGGAGTGAAGAGAACCTATAATAACCTTATCCCTTCATTTCTTCTGTGAGAGCATTACATCAATCAGTGCATCTTCAGCCACTCCATCTTTATCTTTTTGCAGCAGCATTTGATACTGTTGACTTTCTTCTTCTTGACCCTCTGTGACATAACACTTTCATGTTCTTCTTCCTACCTCTCTGACCACTCCTCTTCTTCCTTTTTTGCTGACCTCCCTTAAATATAAGGATTCTCTGGGGCTCTGCCAAGGGCAAGTGTGGTGAAGAAGAGAAAAGAGAAGAGGAAAGGAGAGGTGAGGGGAAAGGAAGAAGGAAGAAGAAAGGAAGAAATGGGAAGTGAAGGGAAGGGAGAGAAGAGAAAAGGAGAAAGAAGGATCTCATCCCTTTCCATATCTTTAATTATCATCCTTATGTAGAGGACTACCAAATCTGTATCTCCACCTCCAGTCTCTCCCCTGAGCCCTCGTCCTGAATTTTCAGCAGCCTGCCTGATACCTCCACATGATTGTCCTTTCATCGTATCAAATAGAGAATGAGTGCATCTTCACTCCTAAAGCTGATCTTCCTGCAAGCTTCCCTTTGTCTGTTGATGGCACCAACACGCTGAATCACCCATGCTTAAAACCTTAGTCATCTTTGAACATGGGGAGTCAATGTAGGGTCAAGGAGGAGGAAAGAGTTAAATGACAAGTCTTATCAATTCTGTGTCCAAAATGCTTCTTGCCCCTCCCTCTTCTCCCTTACTGATACCTGCCTAGCTCAGACCTCTGTCACCTTGCATCGTAGTAGCCTCCTAACTGGTTTTCTTGCCTTTAGTCATTCTCTTAGCACCACTGTTGTCTCATCTTTTCAATATTCCCTATTGATTGTGCCCCTCCTCTTCTCAAAAACTTTCAGTGGCTCACCTTTTCCTACTGGATCAAGCATTGATTCTTCATACTTTCATGGCCCCCACAATCTGGCTACCACCTATCATACCAGCATTATTCCGCTGTACTCCCCTTCACATAGTTTCAGTCAAAGAAGAAAGGTCAGAAACCACCTTCTCCGCGAAGCCTTCCCTGATGTCCTGAGCAGCACATAATCTTTTTCTCCTCTTTCTCACTGCACTTTATCTGGACTCTTCTTTGCATTTTTTTATATTCAATCCTGAACTCTAGTTATTTGTGTATATGCTTTATCTGCTCTGCTAGACCACAGATTTCCTAAGGTCAGGGATTGTATGTTCCTTATCATTGAATGGACAATTTTTTCCCTACTATTTGATGCCCAGATTTGAGTTCCAGCTCTAACATTTCTTAGCTGTATGACTGTGAAGAAATTGTTTAGTCCTTCTAAACCTCAATATTATATTCTGCAAAATGGGGGAGACACCTCCTGTACAACTTACTTCCTAGGGTTATTGTGAGGAAAGTGTTTTGTAAACTTCTTGTTGTTGTTGTTTAGTCATGTCTGACTCTTTGTGACTCCATTTGGGGGTTTCTTGACAAAGATACTGGAGTGGTTTGCCATTTCCTTCTCTAGCTCATTTTACAGATGAGAAAACTGAGGCAAACTGGGTTAAATGACTTGCCCAGAGTCACACAGCTAGTAGGTGTCTAAAGCCAGATTTGGAGTCAAGGAGATGCGTCTTCCTGACTCCAGGACTGGCTATCTATATGTTGCACCACCTAGCAGATCTTCTATGCAAGAATCAGTGTAGCGCAATGGAAAAAGTGATGGTTTTCAAGCCAGAGATCCTGCATTACAATCCTGACACTGCCACTTAGGAAAATTTGGTCAAACTCTTTGGACCTCAGTTTCTTCATCTGTAAAATGAAGAAACAAGACTAAGTTTCTTTTTTTAAAAATGTGTTTTTTTCCAAGTGAGAAATAACTATTTTCTCTTCCTCAAACCTCCCCCACCTATTGAAAATAAAACAAAACAAAACACTTGTAGCCAATATATGTAATCAAGCAAAGCAAATACCCACATTGGCTATGTCCTAAATATCTATATCTATCTATCTATATGTATAGATAGATAGATAGATAGATAGATAGATAGATAGATATTTCTTGATTCACCCTCTAAGTCTATCACCTCTCTGTCAGGAGGTAAGTAGCAGGATTCATCATCTATCCTCTGGAATTGTGGCTGGTCATTGCATTGGTCAGAATTCTTTGTCTTTACAATGTTGTTGTTATTCTATAAATTTCTCTTCTGGTTTTGCTCACTTCATTCTGCATCATTTCATACAAGTTTCCTACCATCCCTTTCATCATTTCTTATAGCACTTATATGATGTGATTCCACTCCTTTATGTGTGATAATTTGTTCAGTGTGTGGTGCCCATCCTCCAGGGATAATTTAGAACCCAAATTCTAAATTGTATGAGCTAAAATTATTATTTGCATTTCCCCTGGGATCCTGCACAGAATCATGTATAAAGTAGGCACTTTTCAATTCCATTCCACAAACATTTACTGCCATTGCTCCTTGTCTGGTTTCTTACTTCAGATTAAATCAGGGCAAGGTGAAGAGACAGTGGGTGGTAAAGGGGAGGTAGTTAAGGCATATTATTAGTAAAATGATTCTTTTTTTTTAAGATAAAGTCAAATTCCCCCAAAAGGGTAATCTACCAAATGGAAGACAGGAGGTTTCTGGAGAACTGTGGAGCCTTCTGCAGCAGCAATACTGCCAACATGTGGATGTAGCCTTCCATTTTAAAATTCCCATTATGAATTTCATCTGGACTGATTCATCAATGTAGCAATGGGACCAGGAGAAGTACCTGTTCCACCAGGGCTCTTCCCTCAAGGAAGCCATGTTGACCTACCTTGGTTGGTGAGATTGACCAGAAGTTCTGATCAATCAAAGCCCTTCCATAAGCAGTTTAGAGGATGATAGGATCCAGAGCTGGAAGAGATCTCAGAGATCAGTCTAAGCCCCTCAGTTGGCAGAGGAAGAAATCAAGTTCCAGAGAAATTTAGTGATTTGTCTCAGGTCGTAGAACAAGTAGTCTTGAGATCATATGGATAGAAAGAATCTCAAAGAACACCTAGTCTATTGCCCTCATTTTGCAAATGAAGGAACTGAAGCCCAGAGAGATGTGACTTGGCCAAGGTCATACAACCAGTTAGTAGAAGAGTCAGGATTCAGAGCCATATCTTAGGACTCCAAAGCTAGTAGTATTTTCACTATGCAAGTTTTGTTGCCATTCCTATAGAGTCAGACCAAAAGAAAAAGAAAAAGAAATTTTTTGAAATGAAAAGACCAATTTGGAAAAGGTAGGAGAGAAACAAAAGTCCCCCCAGTGCTATGTTCATCCTTGCTTAGAGCTGTACCAGGAAGTTGGTCTACCATTTTACAATTCTTGCATTGACATATTTTATTACTAATTGCTTTTTCAAACCTCATCAATGATCTTTTGCACTTTCTGCAAAGAAATGTTGAAAGCTTTTAATGAACAAATTAATTATGTATAGTCTGTAATGCAAATTAGACTAATTAATTGTAGCATTGATACTCTCTCTTAGCACAAAATATGAGAACTGGTGTTATACATATTTATAAGATATAGTACATTTTGACAGATGCCTACAGATTGTGATGAAGAGGTGGTCAAGGTGTTTGAAAGTGGCACCTAGTTTATGACAGATAAACATGGTTGTGTTTCATGCTAAGTTTAGTACAGTTCCCAACAAGAGCAATGGCTAGATATAATACATGGAAACTTTGCAACCAAATAATTTCCCCTCTGCAGTAAAAAAAAATGAATTCTTGTTCAAGAAAGTGAGGTTGCAGAGTTCAAGTCAGGTTTAGGCATGTCCAGGAGAATTTAGTTCCAAATAACTCTTGAAAAGTGTGATTTCCTTTCCCATTTGGATATTAGTAACCCAAAACACTCCATCTCGGATGGATAGCTTTCAATGACCCAGTGGACACTCAGGTTTTAGGCCTGCCTTTCTGTTTCCTGATGAGATCAGAGGGTGGCATCAGTCTTGATGCCAGTTGGTTACAGAGGAAAACATACTACCATTCAGGGAAGGTGGCAGCTTATAGGAGTCACCTGTCTTGTTACTCAGATTACAAGGGAGAAGAAAAGGTATCATGGTATTATGAAAAGAGTACTGGATTTGGAGTCAGAATTGGGTTTCAATCTCAGTTCTGTCCATATAGGAAGGAAGGAAACACATATTTATCAAGTAAGTCCTACTATGTGCCAGGCATAGTGCTAAGTGACTTAAAATATTTTCTGATTTGAACTTCACAACAACCCTAGGAGGTAGGTGGCTATTATGACCTCTAGTTTTACAGATGAAGAAGCTGAAGGAGACAGGGGCCCTAAATGACTTGCACAGGGTCACTCAGCTAATAAATGTCTGAGGTCGGAAATGAACTCAGCTCTTCCTGATGGCAGGCACAGCATTCTATCCACTTCTCCACTTAGCTACCTATACTTTCCATGCCTCAGTTTTCTCACTTACCAGATGAGTGAGATTTGCACCAGGGATTCTCTAAGGACCCTTTACAGTTCTGAGACCTGTGGCCCACCTCAAGTCATAGGTATCAATTTCAAATATATTGAAAGCTTTCCATGCTCTAGCCATTTGGCTTGGGATCAATAACTTAACTAGGGGTATAGTTTAAGGATGATTATCACAATTCCAGCTATCTATTTAGTTTTATTTGATTGGGAAAAAGTTTCTTCCATGAGCAAAGTACTACAAATACAAAATTGTATATTTTGGAGGGAAGCATTTAGAATGAAAGGAGGATACCTACTGGTTGTATGACCTTGAACAATTCACTTCCTTCTCTAGATCTGTTTCCTTATCTGTCAAACCAGGGACATTTGTTCTCCCTATCCCACAGAATTGTTGTGGGGAAAGTCCTTTGTAAAATTTGAAGGTGAACAGAGATGAGGAGCTGTTATTAACAACCATCACAAACATTATAAAAGACACAAAATAGATATCGATATATTTAAAGTCAATAAATAGCAACTGAAAAGGAGCTCTCTCATCCATTATAGGGAAAAGTTAGCAACTTGGGATTCTTTGGCCAAAGGTGAGGAGGGGGATTAGGTTTGGCCAATGGAAAAATAGTGTCAATCTCCTGGATCTAAAAATGGTAGGGGGTGGAGTTTCTGATGAGGGTCTGCAAATTCTCTATTTTCCAGGTCCAGATGGTACATGGTAGAGAATGAACTCATCAATTGATGAGTATTTATTAGCTATCTACTATGCAGCCATCACTATGTGGTAAACATAAGAGAAGGAATGGATGTTGTTCCTGTATTTGGGGCATTCATGGCTTAACTGGATGAATAAGATGAGCACACAAGAAACAACTAGAAAACAGCAAAAGAATATATCCTAAATAAATGGCACAGACTACTTGGGAGGGAGGAGAATTGATTTGAAGTTCTGGCTTTTCCTTTTCATGATTCAGCTTTACAGTACAGTGATTAGAGTGTTGGAGTTAAGTCAAGAAAACCTCAGTTCAAATCCTGCTAAGGTAATTAATAAGTATGTCCCTGGACAAGTCACTTAACCTGTTTGCCTCAGTTTCCTCATCTGAAAAATAGAAATAATAGTAATAATACATACATACATACATACATACATACATACCTCACAGGATTGTTGTGAGGATCCAGAAGTAAAGCACAAACCTTAAAGTTCTGTGTAAGCGATAGTTATTGTTGTATGTTGGATTTGGGTTCTGGGGACCTGTGTCCAAATAACATTTCTACTCCTCACTACCTACATAGCCTTGGGTAAGTTCCTTCATCTGTGTGATATAGGGGTGGGGTGGGAGAAGAGGGTGCATTCCAGGCTGCTGTAACTTAGACTTGGGAAAGCTTGAGTTAACTACCTCTAGTGGTATTGACTTGAAACCCAGGTTAGGCTCTTCTGGATAAGAACCACCCTAGTACTGGGCTTGGGAATTCTTGGACCCAGCAGAAGTTCCACAAGGACTACTTTTATCTGGGAGTAACTGACGGAAAGAAGGCCAAGGAAGGCAGCACTCATTCACTTGTACCTCTGCTTAATAAAGTATATTTACTTGAATCTCAGGTCCCCAGTGGTCCACTAGGACAGGTAAAGAGTCACACTCATCAGAGAAGGTTTGTCTAGATTTGTCTATAGTCTCTTCCAGCCCTCATTTTTTAGTCTATTTTGACTTTTTATATGGGTGACCTTAGGTTATTTCAATTATCTGGGCTTCCATTTCCTCATCTGTAGCATAAGAGGATTGGACTAAACGATCTTTAAGATTCCTTCTAGTTCTTACATTCTATGATGCGTGTTATTTATTCTTGAAGGCAGCTAGGTGACACAATGGATAGAGTGCTGGCCCTGGAATCAGGAGGGCCTGAGTTCAAATCCGGCCTCAGATACTTACTAGCTGTGTGACCCTGGGCAAGTCACTTCACCCTGTTTGCCTCAGTTTCCTCATCTATAAAATGAGCTGGGAAAAAATGGCAAACCATTCCAGTATCCCTGCCAAGAAAACCCCAAATAGGGTCATGAAGAGTCAGGCATGACTGCAGCTACTGAATAACAGCAGATTTATTCTTAGTGCTATGGTATCTCAGAGGACAGAGAACTCACTGTGGGCTGGAGTGGTTAAAAAAAAAATCACATGGGTGAGCTGCTCCTTGAAGGAAAGATAGTCTTTAGCTAAGTAAGCAGGACTAGAAAGGCCATTCCAGGCAAGGGAATATTGTGAATAAAGGAATAGAAGGAAGAATGAATGAATGAAGCCCTTATTGAGTTTTTACTGTGTGCAAATCACTGTGCTAAGCTCTGGGATTACAAATAGCAAAGTAAGACAGTTCTTCCTCTCAAGGAGCTCACATGCTAACGTGGGAGACAACACGCATGGAAAGTTTTGCTGCAAGTCAGATGGAAAGGTCCCTTGGTCCTTAAATGGAGAGGCCACTCTTTGATTTAGTGAGGGAGTGGGGAGGCTGTGGCCTCGAGGCTACCCAAACTCCACAGCACAAATTTGTTTTGATTTACTCATTTTCCCTGATAAAAGTCATACTAGTTTCTGGTATTGAAGCTTTTGACAATGCCCAGGACTTTGGTGTCAAGGACTTTCTTGGGTCTTCAGTAGATGTGACTGTGGCACCAGCAGGAACAGTTGTACAGCTACATCTCCACAGGATTTGTTTCTCTAGTGATGGCAGTGAGGGCTGGGCTGGAAATAGGACTGGTTGTCTAAAGGGCATGCTACTCCTAGGGTTTTGTGTCCTGTTTACCTATAGGTGTAGACACATGAATGAATGTACATGGGGGAGGAGGGAACCTTGGAAGAATCCATCTTTATTAAGGAATAGAGAGAGAACATGAAAACAAAACTACTCCCAGAAGGTAGTCTTTTGATTTTGGTTCTAAGCCATTATATGGTACCTGTTGTATTTAGGATTAAGTGATTTGCACCTGGAAAGGACTTTAGAGCACAGAATAAGATTAAGGCTGGAAGGGGCCTTAGAAAGGAAGGCTAAGGATTCCATATTTAATGAACCATATAGATGGCTCTTTGTATTTTCCAAAATACTTTTATATCCATTCTTGAATTTGATAAAGGGGAAAAATTTTGTGTTTGGCTTAGATTGCCACAGATTAAAATATAACAAACCCTAGCCTGAAGAGGTTGTCTTTTTTTTTAAATTCACTTAAAGAATTGTTCAAGCCCCACCTTCTTGACTAAGAGAAAATGGTTTGCATCTTCTTGCTCATGAATTCAGTGAGAGGTCTTGTGTTGTAGAAAGAATTCTGGCCTCAGAGTCAGTTAACATGAGTGACAGTATTAACTTTGTGACCCTGAGCAAATAGCTTAATATGTGCATATCACAATTTCTGATCTACAGAACAGAGATCACAATTTTGATAATTATTACCTCACAAGTTGTTATGAGAAAGGTGCTTTGAATTAAATGTGAGTTATTATTACAAAGACCTGAATTTTGGGAATTTCATGAATTATGGAAACATTACACTCAGATTTTTCTATACACTGCTCATCTCATTCAGCTTCACAGAAATCTAGAGGACCCTCTAGTTTAAGAAAATCCACATGAGTATAGGGCTGGCTGCACTAGATCTTTATTATTGATCAGGAGCAGGCAAGTAGCCAGCAGCATCCCCTAGTGGTCAGATATAAAACCCATCCATGAAGCTTTTCCTTACTGCTCTTGCCCTCACTGCTTCCACTTGAAATCCTACAGTGATTATAGTTGGTACAATGCTAACCTTTTTATTATATCATTAGTGAGTCATATCTCCAACTTAATAGTGAACTCCCTGAGGAGGTCAGGAACTGTGGCAATAGAATTGTCTCCCTCACTTTTTGCATTATGGGATTAGATTGATCAGTTGGTTAATTTAGGGGTAGATAGAGCCCTCCACTTAGATACAACCTCTCTTCCCATCAAATTACTCAGATCATTGAACACTCTACTTTTTGGTTGGTAGTTATATGTGGTCTTAACTTCCCACCAGACTATAAGCTGTGTCCAGAGCTATTTCTTTTATTATATCTCTCCCAGAAATTAACCAGACATTCATTACTTTAATAGTTTAATCAATTCAAGTCAATTCATCATTGGATTTCCCAAGGGCTAAATTTTTAAAGGATTTTTATTAGATCTAGTGACACTTTGCTTTAGTCTACATTATGTTGTTCAGTACAGAACGCGGTAGTAGAAAGGGGTAAGACTTGAAATCTAAAACACCTGAATTGCAGTACTTACTAGTTGTGTGCAAATTATTTTATCTCTTCAAGACTTAGTTTTCTTATCTATAAAATGGAAATACCATATACTTGCACTGACTTCCTCCCTGGGTCGTCATAAAGACGGTGTTGTATCAACCACAAGAAGTAGGAGAGAGCTACGAATTTTTAATTATTGTCTCACTCATTCATTCCCATTTGGATACCAAATTTCTCTAAGTTTTAGGAAGTCTCCAGTTTACTTTTTCAGAATGTAGGCCTGTAATTGTTGGAGATAACGAATGGTCCGCTTCTATTCTGCTCCATTGATTACAACCCAAGCCTTCCAGAAACATACACACAGGCACCTATACATATCCATTCTTCACCACCCCCTCTTCCCTACAGAACATTTATGGAAACATGCTTGATGATACATGGGAAAATTCCTTTTGCTTTGTGGTGGTCAGGCTGATGAGTTTATATTGAAAATGTTCTGCTCTGAATAAAAGTAAATAAAACAAAAACTTGTTTCTTAGAATTAACATCAATATTTATTTTTCACACTGCTGACATTTCATGTAGCCCATGCCTATATTTCCCTATACTGTACAGTCCTCATAATAGACATGCAGTGCAATTGTTTCCCATTTCATACCTTACTTGAGCCTTGGCCCCCCACAGCTAGACATTTGGGACAGTTTCCATTCTTTTAGAGGCTTTGGGATGTTCTGCAAATTTAGAGAACCCAATTTATAAAGCAGATGCTGCTTTATAAATGGTGCCTTAAATCTTCCAGCTTGTGGTCAAGTGCCTCTATGGGACACATTTGGAATCATAGGTCTGGAATTCATTCACAGGTAGAAAAAATACATGGACTAGTAGTAAGGAACCCAGGGTTCCAGTTCCATTTATGCCATTTACTAGCTGAGTGATTTTGGACAATAACTTTCCCTCTCTGACTCTTAATTTCCTTATCTGTAAAGGATGGGATTGTACTAGGTGATAACTAAGGTCCTTTCTACATCAAATATTCTACATATTGTGTTTTAAGCTTCTTCCAGTTCAGATATTCTATATTCTAATGCTCTTTCTAGATGTAACATTTCCAGCTGCATGAGGTCCTTTCCCACTCTGACATTCGTTGTTCTATAGCTTTTTTGGTTCTCAGTTTCTATGAGTCTATACTTTGTAAGATTTGGAGTTGAAAGAGACCGTGGAATTCTCCTAATCCAACTTCTTTATTTAACAAATTAACAAATTGAACACGTTGGCTAAAATCTGGCAACTTTGGCCCACAGGGAGATTTTTCCATTAGCGCATTACAAAACCATCCAAGTTATGTCTCACAATGAATTACAGAAAACTCAGTCCTGTTATTGGATTAAGACATTTCAGGATGTTCATCGTCAGTCAAATTCTTGCCTAGAAATTCTCTCAAATTCTGAGTCTTTCTTTAATAATTGTTTTAAAGGGTATAATTTAAATGCAAAAAAAAATATGATATTTCAATTCTTTAAATTATGGTAGTACTAGAATCTGAAATTCTTCAATATATGATTTATTCTTATCTAATATTGATAATATCTTGTAAAACAGTGGTGTCAAACTCAAATAGAAAGGTATATAAGGATCCCTGGGGGCTATAGATTGACTTAGAAAACTACATATAACATTAACCATAGTCTATTATATTTTTATTTATTTAAAAAAAATTTCTAATTACATTTTAATCTGGTTCTCTACCCCCTTTCTGACTGGCCAGAGCATCTGATACCTCCACTGTAAAAACATATATTTTATTAAAATCACAGGATTAGTTTCTCTGTGACTATAAAATATAATTGCAGGATGTTTGTTAAATATGTTCATAGAATTTTAAGATAGATTTTGATCAGGTTCAAGAAAGCTACTCAAGCAGCCCCACATGTTCTGAAGAACAAATCCAGGACTGCTGAAGGGTGAGAAGACCACTACCACTGGGGTCTTCTCCCCTTACCTTCACCCTTCAGAACCCATGTGGACTGCTTAACTGCACTCAAAGCTTGGAGGAGATGGGAATCACCAAGTCTATTCCTTCCAGTGAGATGGAGGACCACCAGGCCTTACCACCTGCCCTGTTGTTGCTTCCTATAGTTCTCTAGACCTCACCATCTTCATAGTGCCTGGCATGTTGTAGGCACTATATAAGTGCTTTTTCCTTTCCCTTCTGCTTCCCAGCCACCCACCAAGCCACACTTAGAATTCCTAGATCTTTCTCTCTACCCCACAGCTGGTACTTTTTTTCTGACTATTGCAGTATTATTTCTTTGACCTGGAAGCTCTGGATTTTGATTATGATGTTATTGGGAGTTCTCATTTTGGGTTTTCTTTCAGGAGGTGATCTATATATTCTTTGTAATTCTACTTTGCCCTCTGGTTCTAAGAGAACAGGGTGTTTTCTTTTAAAATTACTTTGGTCATGGCATTCAGATAGTCTAATGGTTCCTAAATATTTTTTCTGCAATCTGTTTTCCAGATCAGTTGTTTTTGCTATAAGATACTTTAGATTTTCTTCTATTTTTTTCAGCCTTTTGACTTAGATTTAAATATTTCTGGTTGTCTCATGGAATCGTTGGTTTCTATTTGGTCTGTTCTAATTTCTAGGGAGTTTGTTGCTTGGGCAAGATTTATTTAGCTCAAGAAAGCTAAGCTGTTAATACCCTTTCCAATTCTTTCTTCCATAGCTCTTTTATTTTTTCCTCCAATTTTTTTTCCTTGAGCACTTTCATTTCATTTCTAAAAACAAATTTTAAACTCTTTTTAAAATTCTTTCTTCATCTTTTCCAGGAATTCTAGTTGAGTTTGTGCCCACACTGTGTTTTTCTCTGAGGCTTTGTTCATAGATGTTTTGGAGTCATTTTCATCTGCATTTCTGCCACCATAAGAGCTCATTGTTGTGGGGTTCTTTGTTTTGTTTGTTCATTCTTCCAGCCTGCTTCCTCACTTCAGATTCAGTGTTAGGTCTGGGTTCTGCCACACCTCTGGAGGAAAAGTCTGGCCTGGTTTTGTTGCTACTTTCATGGAGTAATGAGTGTTGTGTTATTCTAGGATCTTAGGGACAGACTGAGGACCTGAAAGCTCTAGGTTCCCAGTGTGGTCTGATCCAGGGCAATCTGACTGCTGACCCTCTGTTCTGAGCTCTGCAAGTTCCTTACCTGGGTTTTGATCTGAGCAACAGTGGAATGCTGCTGTGTTCTGTCCCTATCAGCCAGTTGAAAAGCTCTGTTGGTTCAGAGTGACAGAAATGTAGGCTTCTCTTTGGTCTAGAATTTCTACCCTGGTTTTTTTTTTCCTCTGCAGGTGGGCTAGATGCTTGAACTGACCCTCCCATTCTGTTCCTGGAGTCTAAATTTCCTTTCTATGAAAATCACCTTGGGGCTCCTTACCCAATACAAGGACCTTTCTCAGTGTGCTCTGGATCTGTGACCCAAAACTGGTTAATAGACAATGCAGCCAGTTGGCATTTGTTCCCCATTGCACCCCAGGATGGGCCTGGAGCCAGGTACCTCCTGCCCTGGTGCCCAGCCTCTCTCTGAGTATTGGAGTGCTCTGTGTTCAGCGTGCTTTTGGCCTGACCTCATCCCAAGCTTCCGCAGACCTCCTTATTTGTCTCCCTATGTTGACCCGAGCTGGACAAATGATTCATTATAACTTTTTTCTGGATTTCCCCATTAGGATTCAGTCTGGCACATTTTCTAGATCTGTTTGGAGAAGTTTGATGAAGGTGAACTTGGCTGTACTGCTTCCTACTACTCTTCCATCTTAGCTCCAAGGGTACTTTATTCAATAGCCAAAGGGGAAGCATTGAAAGCTTTTGAGTAGAGGAATGTATAATCTGAACTGTGAAGATTAAGTAGGCATTTCATATAGGACGGAGTAAAGTGTGGAGGGAATGTAAGACCCTAGATTTTCAATGAGTCAAGCTCATTCTCTTGGTTTGCCCTCAAAGAGTTGAAGAACATCCTAAGTATAAAGGGTAGGATAGGAAGTGACTGGAATATTTAAATATTTTTTAAAAACCCACCTCCTATACATGCCAAATTTTCTCATTTTAATCTTATTTTTATTGCTATTTTACAATTTTTGCATCTTTATTTCTGTATATATCCCATCAAATGAACTATACCTCATAATGAAGATTTAAAACAAAGAAGAAAAACAATCCAAACAAAACCAACCAGCACATTAACTGTTTGACTGCATATGTTGCATTCCTTCTCATTTTGGAACATCCCTTGCCAGGCCAGTCGCCTTCTTTCATTGATGAATTCCTTCCAGGGGCTTCTATTTTGCTGACAGACCCAGTTGGCCATGTTCATTTCCCTCCCAGCTGTGTTTCTAGCTCTTTTGCCACTCTGCCCCTCTGTGGGAAACTTCCCCTACCCCCTCTCCTGGGTTGTTTTCTCTCATTAGAGTCTAAGCTTCTGGAGGGCAGGAGATGTCTTCCTTTTTGCTTGTCTGTGTATGCCAAGTTTTATCCCCAGCTTAGTACAGTGCTTGGCACATAATCAATGCTTCATAAATGTTTCTTGTCTGCCTGCCCCTGGTCCTCTAGCTCTTCGTGGAAAGAAGGGAAGTTCATCTTTTCAATTCTTATCTAAGTCTTGGTCATTCTACTCATACAGCATTGTTCTGTTTTATGGCTGGAGTCATTGGGTATATTGTTTTCTTCTTTCTGTTTACTTCATTCTGCATTAGTTCATGCAAGTTTTTCCCTTGTTTCTCTGAATTCTTCATATATGTAATTTCTTATGGTGCAGTAATGTTCCATTATATTCATGTACAATCACTTATATAGCCATCCCCTCACTGATGAGGACTCACTCAAATCTTTTTGTTTTGTTTTGTTTTGTTTTTTTGGCTAGGCAATGGAGTTAAGTGACTTGCCCAGGGTCACACAGCTAGTAAGTGTTATGTGTCTGAGGTTGGATTTGAACTCAGGTCCTTCCGAATTCAAGGCCTGTGCTCTATCCACTGTGCCACCTAGCTGCCCCTGACTCACTCAAATCTTAAGAGACAGAAGGGGCCTAAGAAATCATCTACATTAGTTTAGAGAAGGCCCCCAGGGAAGAGAAATGGGCTTACTCAAGGTTATACAATGAGTCAGCAACGAAGTTGGGTCAAGTGTCTAAGGCCTTCTGATTCCCCCAGTGCAAAGCTTTTCCCTCTATACCATCAACAAAGCATTCATTCAACATTTATTTGTATATGATGCTAGAATACAAAGTGAATTAAATAGGCAAATGTCTTTAGGGTAGGTATGTTGTCCCCACCATCATCAATAAATATCTATGATTGAGAACTGATACTATATCACAGGCCCTTGCCTTGTCCAGTAGGAAAGATACGAGAATTAGAATTTTTTTTGTGGTCCAAACTTGTGATTTTATTAGCATAGGGAGTTTTATGGTGAGGAAACCCTTTCTACCAAAGTTGATTGGCAACCCTTCTGAAATTTACAGTTTTATAAAAAAGCCCAGCGTCCTGGGACTTCTTAGGTGAGTTGTCCACAGCCAAACAGCCAGTCATGTGTCAAAGGCAGGACAAGAACACAAAGCCTTCCTAACTCTAAGGGGAGGCTGCCTGACATTACACTAATACTAAAAACAGTAAGAATAACTGACATTTATATAGACTTTTAAAGTTTGCAAATCATATTATATCCTTGTGTCATCATCATAATTTACAGTTTTTGTCCTTCAAAAGGTGATAGTCTAATTGGGGAAGTAAGACATAGATACATTAATCAGAACAGTAACTTGCATTTCTATAGCACTTCCAGGCTTCAAAATGATTTCCATATATTTCTTTTTCATGTGATCCTCACAACAACCCTATGAAATGAGCAAATCATCCACATTATATTATTTCATATAACATGACATAACATAACATAACATAACATAACATAACATAACATAACATAACATAACATAACATAACACAACATAACACAATGTAATGTAATATATAACCTGAGGTGCAAGAAGGTTTTGTAATTTTCCCATGATTATTCAGCCAGTAAATGATCCAGCCAGAACTTGAATCCAGGTCATTTGCTCCAGGATTCATGCTCTTCCCACCTTTCCAGGGTGGTCTGTCCTCATCAAAGTTAGGTTGGAGATAGCTCTTTCCTCCCCTCTTGAGGTGTCCCAAGTGGACTATGAGGCCCCACCTAAGTGAGCACATGCTCTGATGTTCCAGAAAAGGGTGAGGGACCAGGCAAGGGAAGGGGCAGTGAAGGAGTCTCTAACTCTGCAGTAGGATATAGGGCTGAGGAAGGGCCCTCTTGGTCCACCCATGCTTTTTAGGGTCACATTGACAGATAGCTGTGCTGCTGATAGAGAATGTGTATTCTGGGACCCGAGCAGGAATGTAGACAGGGAAAAGCATAGAGCTGAGAGGAGGGCAACAGTGCTCCTCCAAGATTTGCAATGGAATATGGAATATTTCTCTTCTCAGTTGTATAGATGCAGTTAATCAATATTTTTTGGGGGGTTCCCCATGATTCAACTTGTTGAGATCTGTGTGGTGAAGTAGATATAGTTATGAATTTGGACTCAGGAAGATGAGTTAAAATTCTGCCTCAGATACTTGATAGTACTACCAGGCAACTCACCTAACCTCACTGTGCCTCAGTTTTTTTCATCTGTAAAATGAGAATGGGGTAGGTGTGATGGTCTCTAAGGCCCCATCTAAGTCCAAATCTATGCCCTCCAGACTATTGCTTTCACCAAATTGGCTGTTTGTTCTTCCTCATGGAATTGCTTGGGTTTTTAGTTATCATCTACATATAGCTTCAGACTATTGTTGTTCAGTTATGTTCAACTCTTCATGACTCCATTTGGGTTTTTTTTTTTTAGCAAAGATATTGGAGTGGTTTGCCATTTCCTTCTCCAGCTCCTTTTATAGATGAGGAAACTGATGCAAACAGGGTTAAGTGACTTGCCTAGGGTCACACAGCTAGGATGCGTCTGAGGTCACATTTGAATTCAGGAAGATGAGTCTTCCTGACTCCAGGCCTGGCACTCTATCCACTCTGCCACAGAACTGCCCTAGCTTCATATAAGAGAAGGTCACAGTAAGGGTCACAGAGTTACTATTTACAAGGTGTTGATGTTTCTTCTCATGTGCTCCTGCTTCCAAATTGGGCTCCCCTTTCTGAAGGCTCATCTATAAGAGTCATTTGAAAACCCTCAAGAAAGAAATGTCTGAAAGAAACCTAGGAAAGGGACAGAACGGAAGGAACATTGGGTTGTTAATAGACTATGTTTTGGGGGTTTTCTTCCTTTTGTTTTGTTTTCTCCTGGGGCCTTCAAGTCCCAGAATCATCATCATTAGGATAATTGAAGAAGCCTTAAAACAATCTTCATATTAGAAATGCAAGTGGGGTTGTATCTAAATAGCCTGCTCATCATCAGCTAGATGGAGCTGTGGATAGAACAAGACTAGAAGGTGGGAAGACCTGAGCTCAGATTTGGCCTCAGACATTTACTAGCTGTGTGACTGTAGGCAAGTCACTTAACCCTGTTTGCCTCAATTTCCTCATCTGTAAAATGAGCTAGAGAAGGAAATGGCAAAGCACTCCTGTATCTTTGCTAAGAGAACCCCAGTTGGGGTCATGTAGAGTTGGACATGACTGAAATGACTCAACAACAAACATGATATCCTACCTGGGCAGAAGACAGCAGGAGGAGGGGAAGACAGACAAAACAAGTGAGACACTTAGAGACAATCCCAACTGGGGGAAGCTACTGGGGTTAAGGCAAGAAATGTAGCCATGCCCTGCCATATAAAGGACTGAGCCTCATTCTACAAACCACAAAATCTGCCTAAAGGGAACAAGGTTATAGTCAGTCTAATCATCCACCTGCAACCCCTAATTTCCTTTTCTCATTTTTAACTGCTTCAGATAAAACCCCAAACTGTGGTGCAATTGCTCACCTCCATTTCTCCTGGTCCCTGAGGCACTTTCCTAATGCAAGGACTTTCCTCATGGCTCTGTGATGGGTACTAGTTGAGTGATCTCAGTTAAATTCATAGCTTTAGAGCTAGAGAGATCTTACAGGATGTCTAGTCCACAGAAGTACAGAATCTGGATCTTGTAAGGGACCTCAGAAGCAATCTAATCCAATCCTGACAGGAAATGAATCTCTACTATAACATACCTGATAAATGGTCCAGCCTTTTCCTTTGTCCTATGAAGAAACTGAGTCCCATAGAGGTGAAGTGATTTACCCAAAGTGAGATAACTGGGCCTGCATTCACACCTACACCCTCTGATCCCAAATCCAGTACTGTTTCCTGTACACCATATTTTCCCTTTCTGGGCCTCATATAAAATGAGAGGCATTGGACTCGAGAATTTCTAACATAACTCACAACTCTAACATTCTAAGATTCTGAGACCCCGACACAGGTTGTAATAAGATGCATGGGAATGTAAATTCATTCGGGAAGCAGGAAAATCAGAAGTAGACTCCTTCTGTACCTTCCCATGATGTTTCTTAACCTCTTGCCTTCAGGTCAGGTCAACTGTGAGAGACGTAGCCGCCTGGATCCAGGAACTACAGTAGAGTGGGCTCTCTGATGGCCCTATTGAGGGACTGTGCTGACTAAATATTTACAAAACTGAGGTTGTCATTACAACAGCTCCAATATGCCCTGCAGACTTTATATAAACCTAATCACTGCATTGCAGATGTTTTCATTTCAGCCTTCTTTTAATGCCTGAGCCCTGAAAAGGTGATGTGGTAACATCCCTCTAAACTGCTGTATAAAATTGGCCTGAAATGCAGTCATGTTGCTTTGTAAAAGAGCAGAAGGCCTTTTTAAAAAATAGACATTCATTTTGTCTCCCAAGCTTGGTTGTAGGTTAGGAGAACCACAGGAAGTTGTGGAGTGTGTGCACATGTGTGGGTGTATAGTCCTGGCCAGACTTTGCTCTGTGCTTCTACTCATCTAGAAATGGAATCATAGAATCATTGATTTGAAGCTGGAAGGGACATTAGAGATCATCTGGTTGAACCTTCTCATGTTATACATGAGGAAACTCGTTGAAGTTAAGTGACTTGCCCAAAATCACACAAAGGAATCATTTAGAATGGAAAGAAACATTGGATATCAATTAGCCCAACACCTTCTTTTTTTTTTTGCAGGAGAGGAAACTGAAGCCCAGCAAGGGTTGAGTGACTTACCTAAAGTCACAAAAGTAAGTCTAGCTGGGATTCAAACACAGGTCTTCTCAACATGCCACGGTGGATAGAGTGCTGGTTATGCGACAGGCAGATATGGATTCAAATCTACCTCAGACACTAAGTCATCAACCCTGGACAAATCATTTAACTTCTCTTGGCCTCAGTTCCTCATCTATAAAATGGGCTAGATGTTCTTCCTCTGAATCTATGATTCTGAGTCTAAATCCAGTGTTCTTTCCACTGTATCATGGCACAGGCTTAAATTGGGGCTTTTGGTAATTCAGACAGGAAGTGAAAAACCCAGATGCCAAGCCCTCTCCTAACTTGCAGTCACTGGGAATTGGTTCCCTAGATCATTTCCCCCTGTACTCTCCCAAAAGATTTATTGTTGTTGTGCGTGTGTGTGTTTAAATCCCACCCCTAGCCCCCTATCCACTGAATTTGACCTCCTTCACAGGCTTCTGATCTACTAGCCAGTGTTAAGAACTTCTGGCTTGTGGCAGGCTTACCATCTGTGCCCCCCATTGGTGGCTGTAAATGGAGATTTAACTTACGTTCCTTTCACACTGAAATGAACAGGAGACTTTAGAGGCACTTAAAGACTAATCTGGGCTGATTTTGCCAAATCACAGGTTATATAAACAAACCTAGTTCTATGAAATGTTTCAGGACTTGGACAGAATCATAAATACTAGGTAGAACAATTTGCTCAGCTACAGAGAAAGATGATGATTTCAGATTAGAATCGAAAGCCCTTGTTAATGGAGTCTCCATCTGCAGCTGGTTTTATGAAACTTTTTTTTGCTGTAATAAAAATTCTCCTATTCCTCTACTTACCACTTCCTGTGAGGACTGCTGGTGATTGGAACAGCTGAAAATGGTTCTATATGATCTCCCTTTTTAGTAATGCACTTAAAATTATCCTAATTGAGCCATCTTCCTGAAAATTAATTATTTTTTAACTCCTGGCCAAAAGACTGTTTTAATACAAATAGAAGAGGTGAGGTCACAATAATCCCCATAGAGGTCAAGATATTTAAAATCATAGATATTTAACTAGCTTCCTACAAAAGTAAATTCATCTTTTTTTTTGGCTTTATAATTCTGCTGCCCTACTTTTTATTAAATTATGCCATTTTAGTTATAATTTCAGTCTTTCAGCAAATGGTTATTTTAACTGACACAAAAGTCAAAAGCTCATTTGTAATATACTTCCATTTCTGTTTTATGGCAAATTAAATTATGGCAGTGGTTAAACAAATTACATTAAAAGCCATATGTACTGGGAGAACCTTTCCTTAGAGTATCAAGTTTATGCTTAAAACCTTCACCACTCTGTTTAAAGTGAATCTTTCAGAAACTCCAAGTTTTGAAACACTAGCTAATCCATTTCACTGAGTCAAACCAGTGAAAAAAAAACCCCCCAAAAAAGTCTCACCACCCAAACCAACATTAAGTCTAGTTTTATGTCAAGCTACTTTTGAAATTAAGGAATGTAAGTAAAGTGACATCTCTGACTCTGGAAGGGAGAATTTTTATAAAATTTTCTGCAGCCTAGAGTTGTGACATAGGAAAACAGCCTCTTTTTAAAGCACAAGTTTAATTAATTCTTCTTACATTTAGTTCAAGCACCTTAAGAAGGAAAAAAAAATCTGATTAGCCCAAATAAGCATCTCTTAATCACCCTTATGAAGGCTGTAATTTGCAAAATACTACATGGAAGTAACATCTTTTTAATTAAAAAACCCCCTGTATTGATGAAAATAAATAGAACATTTTAATTAAAACTCATAAAATTCGTGGACATCTGCTCTGAATTGTTCAACATTTTAGTGATTAACAGATTTCATGCACCTAGATAATGAATTACTCGTTATTATTGGCATAAATAGTAGCTATGGCGCTTTTTATAGTAAGATCAGAAGGCTCTTTGTGAAAGCCTGGCTTACTTTATAGTCTTTTTGGCATATGCCTATTAGATTGAATAAGTTTAGCTTAAAAAAAAGGGGGGGGGGAGACGGAGTTAAACACAGGAAACAAGAGTTGAATGTGTGCCAATAAAAATGATCACAAATCAGGGCTGCTGATGTCATAACCCTCGGGGTCAAAGGTCGAGAGAGGCATAAATGGCTCTGAAAGGGACAGCCTGTCTGGTGCACAGAGCTGTAGTTGGCAGGTCTGGCCAAAGCACCAGAGTAAATGGAAAACACAAAGGCATCCAATGTGCCTCATTAGCAGCCCGGGCCTGGGTGAAGAGAAGTGTTTGATGAGTCCTCCACATCCCACTGTGTCACTGTGTGATGTAAATGGCGTAATTACTATGATCTAATGGTCGTCTCTTTTGCATGCGGGCCTCTCTGAATGGAGTCCCTTTTTATTGTATTCAGGCCGGGTTGTGTAAACTGTAGGGTGCCACTCTGATTCGGAGCCTGCAAGACTGGCTGCAGGTCAACTCCGACCATTTTGTATTCACTCTGAATAGAAGAAGAGGCCGAAGTAATTTACTTCTGCTGCCTTTCACCGGGAGAGTGGCAGATTGGAGGTCAGAGTCTATTGGCAGGACTTTAGTCACTTTCTATGCCTACGTAGGCTTAGACAGATGTAACATGTATTTGCTCAGATGGAAAGTCTCAACTATTTAATTGGGCCTAGCTCGATTCATGTAGACTTAGGGGAGCTCACATGCATGTATGCATATATACATATATATGGGCCCATCTGCACATGTACATATATGCACACATGCATATATACTCATAAGTACATGTTTGCATTAAAATAGTCCAGAATTTTGTAGTTGGAAAGTCTCCTAGGATGATTCCAGTCCAATCCTATGCCACTACATCCAGACAGAACAGTGACATAATAGAGCCCATCATTTCCAACTCGGGAATTGTATATTCAGATGCAAGATAGTTAAGTCCATCCAGGGTGGGCCCTTGATAAATGTCCTTTGGATGGAGTACATTCTATGTGCAGCACCAGGGCCCCTGTGGGTTTAGGAAAATTTAAAGATGGAGCTGATAGTCCCACCCTTCCAAAATGGCAGGCTCACCTTTTGTCACTGTCCATTGAAAGCTTTGAGTCTTTGCTGTCTCATATGTCCTGCATATAAAGAGTGCTTATCTATTGATTAACCTATGCAACTTTGTAAGATCATGGACATAGAATTGGAAGGGATCTCAGAAACCATTCAGTACAACCCTTTCACTTTTTCATAGACAAGGAAACTGAGGCCCAAGGTGTTTAAGTGATTCTTACAGTTATACAGGTAGTATTAGAGTTGGGATTTGAATCCAAGGCCTCTGGTTCCAGAGCCAGAATGTTTGCCACTGTGATGATGATGATGCTTCCCTGAGGATTTGACTTGTCACAAAAATAATTCCTAAGTGCCATGGAGGGAGGAAATTTCTGACAGGAAGATTAGATGCTTTCATATGAAAAACAAAAAAAGTCCTATTTAAAAAGGTCCCTAGTTTCACTTTTATGGGTATCGTACCCCAAGCAGCAGTCTGCCTTGACTAGCCAGCTTGGAGGTGGGGGATCGGGGAATAGGGGGCACTGGAAGGAGAGACAGAAAGCTGAGTAAGAAAACTTGTCAGGCCTGCCTATGTATGCATGTGAATGGCAGTGTTCTTTTGCTATTATTCTGTTAGCAGTCCCCAGTCCTCATTTCAAAGGGCACTATTTCTTATATGTCATAATTAGAAGGTAGTCCTTTATGACTCCCCTGGAGTGCTAAATCTTAAACTAGTGATTAACTTGAAATCTCTGGGACATTCTCTGGAAATAATAAACCACACCATATAAACTCATCAAATGAGAACACTAGCAATAATAACCCTTTACTAAAGACCTACTTAGATGCCTGATCATGTCATGAAGGTCACCTTGGTTCCCCAAGGCTGAGCCCTCAGCACTGAGCTCCTTGCTATTTCTTGCACAACACACTCCATCTCCTAAATATTTTCGCAGGCTCTTCCCCACTATCTGAGATGCTCTCCCTCCTTTTCTCTGCCTCCTGGCCTCCCTGCTTGCCTTCAAAAATCTCAGCTAAAATCTTACCTTCTATAAGGCAGCCTTTCACTTCTTTTCTGAGATTTTCTTGGTTCCCCTTAATACGAGTGCCTTCCCTGTGAATATCTCCAATTTATCCTCTATCTTATTTACACATACGTGTTTCCTTATTCTCTTCCCCATTAGACTGTGGCCTCCTTAAGAGCAGAGAGTCCCCCCCCCCCGCCTACCCAGTGTTAGGCAGAGTGCCTGGCACATAGTAGGCACTTAATAAATGCTTGTTGATTTGGCTGACGGGTACTACTGAGCTAGCAATTTCCAGAACAAGTCCTTCAACCTCCTGTGTGTTTGCTATGGGAGAGGCTCATCACTGGAAGGTTGATGACCAGTGGTGACTTTTTTGCAGCCACAAAAACTCTTGAAGACCATCTGATAATGAAGGCAATAGACTAATTCCTGGAGAGCCCAAGAGATGTGAGTCAGTAGAAGGAGAACCTATAGGGATGAATTCATGCATCTGTGACATATTAAATTAGAAATAAAATGTGGATCAGATTTGGATTGTGGGCAATGTCCACACTGTGTAAAGATAAATGTACAAGATTTGGAAGCAAGAGATCTGGGCTTGAATCTGAGGTTTGCCACTTATAGCATATATGTGTGTGACCTTGGATAAATCACTTTGCCTCTTCCCATTTCTGTAAAATAAAGGGGATAACCTAGATGGCTTCAAAGGATCTCTCCAATTCTAAATCTGAGACCTTGTGATCCTAACTAAACTTCATGGAGAAATATTCTGTGTTCAGAGCATATTTGTCAGTAACTTTGGGTCTGATGTCTGCCATCAGAACCTGACTGAGTAGCTCCTTAAGCTTTGAAGCTATCCTGCTCCAAAAATAAACTGCTATTTACTTTTTTCACCCCAATGTGGAGTAGAAATGGGGCTTCCTAACCCTAGGCTCTGGAGTTAGTGAATGAATATTCAGTGTTTTGTCCAGATCTTGGGTCTCCAAGGAAAGAATGGGTGGTGTCTGGAGTATGGTGATCACTCACTGACCCTGGAGTCAGAATTCCAATGGGTGTTTGTCATGGGGAATTATTTTCCTAGTGAGGAGTAAGTAGGGGTAGGAGACTGTGGGAAGAGAGAAGGACTTACATGTGGAGGTCTATTTACTCTATGTAAGAGAAGACCACCTGGCCTGGCCCATAGCTCCCTCTCCACACTAGCCAGGGACAATGCAGAATCATGCTTTGTGGCTTTAGGCTAAATTTCTCCTGGAGAGAGGCAGCAGGTTATGTGGCTCCTTGGAGAGGTCAAACCTGGGACACTGGGAAAGCTCTAAGTTTATGCACCTGTTGAAGATGATTTCCCCCCCCCCCAGTAATCTTTGAAAATGCCAAAAGCATTTCATTCAAAACTTTAAAGTTCTTTTAAAGAAAACTTGACAGAGAAAGACGCCAGCCTATCAACTCAATGAATGGATGGATAAAATAGCATTTATAAGCACTAATGTGCAAATAACTATGCTAAGCACTGGGATCCAAATAGTAAAAACATTCTGCGCTTTCAAGGAGTTTACGCATTTGTATGAATGCAAAGGGAATCTCTAGGCTACCCTTACCAAGTAAATAGCTGGCAGTGAATGCTGATGCTGCTTATGGGAATGCAATAGGACATGCTTTCAATTAGCCTCTTTCCTTGGCGTTCTGAGCTTCCACCACACTTAATGAACTAATTCTCCCATGCAAAAGGCACGATCACTGGGAGAAACAAGTTCTCATTCTACAGCACAATCTGCAGTTGTGATTTCCCTGGATTTGAGCGTACTTCGTCAACCTCAGAACTTTAAAGCCTCACAAACCTGCGAATTAGGTAGGCGGTGTGTCATTGTCCCCATTTTACAGAGGAGGAAACTGAGGCACTACGATGTCTTTGTCCCTCTGTCCTCGCCTCTGCGTATTCCGCTGTTAGGCTGTGTTTGCGGCTTAGTATTGCTCCAAGTCCCCCAGCCTCCAGTCATGGAATGCTGCTGCCACCGAGGAGCTGGCCTCGCAACGCCAACGTTACTTAAGGAGCAGCTAGTTAATCCCCTGCTCTGGTAGCAGCACCAGTGTCTTTGGGTTTTGCTTTTAGTTTTTTTTTCTTCAAAGGGGGAACCCCCCCCCAACATCAAACTCAGTCACTTGCTGTGCCTTTCCAGGAATGTGAACTGTCTATCATGGATTTGATGGCATTTTTTCCACCCCATCCCAACCTCCCCACCCCCTGCCCCTCCAAACCGTGGGTGCTCGGAAGGAGAATGGTGAGTGTTAATTAAGCCTTAACCACGCAATCTTTCTTCCCAGGCTGGCTTGGAAAGGCGCTTCGGTCCTTTTCGTTCCTCCGCCTCCCCACTCCCTCAACCCTCTAGATGTTCAATCATCGCATTATATTTTAACTTTTCATCCCATCCCCCTCATCCCACTCCCCACCCCCATGCTTTTCTATGGCTCCTTTCTAAGCTCCTGGAGACCGTCACCGCGACTGAAATGGTTGTTTTCCTGTCAATATGAAAGGAAACTATTCATTAGCTCTTTAGGCAAGGTCTTAGGTATTTAAATCATCAAACCGATACGGATCTGAGCCCCAGCAATCTAGGCCCAGCAAAGAGTTAAACGTGAATCTCTCCCCAGGGTGCAAGTGGGCTCCGGCTGGCTCGGGCTCCACTACGGCTCCCTACCGGGGAGGTGGGGTTTGGAATTCAGGGTACTGCAGACCGCTCACTTTTAATTACTTCGGAGGGCTCGCTGAGGTTGCTATATGCCCCCGGGCGCAGTGACTGACAAGGAATGTTCTGCCATGCCATTTAGAGAGCATCTCATCACCAAGCATCGACCAGGCCAAAAATGACAGGGAAAGAAAGTGTATCGTTACACACTTTTTTCCCCCTTTTTCGTTGTTGTTTCTTTAAAGAAGAAAACACCTCTTAGACAGTCGTTGGTATTAAGGTTATTTCAGCTGCTTGTAGTCCTGAAAGGAAGGAAGGTGAATCTTAGCTCTAAGCTTCTTGGGGGTAGGGGAGGAAGAAGCTGAATTCTGTATTGGGGAAAATGTTAACCCAAATGAGCGATTTTAAGTAACACAACATAAAACATCAGAAATAAAAGATACAGTATTCCTGAGCAAAGAGATCTCTTCCTAGTCAAATTTTGATGGACCTTTCCTTTTTATTTATCTCTATCTTTTTTTATATAAAATTATTTTTTCAACTATTTTTTTTCCTTCCCTCCTACCCACCCCTATTAGATAAAAGAAAAAGCCTGTTGAAACCAATATGCCTTGTCAAGCAAAACAAATTCCCTCATGTCCAAAAAAAAAAAAAATTCATTCTACATCCTGAATTCATGGCTTTGTCAGGAGGTTGGATAATATGTTTCATTGGGGGACATTGTGTTACTCTTAAAAGTTCTTGAGTCTTTCAAAGTTGTTTGTCTTTTCAAGTTGTTATATAGTATACATTGACCTCTTAATTCTGCTTACTTTACTCTGCATCAGTTGGTACAAATTTTCCAGAATTTCTCTGAAATAATCCTTTTCATCATTCTATCTCTTATATCTTCCTGTTTGTGTATTTGTCCTCCCCTCTCCAGCCCCATGAGACTAGAAACTTCTTATGAGCGGACTATCCTATCCATCTTTGTACCCCCAGCACCCAGGACATTTTGTGCAAAACAGATGCTTAATAAATATTGAGGGGAATTTAGAGCATAGAATGGCCAGAAATGACCTTAAAGATCCAATGTCCTCATTCTTCAGAGGAAGAAACAAAGGGGAGGGGAGAGGGGAATAACTTGTCCAAGGCTAGAGAGCTGCTTCTCTTCCAGTGATTTTTCTACTATATAATGTCATCTCTTTTCTTTAAAAAAAAAAGTGAGAACAGGAGTTGACAATCTGAGTGAAAACTATGAGGGAGGCAGATTTCAGCTCAGCATAAGGAAACATTTCCTAACAGAGTTGTTAATAATGGAATGGGCTGCTTTAGTAAGTAGTGAATTCTGAGTCACAGTGGTTAGGTGACCACTTGTCTGGGATGCTAAAGATCATGACTTCTTTTTGTCATGACCCCTTGGGCAGTCTAGTGAAACCTATGGATCCTTTCTTAAGTTAGAAATACATAAAATCATAAAGGAGACTAATTATAATAAAAATATTTTTTACCCCATACAAGTTCACAGATCCCTAAAAGCAGTTAAAAAACCCCTTCTACAGAAGAAATTCATTCATACCCTGCATGAGAATTATGTTGTATGACCACTAAGATCCCTTAAAATATTAGGATTTTACGATTCTATGAAAATGAGAGGCAACTTTACATAGTGAATAGAGAACTAACCTATGAGTTACAAAGACTTGGGTTCTAGTCCAACCTTTGACACGTATTATCTCTGGGACCTTGGGCAAATCTTTTAACTTCTTAGTACCACAGGCAACTCTAAGACTGTAAGTTGCAGAACATTTATTGATCTTCATTGGTAGTTCTATTCTTACTGGGAGATCTGTATACAAATGAAATCACAGCTCTGGACCAAAAAAAAAAAAGAGGAGGAAAAGAAAGAACAGAAAGGATAGAAGTAAAGAACAAAGGAAGGGAGGGAGGGAGGAAAAAAGAAGGAAGGTAGGAAGGGAGGGAGGGAGGAAGGAAAAGGGAAGGAAGGAATCGAATGAAATTACTTGAAGGTTCACTTGAATTTAACTAGCATTTGTTATCTGTCCACTGTGTTCTAGGGAATGGAAATAACAAACCACAATGAAAAACAGTACCAGAGCTCTAGGGGTTTACATTTTACCGGAGGATACAATATGTTTACTGATAAGTAAATAAAATATAATTTCAGGATGGAGAAAGCCCTAACAACTAGGTAAAATGTAGCCTTCTTGTAGCTGAACCTTGAAGAAAGCTAAGAATTCTAAGGGATGGGGATGAGGAAGGGGTGCATTCCAGACACAAAGGACAACTTGCATTAAAGGTGTGGGAGCGAGAGATGAAATAATAAATTTAGGGAATTTGTAGTAGGCTAGTCTGGCCAGAACCTAGAATCAAGGAGAGGAATATGGAACAATCCTGGGAAGGCAGAGTAGAGCTCGATTTTAGTGGGCTTTAAATGTCAAGCTAAGGAGATGCATTGTAGCTCAGAAGCCATAGAGAGGTCCTAAAGATTCTTGAGCTGGGTGTGCAATGATCAGGCCTTTACTTTAGGTGGAAGATGCATTGGAGAGAAGAAAGAATGGAAGAAAGGAGATTAAGTAGGAGGCTATTGCATAGTCTAGGTCAGGGGTAAATTAGGGTGGTCACCAGGTAAGTGGAGAGGAGACAGATGAGAGAGAAGTTGCAGAGGTCGACTTGATGAGATTTGGCAACTGATTGAATATGGTGGGTGAGGGAAAAGAGTGAAAGATAATTCTGAAGTTGTGACTCTGTGAGACAGGAAGTGTGATGGTGCTTTCAACAGAAATGGGCAAGTTTGGAGGAGCTGTGGCTTGAGGAGGGGCAGGGCAAGATTATGACTTCTATTTTGAACATGGTGAGTTTGAGAGGCTTATAGGACATACAGGTGGAGATGTCCAACAGGCTGTTGGCACTGTGGAACGGGAATTCAAGATATAAATCTGGACTAGACATACCAATTTTGAAGTAATTTGCATGGAAAAGAGCATTGAACCAAGAGGAGTTGATGAGGTCATTAAGAGAAAAGGTATAGAGGGACATGAAAAGATGACCAGGGCAGTGACAGGGTTTGGGGGTTGGGGAGAATGTGAATGACAATCCAGCAAAGGAGACTGAGAATAAGAGGGCAGGCAGGCTTGAGGCAAACCAGGAGAGAGCAATGTCACTAAGGTACTTTCCTGTGCCAATATTCTATGGTTCTATAAAAAACAAATACTTTGCCTCATGAGTTGTTGAACACTGAGAATTGAATACAGTTAAGTAGGGGAGAAGCAGACAAATCAGGAAAATCCTCATTAGTCTTTCCTGACCTTTCACCCCTACAAGCTTCTAAGGGTGGGGGGAGAAGAGGAGTGGGAGGAAGTTGCTTCATTGATTATACATCAGAAGAAAATGTAGATACTGTAATTTCCAGAAGAGAAGGAAGCAAAAAGTCCATGATTCATGGTCATAGCCTTTGACTAATGAATAGGTAGAATCTGGGTTAAGAGGAGAGGTAAAGTAAGAGAGATTTGCATCTGGGGTATCAGAATACTAGTTGATTTTTCCTCCTACCTTCTCAAGCCAAACTTGCCTCTTTTGCTTCCATTGTTATTGCAGTTCAATTGTTTAGTTCTGTCTGATTCTTCATGACCCCATGGACAATGCTGCCCACAGGATTTTCTAGGCAAAGATACCAGGTTTTCCATTTCCTTATCCTGTGGATTAAAGCAGAGGTTAAATGACTTTGCCCAGAGTCACATGTTAAGTGTCTCAGGCCAGATTTTTAACTTAGGTCTTCCTGATTCTAGGCCCAGCTCTCTATCCACTGAGCCACCTAGCCACCTCCTTCTGATTTCATAGTTCCTTCCTTTGTTCCTTCCTTCATTCCTTCTTTCCTTCCTTCCCTCCTTCCCTCTCTCCCCCCACCTTTCTTTCTTTCTTTCTTTCTTCCCTTTCTCTCTCCCTCCTCTCCTCTCTTCTTATCTCCTCTCTTCTCCTCTCCTTCTCCCACCCAGTCCATTTTTATTTTTCCAAAGTGAGGGAAGGACATAGTTGGAACATCTCTCTTCTCCATCTCCATACAGATCATATTCAAGACAAGGACCTCTCCCTCAGTCCACTCTGATGACATTCTTTCATGGCCAAAACAGTCAGTAATCCAAGCTCCATAATGACTATCAGAAAGGTCCAAGCCCTTGCCAGGGAATCTTTGCAGTTGAAAACAGAACTTCTTTTCCTTATTCATCCCCAACTTTGCTTTGTAAGGCTGGCACCCTGAAGGATTAGGGTGGTGGTTTGGAAAGCTGAGATATCTTCTAGACAGCTAGATTTTCTATTTACTCATTGTTATTTTTATCTCAGACCTCAAAGAGCAAAATCACAACCCCACCCTCCTTAAATCTAACTTCCTAGTTTTTTGGCTAGCCAATGGGGTTAAGTGCCCAGGGTTACACAGCTAGAAAGTGTTATGTGTCTGAGGTCGGTTTTGAACCCAGGTCCTCCTGAATCCAGGGCTGCGCCATCTAGCTGCCTCCCCAACTTCCCTATTGTGTGCCAGTCATTGTACTAGGAGCTGAGGAATATAAAAACAGAGGTGAAACTGTTCTTGCCCTCAAGTATCTCACATTCTATTGGGTTCTTAGAATTCCTTTGGTGTCAGGGGTGGCATTTACTTGGCCCCCATCCTTACTGTGAGGCAGGAGGCCCAATCACTAACATGTCCTGAAAGTTAGAGGAGCCACTTCTCCTTTTTGGACATTTGGGCCAACTGCCCTTCAAAGATAGCTGATTTTGTCAGGGAGGATTAAGGTCCTTTTGGTGATACAGATTGTAACCTCTCTGTGACTTAGAAGATGGTGTATAAGAATTGGCTGTGCCTGAAACATCATCTTCCTTAGCCCACCTATTAATAAGTTTTTCTGAACCTAGCTGAATGATCCTTGGAGGACAGACTTGCAGTCTATTTTCTGTCTGGACAGGAATGGTCAATCCACATTTGAAGCCTTTTCAGTTTAGTAAGAATTGGCAGTGTATCCACATTCAAGAGTCCAGGGCCACCTCAGCACCATGACGAGGCTTCAAAGTTGTACATTAGCTGTGCATTTTTCCCACCAAGGGCAGTGGGGATATAGTGGAAAAAGCCCTGGACTAAGACCTGTTTCAATTTTGTCTTTATATTCCTAGTGTCTTATTCATATTTTTGTTGTTGTTCAGTTATTCAGTCCTGTCTGACTCTTCATGACCCCAGGGACCACACTGTCCATGGGGTTTTCTTGGCAAAGATGCTGGAGTGATTTGCCATTTCCTTCTCCATCAGAATAAGGCAAACAGAAGTTAAGTGAGTTGTCCAGGGTCACACAGCCAGGAAGTGTCTGAGGCCAAAATAGAGCTAATGTCTTCCTGATTCTAGGCCCCTAGCTCTATCCACTGAGCCATCTAGCTGCCTTTATCTTGTTCATAGTAGGTGCTTAATAAATACCTATTAAGTTTAATTAAATTGTGAGCTCCTCAGAGGAACTGTCTTTTGCCTTTCTTTATATCCTCATCACCTGGCACAGTGCCTGGCGCACAATAGGCACTTAATAAAGATTTAGTTATTGACAGACTGACTTAATTCAGAGAGATTCTCATGATTTAGATCTAGAGCTGGAAGAAACCTCACATACTATTTAGTCAAAGCCTTTCCTTTTACAGATGAGGAAACTGAGGCCTATGGGTGTTAAGTGATTTGTTCAAAGTCCTATAGACACTAAGCATCAGGCATAGGATCTGAACCCAGGTCTTTTGACATGTAAGCCAGTGTTCTTTCCACTTTGGAGATGGTGAAATAGATGACACTTACATAGAACTTTGTCTTTATGCACAATATCTCACCTGAATTTCCCAACAACCCTGTGAGTCAGGGAGGCAGCTATTATTATACCCATTTCACAAATAAGAAAACTGAGGCACAGAGGGATGAAGTGGGATGCCGACAGTCACATACCTTTTTATTGCCAGAACCAACACTTGAAGCCAGCTCTTTTCCTCCTACGAACCTAACCAGAAGGTTCCATGAGACTGAGATAAGGAATAGAAATATGAAGTACTTTGTTAGTACTTTGTAACCATAAAGTATCGGTGGAAGATAAGTTACTATTATTTATGCAGAAGAAACCTGCATTCTAGAGATATCTTAGTATTTATAGAAAACCCAAACAAATGATTGGTTCACCAAAAATCAATGAAATCAGTTGGTAGGGCAGCTTAGCAAAAAAAAGAAAGAAAAAAAGGATGGATTGCTAGTCATGTAGACCGAGTCACATAGATTCTAAATTTTCTTTACCTGTAATTGTTCTTGTTCCTGCTCCAGCAGGTCAGAAAGGTGATAATTTAGCTATGAGAACTGTAGAACGTCACAATAATAGGGTCAAAGGTTAACACTATCCTTTATAGAAATATTTACTTACTTTATCTGTCTCCCCACCTTTCCCCCTCCCCAATTCATTTTCTGCAGGCCAGCTCATTTATTTGCCTGTCATCTTTTGAGGTTCTCTCAGAAAGTGAGACTATGCTCCCCTGCCTGGTGAACCTGAAGCTACTTAGCCCTCCTAACTTAGGGGAAATCTTTTATCTTTTGATGGGGGTTGTGGAAATCCTAGTAAAAGTTCAGTATTTCTCCATTATGGGGAGAAGGGAATGGGATCTATTCTAATCTAGTGTCTGAAGCCACCATCAGAGCCCTACAAGACAACAGCTGTAATGGTGGACTTTCTGAATGTGATCAGTGAGTGAGTAGGCCTGGGGTGGGGGGTGGCAATGTATAGCACAGTCAATAACAGTCTTGATTCCAGGCTTTTAAAAATAGCTGGAAGAATCAGTTCATTATTTGCAGTTTCTCTCCTTTTCAAAAGTCTGCTCTATCCTTGAAATGTCTATTAATAGAAGTTAAAAAAAAATTCTGCCTTGTTTCTCCCAGAAACATGTCCTTATTGCATTTTGGACAATTGGGTCATTTATTACAATGATGTAACTTGCTCTGAATCCTGAAAATGCAGAGATTAACTGTCACTTGGAATTATATAATTTGCTGAAATGTCTTCACCACCTAATTTTCAGTTTAGTATTGGCCCTATTCTAGAGTTCAGTTGAACAGCCCAGACATGTAGTTTTGGTTCCCTCTCCCTGTTTCTTCCTAAAATAGATGTGACTTCAAAGTGGAAAACAATACTACCATTTCTCAATTATTCAGGATTCCTTTATTAAATTTGGGGAATAGTCATGCCCTTGGCCTTTTATAATGGTACCCTCCTCTTGCTCAGTCTAATAGCTTTCTATTGTTCTGTAGTCACAGTCATCCAAGGGGCAGGTTAAGTTAGGGAGAGAAACTAAAACCATGGGGTCCCTCAGCCAGAGGACCCCCTTCTACCTCCTGCAGTGTTCCATGGATCTAAAACTCAATAAGAAGTTTCTTAGGAGTTGGGGGAAGGGGCAGTTAATTTAACCAGTATTTATTCAATAGCAATTGCTGAACATGAATTACTTAGCTGTTTGGTATGTGAAGGCCTTTTGGAAAGGAATCATGGTATAATAGAGATGAATATTGGATTCAGAATTAAGGGGTGAGGGCTCAGATTCTGGCTCTGTTACATATGACCATTTGTTGGTAGACAGCCTGGATTAGAAGACTTCTATGGGACCTTCCAGCTCTAAATCTCTGATCCTATGAAATGCACATATTTTCCAGAGGCTCCCTTTTTTCATTAACTGCCAGAAAAATGAAATGTAAAATTATTGCCCACTATAATCACCTGCCTTTCTATAGGTTTTTTTTTTTAGGATTACAACACATTTTGATGACAACAACCTTTTGAGATAGGTAGTATAACTATGATTATGCCTATTTTATAGCTTAAAAAACAATTCAAAGAAATGTACGTTAATTTGTCCACGTGATTTTATTGATAAGGCCCCTCATGAAACCACCTCCCTAAATGTAACATGTTTGTGTACTCACAAACTCACTCAGACTCTGCTCTGGCTCAGACTAAATATATGTATTTCTGAGTATAGTCTGGCCATTTTGCAATGGATTTTGGCCCAAAGCAATAGGTTTGACCTAATCTGACCTGAAATCAGAATTTCTGTTCATTAGCAAATTTTCTCGGGCAAAAAAGAAAACAGAAATGAATAGATTTAAAGGCAATGTTTGCTATTCACCCCACCCCCATTGCTTTCTCTCCCGTACTGCTCTCCCCTACCTCCAAATATTCTGCTAGTTAATTAATATAATAATAGCAAACTTGACTGACTGAGCAGGAGATGGGACATTGGGGGAATTCTTGAAAGCTCACAACAGGGGTGAGAGAGTCCAACTCTGCTAACTGGACTCCCAGGTCCAAAAGGGGCCTTGTAATTCAACAAACATTTTTTAAGCATTTCCCATATGCAAGGCCATGTGCTAAGTGTTGGGATAAGGCACAGATTATAAGCTTCTTGACAGAAGAGTCTAATGGGTGGGGGAAGGGTCATAGGATTATAGATTTAGAATTGGGAGGGACTTTGGATATCACCTACTCAGATCCCTCTTCTCACCACCATTTTATGAATTAGGAAGTGAGGCCCCACAACATTTGCCTAGAGAGAATAAATGATTTTCCCAAGATTACATGAGTAGCAAGTAGCAAAGAGCTGGAATTCAAATCCAAGTCTTTGGATTCCAAATGAATTACTCTTTCTTTTGCACCACAGTGGGGGTTAGATAAGAATTGAGATTTCACTAATGCAGAGGAGTTTGGGCCCCCTTGGTCACACCAGGTATCATACTGAAGAACTTCTGATGCAATAGGCACTTTTGCTATTGCAGGTTCCAACTCAGCCATGATTTCTCATACTATGAAGCTCTTCTCTCCGTCTTTCCATAAGGAAAGATAGGAAGGAAAGGAGGAAAGGAAGGTAGGAAGGATGCCATATGTGGACACATTAGGAATGACTTACAAAGTCTAAAGCTGTAGCCAAAAACATATCAGGAAGGAAGAAAGCAAGCAAGAAAGGAAGAAAAGAAAGAAGGGAGGAAAGAAGGAAGAAATAAAAGGAGAGAAGGAAAGAAAAATGGAAGGAAAGAAAGAAGAAAAGAAGGAGGAAAAAGAAGGGAAGGAAGAGAAGGAAAGAAAGGATGAAGTGGGCAGAGTGGGAGGAAGGAGGAAAAGAAAGAGGGAGAGAGGGAGGGAGGAAAAGAAGGAAGGAAGAGAATAAGAGAGAGAGGGAGAGAAGGAGGAAAAGAGGAAGAAAAGAAGGAAGGAAAGAAAAGAAAGAAGATATCTTGTTGCTTTTTTTTAAATATGTATTTCATTCAGTGCTTGGGCTAATCATCTCTTACCTTTCTCTCTCATTACAATCATCATAATAACAATAACATTCCCAGATTTATATTCTGTTTTTACTTTTAATGCATTTTCACAACTATTTTCTTTTGTTTTTCACTGAGTATCACTTTAAGTAGGGAGTAAATTACCAGATGAGACATCAAAAGTTAAGGATGACTTCTAAATCTCAAAACTAGTCAGGTCTCATCCTTGAAAATATCTCTTTCCAACTCCTAGGAATATAATAGTCAAATTCCATAGTTCCCAGGTCAAGGAGAAAATATTACAAGCTGCCAGAAGGAAACAATTCAAGTGCTGTGGAAACACAATCAGGATAACACAACATTTATCAGCTTCTACATTAAAGGACTGCAGGGCATGGAATATAATATTCTGGAGGGCAAAGGAGATAGGATTACAACCAAGAATCACCTACCCAGCAAAACTGAGTATAATCCTTCAGGGGAAAAAATGGTCATTCAGTGAAATAGAGGACTTTCAAGCATTCCTGATGAAAAGACCAGAGCTGAATAGAAAATCTGACTTTCAAATACAGGACTCGAGCAAAACATGAAGAGGTAAACAGGAAAGAGAAATCATAAGAGACTTATTAAGATTGAACAATTTACATTCCTGCGTGGAAAGATGATATTTATAACTCATGAGACCTTTGTCAGTATTAGGGTAGTTGGAGGAAAAAAATTATGTGTGTGTAGATAGATAGATAGATAGATAGATAGATAGATAGATAGATAGATAGACAGACAGACAGACAGACAGACAGACAGATAGATAGATAGATAGATAGATAGATAGATAGATAGATAGATAGATAGAGGGCACAGGGTGAGTTGAAGATTAAGGGGTCATATCTGGAGAATAAAATTAAGGGATGAGGGAGGATTATACTCAGAGAAGAAGAAAGGGAGAGGTAGAATGGGGTAAATTATCTCACAAAGAAAAAGCAGAAAAGAAAAGTCTCTTACAGTGGAGGGAAATCAGGGGAAGGTGAGAGGGAATGAGTAAATCTTATTCTCATAGGATTTGGCTTAAGGAGGGAATAACATACACATTCAATTGGGTATGGAAGTTTGTCTTACCCTACAAGAAAATAGGGGGAGAAGGGGACAAGAGAGCAGGGGGATGATAGAGAGGAGGGCAGATTGGAAAAGGGTGTAATCAGAAGTAAATACTTCTGAGGAGGAACAGGGTCAAAAGAAAGAACAGAATAAATGGGAGGGCAGAATAGGATTAAGGAAAATAGACTTAGTTTTTCACAACATATCTACTACAGAAGTGTTTTGCATAACTGCACATGTACAACCTATATTGAGTTGCTTCCCTTTTCAACAAGGGTGGATGGGGAGGGAGGAAGAGAGAAAATTTGAAACCTAAAGTTTTAAAAACATGTGTTTAAAAAAAAGTTTCCACATGCTATCGGGAAATAAGAAATACAAGAAATGGGGTACAGAAGTGTGTCCTGCCCTACAGGAAAATGAAGGGGAAGGGGATAAGAGAAGGGGGGAGAGAAAGAAAAAAGGACAGACTAGGGAAAGAGATATTCAGAATGCATGCCATCTTGGGGTGGGGGAGGGTGAGACGGGGTGAAAATTTAAAACTCAAAAACTTGTGGAAATGAATGTTGAAAACTACAAATAAATAAATTTATATTTAAAAAAATCTCTTTCCTCAATACACTTCCCCTATTCATTAAAGGTACCCATTTTCTAGGGATTCTCATTTTGCAATGAGCTTGCCTGCTTTGGGCGGAAGAAGAACACAACATCAGACTAATGAGGCAGATGTTTGGACACATTTGATGGTAGTTTAGTACCATGCGGATACATTAGGAACGACTGGCAGAATCTGAAGGTCCAGAAACATTCCCAGAGCACTGTCTACAAAGACATCTGAAATAGTCACTGTGATTTAAAAAATCTGAATTTAGCATTAAAGGTCCATTTGTTGGGCCTTCTCACATGAGATTAGTTGATATCTATGTATATATGTACATATGATTGAGATTATATATATATATATATATATATATATATATATATATATATATATAGTGTGTATACACACACACACACACACACACATACATGCGTGTATACACATACAAATCTTTTTGTAGTTGAAGTCACTTTCTCTGTGGCTTCAGTCCTTCACTTGGTATCCTCTTAGATTCCCTCCTTTTGAGATTTTCTTCTCTCTTCATCTTCCTCCTACTTGTCCAACTGCTCCTTCCATCCATGTCACATTCATGTCACACTCACCTGTCTGTGGGTATCCCCCAAGGCTCTGTCCTGGACCCTCTTCTTTTCTCTCTGTACTCTCTTCCTTGGTGATCTCATCAGCTCCCATGTGTTCAATGATCATTTCTATGAAGATGACTCCCAGATCTATTTATCTAATTTTAGTCTTTTTCTTGAATTTTAGTATTGTATCGCCTGCATCACCTGGTGATTTCTGCCTGTGGGATCTTAAAAAAAAATTATTCATTTTGAACTTAATACAAAATGACAAAAAAGAGAGAGAGAACATTTTCATGTACACAGCACAATATAAAAATAGGATTCAATATAAAACCAGGAATTTTCATTTTATAGTTTTCTTTTTTGAAAAACTGTGTAATAAATACTACACATCATTTTCAAAGCTACCCTGATTTTCTGTCCTTCCTTCTAAGTTTTCTTTTGTTCTCTGCTGTGTGCTTCCCCCCCCCCTTCTCCCTGTCTACTATGCCATACTACGACATCCTACCTCTCTCTCACTTTGGCTCCCTGACCCTTTTGCCTCTCTTTCAGGTCAGACATCTCTGATAAGATCTCTTATGCCTAGTTGAGTGCAACATTCATTGACATTCATTGTTAATGTACTTCTGCCTATTTAAGCCCACCTTGTGGCTCTCTATTATCCTTTGGCTGGTATTTTATAAAACTCCCTTTTAGAGGGTTTGCAACCAACTAGCCATGACATCCAGAGTTAATGTGCCTCTCAGAAAGGATTTTCACCATTTTCCACAAAAGTATATGGTTTTACAATTCCCAAGGGGAGATCCTGATGGCATTACCCTCCAAATTTCTTCCAGTAGCACATATAGCCCTTTGGGCATAGTTCCAAATTGCTCTCTGGAATGGTTGGATCAGTTCACAACTCCACCAACAATGTATCAGTGTTCCAATCTTGTCACATCTTCTCTAACACTTATAATTTTCCTTTTTTGTCATATTAGTCAATCAGGTATGAGGTGGTACTTCAGAGTTGTTTTAATTTGCATTTCTCTAATTAATAGTGATTTAAAACATTTTTATATAATTATAGATAGCTTTAATTTTTCTTCTGAAAACTGCCTGTTCATATCCTTTGACCACTTAACAATTGCAGAATGACTTGTATTCTTTTTTTGTGAGGCAATTGGGGTTAAGTGACTCACCCAGGGTCACTTAGCTAGTGCCTATCATGTATCTGAGGTCAGATTTGAACTCAGATCTTCCTGACTCCAGGCCTGGTGCTCTATCCACTGTACCACCTAGCTGCCCCAGAATGACTTGTACTCTTATAAAGTTGACTCAGTTCTCTATATATTTTAGAAATGAGGCCTTTCTCAGAGATGCTGGTTATAAAAATTATTTCCCAGCTTTCCTTCTAATCTGGGTAGCATTGACTTTGTGCAAAAACTTTTTAATTTAATGTAGTCATAATCATACATTTTGCATTTCATAATGTTCTCTATCTCTGGTCTCTTTTGTATTCTTTCCTTCCCTCCAGGATCATATAACAGAAGCCAGTTATTCTTCCATTCCCTTTCAAGTCAAGCCAAGCCAACATGCATTTATTGAGAGCCACTTGTATACCCAGAAGATAGTAAGTCTTGTTGGAGCTTCTTTTCAATGACTCTGTTACTTCCTATTTCTAGAGAAAGGCTCTTGGAAATTTAGTCTTTTTTTTTTAAGGCAATCGAGGTTAAGTGACTTGCCCAGGGTCACACAGCTAGTAAGTATCAAGTGTTTAGTCTGCAGCCAGATTTGAACTCAGGTCCTCCTGACTTCAGGGTCAGTGCTGTATCCACTGTGCCATCTAGCTGCCCCCAGAAATTTAGTCTTAATAAAATTCAGTCAAAGGTAGCCCTCATTCTAATGTATTTTGCCGGAAGTCGTTCAGTCTGAGGATTCAACAGATAAAGGCATTACTATTAGGGGGGTCATTCTACTTTTGAATATTTGAGAAAAATAATTTCCTAAGGGGTAGAGCTATTGCCATTGCTATGAGGAATATTCTGCCTCTACTGTGTGTGCAAGCTAGTGAGTGCTATCTTAAGATTGTAAAAGTGAATGTCTATCCTTATAGTATTAATTAGTAAGTGATGAACTGGAAATAGACTGTGGGGGAAAAAAAGAACATGCTGCTAGTATGAATATATAGCACAGCAAAGACTAGAGACAATGGAGTGACCTCTTGGTTCAGTTGAGAATGGAGAAGGAGATAGTTTCTAAAATATGAGAATTAGTGTGATCTTGAGCAAGATAGAATGCAAGCTCTTCAAGATCAGGGATTGCCTCTTTTTCCATTTGGTCCTTTTAATTTTCAGAGCCTAGCACCATGTCTGATCCAGAATAAGTGTTTAACAAATACTATTCATTGATTGATTTACATTCTGGACCTCTGTAAAATGAAGGAATAGAACTTGGTGATTTGCTTTCTAATCCAGAGAGTCTCTTCTGTGATTACAATTAAAGATGTTTTTAGCAGATAGAATATTTTTATACAATACTTCACCATCAGTTTAGAAGTAAAACACACTGTCACTTAGGTTTTATCTACATAAAGTCAAATAGCACCTTTGACAACCTCCTCATCCAACTATATGGACTATTTGTGTCTGACCTGTGGTAGAGCCTCTGAGTTTGTATTGGTCTGATCTGCCACAGTTGGACACACTGTACCTTGACCCCAAAATAGTGATATCATTTTGGTCATCTTTGAGCATGAAGAACAACAACCTCATCCCACTGGATGGATGAAACTTACTAACTGTTCTGACAACTCTAGACACAGCCCAGTTCAACCTGAAACATATCACCGTCATGAAGTGACAATTTTTTTTCTTAATCTGTCCACCTTAGAGCATTCAGTACTATTCACAAAATTATTTTTTCTGAAAGATCAAAACCCTCCTATTGGATCCCAACAGCAATCCATCCATCAAGAATTTGTTAGGCACCTATACTATGCTGTGCACTGTGCTCAGTTTTGGAGATATAACAGTAAAAAGAAAAATAGTGCCTGTCCTCAAGAAGCCTACATTCTACTGAGAGAGACTTATATACATATACAAATAAATACAAGGTAATTTAGTGAAGGATACTAGCAGCTGAGAGAATCAAGAAAGGCTTCATGTGGGAGATGGCATTTGAAAAGCCACAGGTACACCTGTCACCAGATGCCCGGGAGTTCTTTCTTGAAGAACCATTAGACCAGTGACTCTTTTTTTTTTTAGGCAGAGTTACATGACTTGCCCAGGGTCACACAGCTAGTAAGTGGCAGAAGCTGGATTTGAACTCAGGTCCTTCTGACTCCAGGGCCTGTGCTCTATCCACTGCACCACCTAGCTGCCCCTAGAACAGTGACTCTTAACAATTTTTTGTGACATAGACTTTATGACACTCTGATGAAGCCTATGGCTCCCTCCCCAGAACAGTTTTTTTTAAATGAATGAAATACAACACATAGAATGACAAAGATGATCAATTACACTGAAATACAATTGTCAAAATATTTTTAAACAAGCCCTCAGGTTTGCATTAGAGGATTCCCAGACTGCATGGTTTATTGAGGAGAGAAGTGGGCTCAGAATTGAGACCTCAGTTTGAGTCCTTATTCTGACATTACCAGTTATGAGACCACTGCCAAGTCATGTCATCACTCGGTTTTCTTATTTATCGAGGTGGGGATAAGAATAAGCCAGAGGAGGCTGGACTGAATGGTGAGGGGGCTGGAGATCATACCATATGAGGATCACTTGAAAGAAATGGGGATATTTAGCCCAGAGAAGAAAATAGTTGGAGGGGGACACGATGGCTGTCTTCTAGGATTTGTCATGAGTGAAGGAGATTGAATTTATTCTGCTGGGCTCCAGGGGGCAGAGGTAGGAGCAATGAGTGGAGATTGCAAAGAGACAGATTTCAGCAGGCTGTCAGGGGAGATTTCCTGACAATGAGAGCTATCTAAAAGTGGACTAGGTTGCCTTAAGAGGTTACAGTTCCCCCCCACACACACAGAGGTGGTCTTCAGAAAGAATATGGGATGGTGTGGGGGGCTTCTCTGTTCAGGTCCATGTTGGTCTCAATGGCTTCTGAGGTATTTTCTAGCCCTGATACTCCACATTCAAAGGTTCTTTGAATCTTTGCACTACTTGCCTCACAGGTCTTAAAGCTCATCATAAGAGAGAAATATGACAATCCAGGTTACAGCTCATGGGATTTAAGATACATGAATGTGATCTTACAGATCATATGGCCCACTCTTCTCACTTTACAGATGAGGAAACTGAGGCCCAGGGAGTTTAAGTGACCTAATCAATGTCCTCACAGTAGCAAGTAACAGAGTATAGATATGAACCCATGTGCTTTCATTCCAAACCCAAGGCTCTTTAGTTGCAAACCAGGGTGGGGGGAACCTCAAAGTCCAGTCAGCTGGAATTTTTCTTTAGGACCCCAAAATGAACTTTTCTGTGACTGGGCTCTCCATGGGGGGAGCGAAGGAGGGGTGGCATCCTTCTATTACAAAGGTTGAGGGCCAGAGCCCAATACCCCCAGAGATCCTCCTGCCTCTTCAGAACGAGATACCTTTGGGATTTTGAGATGAAAAGATACTAGAATTCTCTAAGACAAGGGGAGAAACTCCAATCTAATTCCATGTGGCAGCCTCTGATGTGCCCCAGAGGCTCTGATTAAATTGAACCTTTCCCATTGTACAAGGCCCAGGTGACCTCACACCCACTAAAAGGGAATTTCATTTATTGTCTTAATTTACCAACAGAGGATGTGGAATCCAGGAGGGTGGCATTTGTGCGTTTGAACCCATTACCAGCCAAAGTAGGTATTTATTCAGGCAATATAAGAAAGAAGTATTGATGGGAAACAGAACAGCACTTTCTTCCCATTTATGGTGTGTGGATAAAGATGATAAAATTAAGCCTGGAGCGAAAATACACGGGCTAGTTGCTGTGATAGTGTAAATGCAGCTCTCTTTTTTCTCTGTACGTAGAGTTCTAATTCCACCCCATCTGAGTCCTTTTCTTTCCCCACAGAACAGAATGACTATTACTTATATAATGCTTTATGGTATATGAAAAGCACCTTTTTTACGGCAACTCTGAGGGGAAGTTAAAAAAAATGGCTTCTGTTTGTAGAGTACCTTCCTCACAACAACCCTATGAAGTACACAATTCAGCTTTTATTAAGTGCACCTGGAGATGCAAAGAAGAAAATAAAACAGTCCCTGCCCTCCAAGAGCTCACATTTTACTGAAGAGACAGACCACAAACATAGGCTAGAAGTAACACACACAGGCAGTACAGGGGTCGTTCCCATGTCACAGATGAAGAAATGGAGGGTAGAGGCCCGACAAAGTGACCTTCCTATAATCATAGGACCCAGGTCTCCTCACTTCAGGTCCAATGCTTTCTACTCTACCGAGGTAGGTGCCTTCCTAATTGGGAACTTATCATTGAGTAGAAAAGTGTCAAAGCCAGCTTAAACCTTCTTTGCAATTAGTCAACAGCTCTTTTAGTTAATTCAGATTCAACAAACATTTATTAAATCCCTGCTGGGTGCAAGACACTATTCTAGGTGCTGAGGATAAAATGATAGATATGACACAGATCTCCTCCCACCCCCCCTTCCCCACTCTGATCCAATGGGGGGGAAATGACATGAATGCAAATGATTCCATCATTCCACTTACCACACTCTCCAGAATGTAGTGAAAAATTTGAGAAGGCTCCCAGGACCTGGCTTCAAGTCCTGATTCTAATGAATATTTGCCCTAACCCTGGGCTGATCACTGAACCTTGCTGTGCTCTTGGCAACCCTCTGAGACTATAAGGTTTGAGGTTTTTTTCCCCAATTAATAAGCATGTTTCCCCTCTTTCTCATGTTTCTCCCACTCCACTGAGCAAAAAGAAAAAAAATCCTTGCAACAAATTGTAAGACTATAAGTTGTAGAGAAGGTGCTGATTTGCTCAAAGAATTTTCCTCATCTGAGTTGCCTAAAGAAACCATAGGTCCAGATTCTATCGTCTGTCCTATAGGACTTAAATCATTAAAGCCCAGCTCAGGTGAAAGGCTTTCCTTTCTCCCCTAGCTGATAATGCCTTTATCTTCCTCAAATTATCTTGCATTAATTTTGTATAGATTTGAATATATAGAACTATGTATAGATACATATATACATATACGGACACATGCATTATACATATGTGTTTATACACTACATGTGTATGTATATACACACATATTGCCTCCCCTAATAGAATGTAAGCTCCTTGAGGGCAGGAACTGATTCATTTTTGTCTTTGTATTCTTGGCTCTTTGCACAGTGCTTGGCACATAGTGGGTTCTTTGTGAATGTTTGTTGATTGTCTGAGTAATTGATGAAAAAAAAAGAATGAACTCCAATAGATGTGTTAGGGAAATCAATTTGGGGCAGGGAGGAGAGAGAGAGTGATTACAGAGGGAAATATGAGAACAGGGAGGGGAGAATTGTTCAGTTTGGCTGAAAGATTGAATACTAGAAGCAGAGTATATTGGACTAGGTTATACAGGTAGATTGGAACCAGATTGTAGAAGGTCTCGAATGACAATAGTTACCTTTTCATGCATGGCAAATAGATATGAGATGGAGGAGGAGTGGTCCAAATGCCCCCCTTTCCCCTTGGCTAAGTAGACCTGCCCCAGAAAAGATGTCCTTATGGTGCCTTTTACTGTCTCTCTCAGCTGATAATCCACCTCAAAGGTAGTTAGGCATAGTGGATGGTGAGCCCCCATGCTTATCATCCTACTTTCCCCTGCTGCTATGCCTCCCCCCCAATTCATTGAAACTATTTTTAGAAGGAGCCGGGGGGGGGGGGCTGCAGGGTGAGGGTAAGGGGGTCTCATTTGACTCCTAGGCTGGGCTCTTCAGTATGAAGCCCAAGCCTGTCCAGTGTGTGAGATTGTGCAAAGCAGCCGAAGGTTTATAATGAAAACACTTGACACAGCCCAGCCATGTTAGAACCCTCTGTTCATTCTATTACAGTATCAACAAAGCCATTGTAATTAACTCGATGATGACTTAATAAATCTGTAAGATAAATTTCTTTTGGCTGGGGAGCAAAAACTGTTGGCAGCTTCTAGCTGCTTAAATTAAAACAATAAGCTGTTTTAAAATCACATTTCTAAACATGCATACACTTGAATTAACATCCAGATTGGTAAAGTGAAAACCGTCACAATACTGTCAACAGGAGAAAGGGGAGCCTTCTTTCCACAAACTGTCATTTGATTCTCTCTCAACTGGAATCTTGTGTGTGGACTTGAAAGAGTGTGCTAGGGAGAGAAATACCAGAAGGCTCAGGATGGCAACCGGAAAGTGTAGCGCTGCGGTGTGGCTGGAAATTGTACTGGGTTTTTAATTAGCAGGACCTGTATTCAAATTCTGATGCTGCCACTCATTGTGTAAGTGACCCTTAGGCAAGTCAATATTCTCAGAGGCTTAATTCCCCCCCTCACCACCATCCGCATAAAATAAAGGAATTTAACAAAATTATCTTTTAAAGATATCAAGTATAGATAAAGAAGACTATTTGGCATCAGAAGACGAGGGCCTCAGTTTCCTTATCTGTAATACATGAGCTCAAAAAAATCCTTTCTAGCTCTAACATTTGATGACTACTATTCAGTTGTATTCTTTCCAGTTGTGAATCTCAGAGGCCTGGATATGAGCCCTGAATGCTTCTTATTAGCTCTGTAGCCATGGACAAGTCAGTTCCTCTCTTGAGGCCTCAGTTTTCTCATCTGTAGAATGGGGATAATAACAATTACACTTTTTGTCTCACAAGACTATTGGGAACAAAGCACTTAGTAAACCTTAAAGTCCCAAAGAAATGTGAACAATTATTATTATCCAGCCCCTGTCAGCCATGTGGATTAGAAGAAGAAGGTATTTGGGACTTGCAAGATTTAATGGATTCTTCTACTCTATAGCACCTTTGGCCTCTTGATCAGAACCTTCATACAAAGTTATGGGAGTGATGCGATTGGAAGGAGCTGCCCAATTATTTTAAGCATTTTCTTCATAAAGGGTTGGCTACAGCTGTGGTTAATTATGTCTGATTAGTCTAACCTTTCACCCTATAAGGAAGTTGTTTAGCAAAAGGGATAAATGTGGTCACAATATTTTTTTTATTACTGTTTACATTTGGCACTGAGCAATTTCTGATTACAAACCTTTAGGTACTTTTTTTTTTATCTTGGCTAATGTTTAGAGTGCATTTTAAAAGTGAAATCAAATTTCTGGTGGATGTACCATTATGGATGATTCCAAAGTCCCAAAGAACTTTCTGCTTCCTCATCCCCCTGGCTCTCTAGACCTAATAGCATAAATATAGCAATTAAGAAAACATGACCAAAATACAGAAGATGGCTATTCTGTTTCTCTTTTGAAGCCATGCCCGGAGTTTAAGTACATATTATTAATGGCTGGTCTTTATAGAAATCTAAGTATTTGCATATGTTGTATGAAAAAAGGAAAAAAAATCCAAAATCAGCTAAGATGTCTTCAAAAAAGAATCGAAATTTGAACTCAGCCCACAGCTATGGAGAGGCTTCTTCTGTTGAGATAAATGGAATCACAGACTTTAGAGCTGGAGGGACATTAGCTCATAATACAGGAAGTGTTAGTGCTGAGAAGCACCTTTGCTCACAGAATGTTAGTGCTGGAAGGGACCTTAGAGCATAGAATGTCAGAACAAGAAGGGGCCAAAGAACACAAATCATGTCAGGTTAGAACTGGGAGAGATTTTAGAGATCATTGGTCCAGAGGCATCAAACACACAGCCCATGGGCCACAAAGGGCCCACAACACTCCCCAGTGTGGCCTAAAATTGAAATAAAAATATAATTGAAAATATAATTACTTAACAACATAAAAATACAATAAAACTCCATGCATGATTAGTCAAATAGCATAGGAGTGTTTTGGTAAGACCTTGTCCATATCCCCTGTTGTGGCCATAGCCACAGAAGGATCCACCCTTCATCTCCCACTGCCAGCTGTTCTGGTCACAATATCCTGATGCCTTTTAAGAATCATTTGTTGTTATTTAGTTATTATTTTCAGTTGTGTCAGACTCTTCATGACCCCATTTGGGGTTTTCTTGGCAAAGATACTGGAGTGGTTTGCCATTTCCTTCTCCACCTCATTTTGCAGATGAGGAAACTGAGGCAAACAGGCTCACACAGCTAGTAAGTTCCTGAGGCTGGATTTGAACTCCAGTCTTCCTGACTCTAGGCTCTATGCACTGTGCCACCTAGCTGCCCCATTCTTAGAATCATAGAATCTCAGAATTGAAAGAGAACTAGGGTGTTGGAAAATGCCCTGGACTTTAGAATCATGTGATCTGGGTTGGAGTCTCCCCTTTGCCCCTAGCTCATTGTCCTTCCCTGGGTCTCAGTTTCTTCACCTATAAAATGAGAAAATCGAATGAGATGTTCTCTATGGTCCCTTCCAGCTCTAACATTCTGTTATTCTGTCATCACTACTTCTGCAATATCCTTGACAAGTAGTCATTCACCTCCTATTTGAAGACCTCCTGTGACGGGGAGCTCACTAGGTACTGAAATAATACATACACACACACAAACACATACTCCCCTTTTTTAATGATTCCAATCAGAAGGAAGGGCAGCTAGGTGGTGCAGTAAATAAGGCCTGGAATCAGAAAGACCTGAGTTCAAATCTGGCCTCAGATACCTACCAGCTGTGTGAACGTGGGCAAGTCACTTAACCCTGTTTGTCTCAATTTCCTCATCTGTAAAATAAGCTGTGGAAGAAAATAGCAAACTACTGTGGGATCTTTGCCAAGAAAACCCTAAATGGGGTCACAAAGAGCCACACATAACTGAAACAATTGAATAACAAAAATCAGAAGGAAGTTTTCCCATTATGGTACAGTGGGAAAATCCACCTATGAAAATTATTACCTTTGTGTGCTTCAGCAAATCACTTAAACTTGGACTTAGTTTCTTCATCTGTCAAATGGTTTGATTGGACAAATGACCTCAAAGTACCCTCCAACTCTAGTTCTTTGAGTCTTATGTTGAGCCACCATCTTTTTCTCTGAAACTTCAGTCCATTTCTCCTAGGTCTTTGCAGTAGGGCTCAGCAGAACAAGATTAGAAGTAATGGAGTGGCTCAGTGGATAAAGCATCAGGTATGAAGGAAGTCCTCAGTTCAAATCCTGCTTCATACACTTGCTAGCTATGAGGCCCAGGGCGAGTGACTTAACCTATCTCAGCCTCAGATTCCTCATCTCTAAAATGAGGGGTTTGGGGTTAGTGGTCTCTAGGGTCCCTTCTAGCTCTAAATCTATGTAATGCATATCTTCTTCCTTCTTTCTGGTGCTGGCTATTCTGTTTTCACCCTGAACATCTTATCAAGTTAGCTCCTTACCTGTTTCATGATGACATTACGAAGGACCACTGTGTTATTTTAAAAGCCTCAAGTATCCTGAAGATGTTCATTCAGAGGTCTGCCTTAGAAATGTAAACTGCAAATCAACATATAAATATGAGCAATGATGATGATGTGTTAGAAAGAAGAACGTAAGGAATGAAAAACTTTTATGAAAAGCAGTGCCTGAGAGAAGAGTATAACTCTTTATAAACTAGAAGTATGGGTAGGAAATAATGCTGATGGGGAAAGATACAGTTTTGAGGTAGGGAGGCATTAACTTTCTATGTTGACGTTCCTAAGCAGCTCAGTGGCACAGTGGATAGAGTGTCAGGCCTGGAGTCAGACAGACTTGAATCCAAATCCAAATTCAAATAGCTATGTGACCATGGGCAAGTTATTTAACCCTATTTGCCTCAGTTTCCCCATCTGTAAAATGAGTTTGAGATGGAAGTGGCAAACCCTTCCAGTATCTTTGCCAAGAAAACCTTTTTTTAAAAGGGGTCATGAAGCATTGGACATGACTTAAAATGACTAAGCAGCAAGTTGATCTTCCTGCCCTCGGGCTTTGTCTTCCTTGCCTGTAAAATGTGGGAAAGGCAGGAGTAGGAAGTTTCCAAGATCTCTTTTCTTATTAGCATAGTATTGAGAAGCAGTAGGACCCCATGGAAATAGCACTGGACTTGGAGCTGGGGGATATCTGGGTTCAAATCCAGCCTCCACCATTTATTAGCTGTGTGAGCATGGACACATCTCTCAACATCTTGGAACATTGGCTTCCTCATCTCTAAAATAAGGATAATAATTCTTGTATTACCCATGTCTTGGGCCGTTCTTAACATCAGATGAGGTAATGCATATAAAACAATGTAAATACCCATTATTATTACTAGGCTTCTATTTTGCAGTAGTGATGTATGCAGAGTGAGCTACTTCTGCCCTGTGTTTCAGGTGAAATTAAACCATGTTCTGGAGAGAAATCTTTTTACTTTCACAGTAAAAAGAGCAAAAGAGTCTATATTTATGTATCAATGTACGTATAGACAGATGGATATAAAATATCTATATCTACATCTATATCTGTGCCTGTCTGTCTAGCCATATATCCATCCTTCTATTCATACTTGGTACTCCCAGAGATTGGAAGAGTGGGAGACACCTTCTGGCATAGTGACTCCAGCTGCTCAGTCCCTAGAAATGCCATGCCATTTATAAGAATGATGGCTTCTTCAGTCCTTCCTGAAGAAGTGAGCCCATCCCCAGATGGAGTAGACAACTCCCTTGGCTTAGACAGCCAATTCCAAATCATCATAACTTTAGAAGGCTAGAATCCATCCCAGGGGTTGAGCATTTTCTTAGAGTCTCTGAGAACAGAGCTGATATTTCTTTGTGGCAGGTCTTCTTTTTTTCCCACTTTTAGGTGGAAGACCTGTGGGCTGAAGGTTGTGGTTTGTCCTTTGTCTTTCTGTCCTGCAAAGAACTGTCTAGCAGGGAGTTAGTATTAACTCATTTTTCACTAGACTTTCATTCTTTGTTACTCATTGTTTTCCTTTCTACACATAGTAGGTGACTGATAAATATTTAGTGATGCTAAAGGATGTACCCAGTAGTCTCCGCTTAAGGACTTTGAATTGCCTTTTCTCTAAGGAAGGATGCACTGGAATGAGTCCCGAATTGGGGAATCAAAAAAACAGAATTCTAATCCTGGCTCTGACACTATCTGTGTGGCCCTAGGCATGTCACTTAACTTTTGGGGTCCTCAGTTTCCTTTTTTGTAAAATAAGAGATTTGGACTAGATGGCCTCTGAGTTCCCTTCTGATTCTGACTCCATCATCCCATGACTGGATCTTTGCTTTTCTTTACACTTTCCTTTTCCTCTTCTTCAAATTCCCTCCCTCTATCACTTGAAAACACTCCCTCCAAAATCACTTCTTCCAGGAAGCATTCCCAGATGAATTCCACCATACCTTGTACCACATTGCTGAGACAATGAAGAGTGGAAGAGACGTCAAGGTTTAAGCTTTGTTTATACTTGTTTATATGTTTTTTTACATAAAAATCTTAGATTCTTAGGGATAGGAACTGGACCTGTGATTTCATTGGCACAGGAAATTTTTAGTTGTGGAAACTTCTACTAAATTGGGTCGACATCTTCTCTGTCACATACAGTCTTAGGAAACTGCTTGAACTCTGGGAGGGGAGAGGGAAAACGATGAAGGGACTTGCCCAGGGTCACACAGTCAGGATGTGACTGGACTTGGACCAGGAATTCTTGACTTGAAGCAACTTCTTTATCCACTCTGACATGCTACTTCTCTCTGGCTTCCTAGGAATTTAAAATGAAGGGACCTTAGAATTACTTTGGCTTTAGTTGTCTGTACACAGATAGGCAGTTGGCTTTCTTGGATAAGGCCTGCTATATTAAAAAAAAAATCTTCATTCCTTGGCAGGAGTTTTTTGTTGTTCAGTAGTTTCAGTCACATCCTACTCTTTGTGACTCCATTTGGGGTTTTCTTGGCAAAGGTATTGGAGTAGTTTGCCATTTCCTTTTCTTTCCTTGTCATTTTATAGGTGAGGAAACTGAGGCAAACATGGTTAAGTGATTTACCCAGGGTCACACAGCTAGTAAGTTTCTGAGGCCTGATTTGAATTCATGAAGATGAGTCTTGACTCCAAGCCAGCACTCTATCCAGTGTGTCACCTAACTGCCCCTATGTGGGAGTTGTTTACTATATGTCTATTTTAACGTGGCATCACAGTATAGTGAGAAATGTACCTGATTTGGAATCAGAAGAGGTGGATGCAAGTCCCAGCCATGCTACTTATTAACTACGTAAACTTGAACAGCGAATTCACCTCCCTGGGACTCATTTTCCTCCTCTGTAAAATGGGGGTAGCTGCTTGCTCTAACTCACAGGATTATTGTGAACAAAGATTTTTACAAACCTAAAATCAGTCTAGAAATGTGAGCTGCTACTATTACACTTACAATACCCCACCCTCAATACAATAACTTAAAATTAACCCTAATAATGTGATTAGGCTCTGCAGCCAACTTGCTGGGTTACATTGGTAATACTACTTTATTCTGAGCCTCAATATCTCATCTGTAAAATGACTAGACAATCTCAGCACCATCCCTTCCAGTTAAAGTATTTTATACTCTAGTTATAGCCCCATGATCTATAATGCTGATAACACAGAAAATAGCAGCAACAACTAACAAAATAGTCTTCCCCAAACTCAAATCCAGTCATCTTTCATGGACTACTACTAGCAACTATTTATTGCTTTGTATTTTATGGTAGAATGTGGTTTGGCAAAATGTTTGCATAAATATTATATTTATAACATTTGTGCATCTTTGCCCAATTAGAAAACAGTGGTCTTTTCTTCCTAAAATATATGGGTTGATTCTAGTGTGTTTGACATGATAATTAAGAATTTATGATCAACATAAAATTCTTAGAGGCTTATTTCAGCCAACTCTAAGATAACAGATTGACCTTCACCTTTCTAAGTACCATTTTCTTTCTTTACTAGTAGCCCCCAAAGCCTATGATAGTTAACTTTTTTTCCTTAAATTTTAAGCAACGTACACAGGTTGCCACAGCTCATAGGAGAAAAGAAGCAGTTCATTCGGTTCAGGCAATCCCTGCTCCTGAACCTTTAACCTCCCTGAACAGAGTTGGGCTTGATTCACATGGTCAGTTGCTCCATTTCTCCACCCTGATTTGCCTGGGTGGATACAACATCAGTATAAAAGTTTTGTTCCCATTAAACCTACTCTAGATTCTGACAAACAGTACATTTTGTTTCCAAAAAACGGGAAGGTTCCAAATTGACTGAAATTGACAAAAGTAACTGGAACCTCTGTCTCTGTCTGTCTCTTGTCTGTCTGTTCCTCTGTGAATGCCTGTTATGGACAATGTTTGTTATAGACTTAAAGGGAGTTTGGGATCTTTTCAAAGCACATTTTTGGGAGAAAAAGCAAAACTCATCTGGTTTTTGCAAACTCGTTGGTTATGTTGTCTTTTCTTAATGACACCCAGGGCCGTGGTATTATTCAAAAATCATGTCCTGTCTGAAATGGATACAGCAGGGGCTGTAATAGCTTGATTGGCCATCAATAATTGGAAACAGGATTGCTTTAAGTCACAGGTATTCCGAGAAAGAGGAAGCTTTTTCTCTTTTAATCATTTATCAGAGGAATTTGACATTGTGATGGATTTTTCATAGCTTTATAAAATTTTGTTTATTTTTATAATCATAAGATTGCTTTTTTTGTAAGCTTAAGAGACTACCTTGATAGTTCAAAGATTCCAAGGAGATTTTTACCCCACAGTCTACTACTGATTAATCTATTAAATTCAAAGGTTTTCTTTTTCTGTAGGAAAGACAAGAAAGCTCCTTCAGTCAATTCTAATGGAATAAGGTCCTTGAGGGCAAGGCTGTTTTTTGTTTTTTTGGGGGGTGGTTGGTCTTTGTGCCCCAGTACCAAGTACAGTGTATGGCACATAGTAGGTGCTTAATAAGCATTTGTTAAACACTTCCTATGTGTGAGAATAAAATGGGAATAGAAATATATCACATGAAACAATCCTTATTGAAAAAGAGGCTGCATTCTAACAAGGAGACCACCAAAACATATACAAGCATATACAAAGTAAATAAATATCGAGTAGTTAAATACAAAGTATTTTGATATTGAATTGGATGAAATTGAAAGGATATTGATCTATAATATGGAAATAAGAGAACTATATTTACATTAATATTTGTGGTCCTTTCTCAGTGTATATGATAATATGGAACATCCCACTTGGAACTGTTGACTCCAGGCATGTGTTTAGCTTGTCCAGTGCCCCAAGTGATGTTTTAAACATTTTAACTCAGTTAAGCCCCCAAATATCTTGCCAAGTTCCTCTCTCTTTAATTTGCAAAAACCTTGTATATCTTAAGGGGGAACTGAATACACCAACTTCTGATTCCCACAATCATTATGAAATGGCTATTTGATGCACAAGTTGCTTTGACTCTCCAACTCCAGGGAAAGAGAAAAAAAATAACCAACAAGAAGTTACTCTTTTGCCAAGAGGAAATGAATTCAAAAACAGAAAGTTCGAGCTCTGTTTAAACTATAAATAGTTTTCTATAACCATACTATTTTGAATACCTCTCCCCTTTCCTGATTAATGCACATGGAATATGTGAATGTAAGGGCCCATATACTCTCTATCCCATTTTAAATTTCAAATGGGGATATAGTCCTCACAGGGTAAATTTGCTGACATTTTTTAAAAGATCAACTATGCACTGACATTTCAGTGCATATAGGAGGCTGTATAATTTACTGCCACCAAGGAAAGATGATATGTTGTGAGAATCTGGCCTAGAGCACAATAGTGAAATTCATATTCAGATAGCTACAAAATTAAGCAGGCAATGGCTACCGTTTAGAATCAGATTGAGAGCTATCAAGACTTCTCTGTCATCAGCTTTGTGTTGATGTAAGAGGTGCAGAGCAGTGGGTGGCTGGCATACAGTCCCATACTTGAAGCATTCTTCCTTTCTCTGTCTCTGTCTCTGTCTCTGTCTCTCTGTCTCTCTGTCTCTGTCTCTGTCTCTCTCTCTCTCTCTCTCTCTCTCTCTCTCTCTCTCTCTCTCTCTCTCTCTCTCTCTCTCTCTCTCTCTCTCTCTCTCTCTTTCTCTCATCCCCCACTCTCCAATGATTTTATATCGAGGCCTGGAGTTAAAATCTGCCAGCAGCAGCCCCTGGACCTAAGTGCTAGGAGTTGTTGGCTGATGGCTAAGATCTCCTCAGCAACAGTCAAACTTTAGCATCTGTCAGAGAAATGAGGCTGATCAACAAAAGAGTTCATTTGATGGCTTAAAAACACTAAGCTCTGGCTTCTGACACACAAGGCATAAATTAAATCATAACTAGAGCAAGATCGCTGACAACAAGTGATGACAGGTGTTGTGAATAAGTTGACGCAGGGGCCACTGCCCTGTATAACAATTGTCAGTCATCGGCCAGTCTTGGGTTCTTCTTTAGCTAATAGGGAACAGTGACTGGAAATGATAACAGCACGATTAGCCAGTGTGCTAGCATGGGGATTTTTTACTATTCACTTTTGCCTTCTCAAGCCTGTATCAGGGCGAGTGCTGCTCTGTTGATTTGTGTGTATATTAGCCCACTCAATACCATTATAATTTCTCCTTCTGTGGAATTAGGATCAGAGGACACAAGAGTTGGAAGGACCTTGGAGACCCTTAGTTTTACAGATGAAGAAACTGCCATTTAGAGAGGGGAAGGAACTTGCCCAAGGTGACAAACTGGACATGGCTGCATGCCAATCGATATGATGATGAGCAGGAGGAGGAGGAAGAAGAGGAGCAGAAAGAGGAGGAGAATGATAATGATAAGACTGGTGGTGCACACCTGTAATCACTTTTACCAGGGAGGCTGAGACTGGGAGGTCATTTGAGCTTGGGATTGTTCATAGGGCTAAAGCTGATCAGGTGTCTGCACCATATCTGGCACTGATACGATGAGTCCTTGGGAGGAGCAGGAGGCATAATCACCAGGCTTCCTAAGGATGGGCAGACCAGCCCAAGTCAGAAATTTGGTCAGGTCAAAGTTCCCATGATGGTTAACAGTGGGATTGGACACAGGAGCTGAGACAGTACTATGAGCCTGCATGAGATAGGGAGCCCAGTTAACAACAACAACCACAACTTAAGAACCACATTTTTAATAGATCTTGCTATCCCCAATAGTCACAGTCTCCAAAATTCAAAGAATAAAAAGTTCTCAAAATGTAGAGATCCAGCAGAGGTGATCCAAATCATGTGAGAGCAAGAAGAGGCACATATGGTCTTTGCTGTCTTCTCTGCTACTGGAGTCGTATTTCCATTGAACCTACAGAGGAAAAGCTTACATGTTCCAAACACTTTTATGCAACCATGAAAAATAATTATTTTATCCACCCGGGCCACAGGCCATGGAATGCTGGATATAGAAGAATGATAGCAGGATAAAAATTTGTCTCAGGATAGTATCTATCTGAATCCCATTAAAAAAATGAAAAGAATCAGACAACATTTCCTGACATTTGCGTCGTGCTTTAGGGACACTACATGTGTCACATTCACTGTCTAACTTGATCTATACAATAACCTTATGAGGTATTATATCATCCCCATTTTACAAAGGATCCAGGTTCAGAGGTTAAGCAACAAGGGTGCAGGAACAGTAAGTGGTAAAGCCAAATGTAGATCACCTGACTTGGTACAGAGAAGAGGCTAGATTCGGAGTCTGAGAACCTTGGTTCAAGTCCCTGCTGTGCCCTTTACTACCTCTGTGACCTTGTATAACCTGCTTAATGTCTCTGGGTTTCAGTTTCCTCATTTTCATAATGAGGGTGTTAGACTAGATGACTTTTAAGGTCCTTTCTAGCTTTAAATCTGTGAGCCATGATTTCTAATATAGGGCTCTTTGCACTACACAGATTAAGAGTTCTGTGTGACTCTGTCTCTCCCTTCATCTCTCTCTCTCTCTTTCTCTCTCTCTCTCTCTCTCTCTCTCTCTCTCTCTCTCTCTCTCTCTCTCTCTCTCTCCTCTCACACACACACACACACACACACACACACACACATGCTTCACAGTGTCAACATGTTGCGTAATCTTTATTACTTAAAAAAGGTTCCCACCCCTCCCCCTCCTGTTGGCCTCATTGGCCTTCCTGAAGAGATGTTTATAATTAAGACATTTCGTGGGATTGAGAACTCCTAAACTATTTCCCTTTCCACCGTAATGCATCATTGTCTGTGTGCTCCATTCTGTCTGAAATCTCCTTTGTCTTCTCCATTGCTGACTTCAGATGTCTTCTTCCCCAGTCACAGCAATCACTGCAGGTTTATCTTCGAGGAGCTGTGACAGATGTCATGGCGCGTTATACTCACTCTGTACCAGATTTTGCCTCCGGTGATGCACCGTCTGAACACAGCCTCCTCCAAGCTCATCTTTTGCGAAGCCTGGAGTGGAATCAAGTGACAAGGACTTAGGGTCTTTTTGTCATGCTGCTTGGATCGATGTAGTTTTTAGAATTTTTTTTTCTGATGTGGATGGAGGAAACAAAAGAAGCTGCCCAGGGTACTTCTTTCCCAGAGCATTCAATATCTTTTCAGAGTTGGGAATCTTTTTTACCTCTGGAAGCTGGAATTCAGAGTCTGACTGAGAACTTAGATCACCATTGGCAGTTACTGACATTGCTACTCCTTCACCACTTAAAATCCCATTTCTAATAGACAACAGAGATTGAATGATCACAGTGGAGAAGTCTGATGCTACTTGGGCATTGTGCTTTGTTTTACGATTCTCAGAGCAAGCTGGAAAGTTATGAGTCAGAGAATCAGACCGTCTAGGGACTGAAGCCTGTTCTTACTCTAGCATAACTTTTGTCTAAAGTTGTAATTAAGATGAAAAAAGGAAGGGAGGAAGAAAGGAGGGAGGAAGAGAAGGAGAGAAGGAAGGAAAGAGGGACAGCGGGAGGGAGGAAGGAGAGGAAGAAATTTTTAAAGAGAGAAATAAACAAGGAAGGAAGAAAAAGAAAATAGAGAAGGGGAGAGAAAGAAGGAGGAGAGTAGAAAAGGGACAGAAGGAAAGAAGGAAAAAAAATAGGAAATAAGAAAATTTTAAAAAGGAAGAGAGGAGGAAAAGGAGAAATTGGGTATATCCTGAGAAGTTTACTCTAAACATGAATAGAAACCTGGAACACTAAGAAACTTCCAAGGCAAACAGTAGTTTCTGAGTTTTGGCAAGAAGCTGCCATGTGAATTGGGCTTTATAGAACCTCTCCAAAACCGAGGGCTTTGTTCCTTAAGTCTGTGGAGTTTATATTAAGTACATTGTTCTAAGAATGAGGAAGCCAAAAAAAGCCTCACTAGAGGAATACACACTATCAATAGGTATCATCAAAGCCTTCTGTGGCTATATTCCCAAATACTTTCCTGGACCCCAGCTAGTTGATACGGGAGTCTCCAAATGTGCTGTATAATTAAATGACAGAAGTTCATTCCTCCATCAAAGAATTAATTTCATTGGTGCTGTTCGGAATGATCTGTACAAAGAGAAAACTAAGATAGAGCAGGATGAGTTTCTCTTCCTAAATCCCAAGAATGCATCTGCCTTTGAGGGTGAGCATCCACCCAGAGGCCCAGAATTTGTTCAGGCAGAGAGAGAAGGCCTCATTCAGGACAAACCAAAGCTGGAAGGAGCAACTTGAAAATGAATCCTTTGCAAAGTCTGACTATTCAGTGCTAGTTTATCTGGGAAGAGAAAGTACTTTCTCTTCTTGAATGCATTAGAGCTTTCTGACATCCCTTAATTAGGAGAATGGGCAGGGAATAAAAATTGGGACTGATTCTTTGTTTGTAGGCAAGGACATTATTTTATCACTAGAAGATCGCTTCAACAACTTCCTCCAGGAAATTGCAAAGGGAAGTCATTATGGGGGGGGTAGAGAAGCCAGGAAGATTATGCACGTGAACCCCAGATGCCATGCGGGCAGGGGGGCAAGGAGGGGGGTGTTTACTAGGTCACTTACCAGGTTCTTGTTTTTTTAAAGTTTCCTTTTCCACGATTACTTGTTGACCTTAAATTGTTTCCATGTTCATGAGATAAGTCTTTGTACTTCCTACTGAGGCTTAGCAGTGAGGTCTGGGTACTGCTCCTGCTAATTGCCTTGTATTCCTTCATCTCCCTTGAGTATATGTGGCAAATCTATTCCCACATATGCTACCAGAATCCATTTTAATAGAAGGGGCAGTAACGCACAGCTGACGACATATGTTTAGCTGCATTCGGGACCCGGTGAAGCGTGTAGTATCATGTTACATAAAAGGAGAAGGTCAGTCCCAAACAAACAGCTTTTTACAAGCTCTGGCTTAAGGATTCAGAGCTAAATAGAGCTTACATTTGGGAGAAAAGAAAGTGGGCTTGTTGAGCTCCATTCTCTGTCTCGTTTTTCGCATTGATTAGAAAGTTCTTAATCTCCCAGGACAACACCATGTTAAAACACTCTTTGGATGCTGGGTTTTGTTTTTTTTCCCATTATTGAAATTAAACATCTGTGCCTTTAAAAAAAAGCAAAAATATATGTTTTGTACTTCTGATATCTACACACATAAAACTGGCATTTAAAGGCTTATCTCACATAGCTTTGTGTGCTGAAATGTATTTCTAGCTATTGGCTAGGGGAGAGGGAAATATCACTACAGACCAGGTTCTGTAGCCTTCAAAAAAAAATTAGTATTACATAAGATAAAATTGCTCTGTAGGACCCCAGGGGCAGATGTCCCATAAACCCAGCCAAAGGGACACTGTTTTTTCTTTTCAAAATTGCCCATTACATACCAGGAATATCCTGATGTAATATTATCTAGTGCACCTCAGAAGCTAGACTCCAGAGCAGCTGGATTTTATGTGCCTCTGTATTGGTTGTTCCAAGAAACAAAATGTAAATCCCAAGACTAGAAACTTCCTTCTAAAGTTAGCTGTGGGTTGGGCTGGAGGTGGGGGGAGAGAAACCCAATAGGATTGTAGAATGTCAGAGCTGGGAGGGACTTTATAGATCATAGAACCACCAAGGTAGAAATCTGAGTGTACCCAAAACTGTCTCATTTCACAGATGACAAAATTGAGGCCCACAGAGGGGAAGTGATTGACTCAGGGTCACATGTATAATACATTTTTATTTGCATATGGAAACTGTAATCAATTTCTGATTCAAATGTTCCTCCAGTTTTGATGATTACCTTTAGAAAGAAATTGAGATGTCCTTTTTGTGTTAAAGGAAACAGAATAATTTTGAAATTAGATGAAAAAGTGGCTGATTTCTATACCCTGAGTTCTCACTGCTGAGCATTTACCCCAAAGGAGGTCAAAGACAGAAAGAAGGGTCCCATAGCAGCACTTTTTGTGGTAGTAAAGAACCAGAAGAAATGAAGTAGGTGCCCACTGATTGAGGGTAATGGCTAAACAAATTGTTTTACATGAGTGTAATGGACTATTTCTGTACCATAACAAATGACTAATACGAAGAATTCAGAAAAACATGGGAAGACTTCTCTGAACTGATGCAGATTAAAGTAAGCAAAATAAGAAAAAAAATATGCACAATAAATTCAACAATATAGATGGAAAGAACAATAAAATGAAACTGAACATTGCCTAGTTATAATGACCAAATTCAGACCTGGAGAAGAGTTGACAAAACCTACTTCCTTTCCTCCTTGCATATGTAGGGGACAGTGGATGTGTGATACTGTGTACACTGTCAGACATACTGCTTTGGTTGGCTTTGCTGAACTATTTTTTCCTTCTCTTTAAAAAATGTCTTTGTTACAAAGGAAGGATAAATAAATGTGATGTAAAAATAAAAGACACCAATTAAAAACTAAAGATGAAAGAATAACAAACATCATGCTTTGTGAATGCTATTATTTCCATTCTTTCATTCAGATATCTTCATGTAAGATTTTCTAAAAAGATGAATGAGTTAAACATGCTGAAATGTTTCATGTGTAAAATTGGCACTTAAAATATACATAAGAATATTTTTTTCCTAAGGGATTTTCAACCTCTCATTTGCTCCCTATTTTTTAAAAGAAAAAAAGGAAAGAAAAATAAGTCCAGTACCCAAAATGAAAACCATCTGATGTAGCAGTTTCCAAAGCTCAGCCGTGACTGGGTATAATTTTATTATTTGTATACAGTAAGAGTTACAAGACTGATTGCATCCTTTGACCCAGCAATCCCACTACTAAGACTGTACTTTCTAAGGATATTATTAAAAGGGGGAAAAAAGACCTCTCTGTATAAAAATATTTACAGCAGCATTATTCAGAATAGCAAAAACCGGGAACTGGAGACTGGCCAAATTGAGTGTAATGAAATGATGTGGTGGAGAGGAAGTCCACCTTAGAGGCAGGAAGACTGGTTACAAGTTTTGCCTCTGACACATGCTGAATGTTCACAACCTGCCCCCTGCCCCTGATCCCACACACCTTTTTAATCTTCTTATATCTTACCTCCTTCCCATATGTGCTGCCTCCCCAGTGACATTGGCTTCCTGGGTGTTTCTTGAAGAAGATATGACGTCTCCTGAGCATTTTCACTGACTGCCCCCCATTCATTCGTCAAATGTTCTCCCTCCTCAATTATCTCCTGACTTCCCTGGCTTCTTTCAAGTCCTAGTTGAAATTCTACCACCTACAGGAAGCCTTTCCTGATTCCTCCTTAATTCTGTCACCTTCCCTCCATTATGTCCAATCTATCATGGATGTAATTCTTGCATGTCATCTATGCTCTTCAGCCCGGGGACTGTCTTTTGCCTTGGTTTGCATCTTATCACAGCGCCTGGAGCATAGTAAGTGCTTAATAAATGTTTATTGACTGACTGACTTAATCTCTCAATGCCCTGAGATAATACTCCACATCTAAAAGCTACAGAAAAGTTGTCAATCCATATTGATAGAGGGAAGTTACTCACAGTTTCCTTCATTAAAAAACAAAGCAAAACAAAACAAAAAAACAAAAAAAACCCACCACCACCACCAGTAACAAAAACCCAATGAATCCATAGTCCCAGATCCTCTCTCTCCTTTGCCCTCCTTCCTATAAAAGACAATTATGAATGGCTACAAAGCTATGGGTAGATTTATGTGACTAACACAGAGAAAAGAACTTTGCATTCAGAAGAAGAGAACCTGGATGGATCCCAGACTTTGCAGGAAGCCCTATAGCCCATGTAACCTTAGAGAAGTAATTTTTCCCTCTCTGCCTCTCACTTTCCTCTTCTGTGAAATAGGAGGGTTGGACTAAATGACCTCTTTTAATATTCTTTCCACCGCTAAATCTATAACACTCTGATTCTAAGTGCCAGAGAGTAAAGAAAGCAGAATTGGGACAATAATATAAATGTGAATATAAAAACATACCCTCAGTGAAGGCTGACAAAAATGCAAAGAAGAAAATAAGATCAGAAAGGGACATGGGAGCATGTAGGGCACTATTGTAATTATTTTGTTTAAGCTAATATTCATTTTAAAAGAAATTATAAATAACAACACATGTTCTTCCTTAATCACTTTTAATGAGTATCTTTGAATGTTTGATTTGACTGATGGTTGCTGAGTTTAAAATTTTAAAACAATTTAAATAAATAGGAAATGAATTGTTCCTTTGAAAATTGGAAATCATATCAGAAATAGCTATCAGGTGCATATAAGATTGAAAGGTGAGACATGCCAGAAGTATTAGAATAATTTAAAAATAATAGCTAGTATTTATATGATGATTTAAGGATTGCAAAGGGATTTACACATTTTATCTCATTTAATCTCACAACAACTTTGGAAGGTAGGTGCTATTATTATCCCCATTTTACAGAAAGAGGAAGCTAAGGTAAACAGAAGTTAAGTTACTTTCCCAGGATCCCACAGCAAATAGTTACACAATGAGCTAGTGCTTATTAAGCACCTACTAAGTTCCAGGTGCTGTATTTGCTAAAGTCTGGGGGTACAGAAAAAAGTTTTTTAAAATAATCCCTAGGGGCACCTAGGTGGTGCAATGGATAAAGCACCAGCCCTGGAGTCAGGAGGACCTGAGTTCAAATCCAGTCTCAGACCAAACACTTGACGCTTACTAGCTATGTGACCCTGGGCAAGTTACTTAACCCCAATTGCCTTAAAAAAAAATAATAATCCCTTCTCTCAAGGAGCTCACAGTCTACTGTGGATAAGAGACCAAGAATTTGAGACTGACCCAATGGTCTATTCACTTACACCACCTTAAAACCATGCCCTGCCTACTTGATGACATCTGCACCTACTTACAGACTATATCAGATAATCACAGGAGTTCCCAGATGATTAGCAAAAGCTGGCCATGTCCGATGAGTTTCTGTTACACCTACCCACCCTGGTCTTCCCACAAGCATAATAAAGCCTTTGGTTTATATTCTAACTTATCAAAACAACCTCAACAACCAGCAGCGACCACAACACTGTCCCATGTAGCTGACAGGGTTGATTGTGTGAGTGTAGAAAAACTCTTCATTTTTAAAAAAAATGCATGTTTTATTAGTGACTCTTTTTGATGGTATTTTGTTTTTCCTCAATTACATATAAAGACAATTTTAGCATTCATTTCCAAGATTTTGACTTCCAAATTTTTCTCCCTCCCTCCACTCTCCTCTTCCTAAAATGGTAGGCAATTTGATATAGGTTGTACATGCACTATCATGTAAAATGTATTTCTACATTAGTCATAGCTGTGAAAGAAGAAACAGATAAAAAAGTGAAAAAGAATAAAGCAAGTGAAAAAAATATGCTTCCATTTGCATTCAGAGTCCATCAGTTCTTTGTCTGGATACAGATAGCATTTTCCTTTGTGAGTCCTTTGTACTTGTCTTGGGTCATTGTGTTGCTGAGAAGAGCTGAGTCATTCATAGTTGATCATCACACAATGTTGCTGATACTATGTACAATGTTTTCCTGGTTCTGCTCATTTCACTTTGCATCAGTTCATACAAATCTTTCCAGGTTTTTCTGAAATCTACCTGTTCATCATTTCTTATTGCACAACAGTATTTCATTACATTCATATACCACAACTTGTTCAGCCATTTCCCAATTGATGGGCTTTCCATCAATTTCCAATATTTTGCCACAAGGAAAAGGGCTGCTATAAATATTTTTTGCACACATAGGTCCTTTCCCCCTTTTTGTGATCTCTTTGGGATACAGACCTAGTAGTGGTATTACTAGGTCAAAGAGTAGATATCATTTCATTGTCCTTTGGGTATAATTCTCCAGAATGGTTGGATCAGTTCACAACTCCATGAACAGTGTATTAGTGTCCCAATTTTCCCACAACTTCTCCAACATTTATCATTTTCTTTTTTTGTCATATTAACCAATCTGGTAGGTGTGAAGTAATACCTCAAAGTTGTTTTAATTTGCATTTCTCTAATTGAAAAGTGATTTAGAGCACTTCTTTATATGTCTATAAATAGCTTTGATTTCTTCATCTGAAAAGTTCCTGCTCATATCCTTTGAACATTTATCAACCGGGGAATGGCTTCTATTTTTATAAATTTGACACAGTTCTCTATATATTTGAGAAATGATGCCTTTATCAGAGACATCCGCTGTAAAGATTGTTTCCCAGGGCAGCTAGGTGGCACAGTGGATAAAACACCGGCCCTGGATTCAGGAGGACCTGAGTTCAAATCCGGCCTCAGACACATAAGACTTACTATCTGTGTGACCCTGGGCAAGAAACTTAACCCCACTGCCTAGCCAAAAAAAAAAAGATTGTTTCCCAGCTTTTTGCTTTCCTTCTAATCTTGTTTGTGCAAAAACTTTTATAATTTAATATAATAATAATTATCTATTTAACATTTCATAATGCTCTCTAGGCTTTGTTTGGTCATGAATTCTTCCCTTCTCCATACATCCAACAGGTAGACTATTCCTTACTCTTCTAGTTTGCTTATGGAGTCACCCTTTATGTCTAAATCACTGATACATTTTGACTTTATCTTGGTATATGGTGTGAAACGTTGGTCTTCACCTAGTTTATGCCCTATTGTTTTCCAATTTTCCTAGCAGTTTTTGTCAAATAGTGAATTCTTATCCCAAAGACTAGAGTCTTGGGTTTATCAAACACTAGGTTGCTGTGGTCATTTACTACTGTATGTTGCATACTAATCTATTCTTCTGAGAAGGGACAGTTGAGGTCCCCCTCCAGTATAGTTTTGCTCTCTATCCTCTTCCTGTAATTTACTTAACTTCTCCTTTAAGAATTTGGATGTTATACCACTTAGTGCATATATGTTTATTGTTGATATTACTTCATTGTCTGTGGTACCTCTTAGCAAGATCTAGTTTCCTTCCTTATCTCTTTTAATTAGGTATATTTTTGCTTTTGCTTTGTCTAAGATCAGGATTGCTATCCCTGCTTTTTTTTTTAACTTCAACTGCAGCATAATAGATTCTGCTCCAGCCCCTTACCTCTACTCTGTGTGTCTCTGTGCTTCAAGTGTGTTTCTTGTAAACAACGTATTGTAGGATTCTGTTTTTTGATCCACTCTGCTTCTGTTCTGTGGGAGAGTTCATCCTATTCACATTCACAATTATGATTACTAACTGTGTATTTCCCTCCATCCTATTTTTCCACCTGTTTGTTCTCTCCCTCCTTTCACCCTTTCCCTCCTCAACAGTGTTTTACTTTTGTCAACTGCCTCCCCCAGTCTGCCCTCTCTTCTTTCAGTCCCCCCACCACCTTAATTTAATCTCACCCCTTCCTACTTTCCTATAGGGTAAGATAAATTTCTATATTCAACTGGTTGTGTATATTATTCTCTCTTTGAACCAATACTGATGAAAGAAGGGTTCAAACAATGCCCTTCACCTACCCTCCCATCTTTCCTTCCACTGTAAAAGTTTTTTGTGCCTCTTCATGTGAAATAATTTACTCCATTCTGCTTCTCCCTTCTTTTTGTACCTAGTGTACTCCTTTTTCTCATCCCTTAATTATTTTTATGTCATTCCCTCAAATTCACCTCATACCCACCTTTTGTCTATGTATATGCCTTTTAGCTCTACTATCAGTGGTACAATTTTTAAGAATTTGAATGGGGCAGATAGGTGGTGCAGTGAATAGAGCCCTGGCCTTGGAGTCAGGAGAACCTGAGTTCAAATCTAGCCTCAGACACTTAACACTTACTAGCTGTGTGACTCTGGGCAAGTCACTTAACCCCGATTGCCTCACCAAGGAAAAAAAAAGGAATTTCAAGTATCATTTTATTGTGTATGGATGTAAACAGTTCAGCAACACTAAATCCTTTATATTTTCTTTCCCCTTTTTCCCTTTTTAGACTTCTCTTGGGTCTTGGTGTTAGAGATCAAATCTTTTGTTCAATTCTGGTCTTCTCCTTATGAAAGCTTGAAATCCTTCTATTTCATTGACTGCCCATTTTTTCCCCTTGAAGTATTATGCTTAATTTCACTGAGTAGGTGATCCTTTGTTGTAGTCCTGGCTTCTTTGCCTTCTGGAATATCATGTTCCATGACCTCCAATCCTTTAATGTTGTAGTTGCCAAGTCCTGTGTAATCCTGATTGTGGCTTCCTGATATTTGAATTGTTTCTTTCTGGCCACTTGTGGACTTGTGGTATTTTCCCCTTGACTTGATAGTTCAGAAATTTGACTATAATGTTCCTTACAGTTTTTATTTTGGGATCTCTTTTCTGAGGTGATTGGCGGATTCTTTCAATGCCTATTTTGTCCTCTGGTTCCAGGATATCAGGGCAGTTTTCCTTGATAATTTCTTGAAAGATGCTGTCCAGGTCCTCCTTTTGATTATGGCTTTCATGTAGTCCAATGATCTTGACATTGTCCTTCCTGGATCTATTTTCCAGGTCATTTGTTTTTCCAATGAGGTATTTTATATTTTCTTCTATTTTTTCATTTTTTTGAATTTATTTGATTAATTCTTGATGCCTCAGGGAGTCATTAGCTTCCACTTGCCCAATTTGAAGGTGGTGTTTTCTTCAGTTAGCTTTTATGCTTCCTTTTCCATTTGACCAATTATATTTCTTAAGCAGTTGTTTTCTTTTTCCATGCTGTTGGCTCTTTTTTAAAAATAATTATCTTGCATCACTCTCCTTTCTTTTCCCAATTTTTCTTCTACCTCTCTTATTTGATTTTTAAGCTCCTTTTTGAGTTCTTCTATTAGTTCTTTGTGGCCTTGAGACCACTTCCCATTTTTCTTTGGGGCTTTGCCCATGAGTGTTTTGACATTATTCTCCTCTTCTGAGTTTGTGTCTTGATCTTCCCTGTCACCATAATAACTTACTTTTTTTTTGGTGTCTTTTGTTCATCTTTTTTGACCTTTTTCCCTTCTTTTAAATTTGAGCTCTCCTCCTGGGTTGGAAGGGTGTCTATCTCAGGCTTCTTGTACCAGGGGCTGCAGGTCCTGGCCATTTACCCAATACTACACTGACATTGCCCTGAAACCCATGGAGGTGTCTGGTGCTGTGCTAAGGAGGTGAATTGTGGGGTGGCTGGTACTGCTGGAGGCTATAGTTTCTGGAAGCTTACCTGGTGCTGAGCCAGGGTCCTAGTGCTGGTATCTGTGGCATACTGAGGCTGATGGGGTATTTCTGCATTTCTCTACGGACTACACTGAAGCATGTGGAGGTCTGGCCACTGGAGGGTGCCTATTTGCCTGGAACGATGCTAAAGCACATGGTGGTTCTTGGAGCTGGAGTCTGCCCATTCCCCTGGCTATGCTGAGGCATGGAGCGGGGGTGTACTTTCACTGGGGCTCAGGATCTCCCATTGGTTTGTGGGGTGGAGCTTGCTGCTGGCTTGCTGGGACTCTTCCTGTGTTGGGCTGCATTCCCCTTTTACCCAAGTGAAACAGACCTTTCCTGCTGATCTTTCAAGTTTCTTGGGCTAAAAGATTGTTTCACTCCATCTTTTTGCTGGTTCTACTATTCCAGGATTTGTTTGGGGGTGCTATTTTATGGTTGTTTGGAGGTGAGTATGGGAGAGTTATGGCTATTTACTGCTTACTCTGCCATCTTGGCTCCCAGAAGTAGAGTTTCTTGATGACTTTTTCTCCTGCCTGCCAACCCTTCCTTGTGATAAAGAAAAATAACTAGACAAAAACTGACATTTGACATAATATTCTGTCCCTAGGCTTTTTGCTGTGAAATATGTTTCATTGTCTCTTCTCTAGGACTTATGTTGGTTTTTTCAGTGATTCAGAGCTTGACTTCCTTATTTTCAGTGGTCTTTTCATTTACATAATAATAGTCATTACATATTCTTTTCTTAGTTCTGCTATTTTGTTCTATATTCATTCATATAAATCTCATCTTTCTCTAAATTCCTCATCTTTATTTCTTGCTAAATAATAATATTACATCACATTCATATACCATAGCCTTTTAAGCCAGTCCCGAATCAATTGGCAGCCACTTAGTTTCCAGTATTTTGCATACCACAAAGTGCTGCTATAAATATTTTGGCACATATTGCATCTTTATTTCTCTATTTGACTTACTTGGGATAAATGCCAAGTTGTGGGACTGCTTAATCAAAGAGCATGGACATTTTATTCCCTTTACTCATATAATTCCAAATTGATATCCAGAAGCTTGGATTATTTCATACTTCTGCCAACATCTTCCAGTAGCCCCTCTAACATCTCCTTTTCCTGTTTTGGGGCATTTTCACTCATTTATTTGCATGGCATAAAGTGAAAATTTAAAGCTGTTTTAATTTGGATTTCTCTTACTATCAGTAATTTGGGGCATATTTTCATGAGGTTATTTGTAATTTTCAGTTCTTATGAAAAGTTCATATCCTTTGATCACTTATCTGTTGGGGATGGCTCTTGCTGTTCCATGTTTTTGTCAGTTCCCTATATCAAAGGTTCCCAAGCATTCTCAGCTTACTATGGCCTAGTGTCTCAGAACTTTTCCATGGGGCCCCTAAGCCAAAAGAAATACCTAACAGTTCCATTTTAAAAGTAGTTAGGTCCAAACAAGTTAAGAAGTATTTATGTCTGACAACTTAGTCATCTGAAAAAATAATACATATATAGAAATAAAAAATAATATTTTTATTTTGGTCTTAAATTACCACAGTTATTTACTAATGAGATATATATGCCTTTTGGGGATTTTACAACTTCTAAAATCTTGGAATCAGATTGGATAGCACCACTCTCAATTTCTGTTCCACATTGATTTTTGCTTGGTATTTGCACACAGTAACCACTGAAAACCCAGCTTCTCAAAGATGTTGCCAATGAGAAAGTTTAAGAAGTTAGTGGTGTAGCCAAAGATATAAGTAAACAAAAACATAGCTTAAATAATCAAAGAAGTTATGGAAAGGAATGTAGCATGATTTAATGTTGAAACTGTGAACTACCTCAAACTACTAGCACTTGAATATGACTGTGTTTCTCCTGAAAATTTAAAGTATCCCATGTTACTTCTACGAGTTTGCTGTGGCATCTAGTTTGGGAATTTCATCCATAATATACTTTTGACAGTAGACTCTATTGGTGATATTTACAACAAATGTTTTCCCACTCTTGGTTTCTCATCAAATTCCATCTTGGTTGATCATGTTTATGCAAAAGATTTTTATGTAGTTAAAATGATCTATTTTACCTTTTACAGTCTCCATTCAAAATACCTCATTTTACAGGTATTTTCTGAGGGACAGTAGTATGGATGGTATAGTAGAAAAAGCATTGACTTTAAGGGACCTAATTAGATTTTGGCTTTCAGCTTTGAGAGAGAAGATGCATGCAATAACATCCTCTTCAGTTTGCGGAACGGAGAAAAAGACTCAAGGAAGAAGCTAACATGAAAAGAACTAGGAGTTTCCGTCATGTGCCTATCCCCAGCTTGCCACATTAGAGACTTTCAGGAAAATTTTCCCCTTTAGGTCTGTCTGTCTGTCTCTGTCTCTGTCTCTCTCTTGCTTCCAATGTGAGAGTTCCTTCAATCTATATTGTCTGATGTATATTCTCATATGTATATTTTTTCTGATTTCTGTTTTTCTATTGAATTGAATAAATGGAATTTTTTGCTAGAAAGAAAGAAGAAAGGAAAGAAGGAAGGATAAGAAAAAGAAAGAATGAATGAAAGAAAGGAAAGGAGAGAAAGAAAAAGAAAGGAAGGAAGGAAGGAAGGAAGGAAGGAAGGAAGGAAGGAAGGAAGGAAGGAAGGAAGGAAGGAAGGAAGGAAGGAAGGAAGGAAGGAAGGAAGGAAGGAAGGAAGGAAGGAAGGAAGGAAGAAAGGAAATGAAAGATTATGCTGTGCAACTTTGGGCAAGTCATTCAGTTCTATGAGCCTTATTTTCTCATCTGTAAAATGAGGGTAACAACACTTATCCAACCTACCTCAGAGGGTTGTTGTGGAGAAAGCACTTTGAAAACTTTAATGAACTCTATAAATATGAGTTATTATCTTTTGATAACTATTATACTGTATGTCACCCACTCTGGGGTAAACAGAAAGTTCATAATGATAACTCAAATATTGTCCCCATTTTAGAGATGAGGAAACTAAGGCTCTGAGAGATGGTGATGTATCCCTGATCACACAGCTAGAAAATATTAGAGCCCAGTTTCTAGACCTCCCAAGTTTAGCTCTTTTTCCATTATACCATTCGGTCTCTCAAACAAAGGGCAGAATTAAAAGATATTGGGTAATATCAGGTTTACTTTAAGGATAACTGGAGATCCCTGTTCCATTTTGTGGGGTTTAAAGGAAATGACACGATAACAATACCTCACATTTCTGATGAGTTTAAATGTTTACATGAACTTTTTTTCACAATGATGTTATGAGATTGGTAGTTTAAATACACAAATAAAGTCAAGCCAAGAAGCAATTATTAAGTACCTACTATGTGTCAGGCCATACTAAGTTCTGGGGATACAAAGACAGGCAAAAAAAAAAGTCCCTGCTTGCGAAAAATGCATTGTCTAATGGGGGAGAGAAGATGCCAACAACTATGTACAAACAAGACATAATTGTCCCCATTTTACAGATTGGGAACCTGAGGCTCAGAGATGTAAAGTGACTTGCTCAAAAATTACAGTTATTTAGTGTCTGAGCCAGGCTTAGAATTCAGATCACTAGGGTTCTTTCTAGTGTACAAATGTCAATAACACTGACATATACTATCTGGCATCTGTCTAGTGTGCCTTCCACGTACAAGTGTTCTATCTCCCTGCTAAATAAAAGAGACAAAAATGACAGAGGTGTTTTCCCAAGTCTCCTTACTCAAGGGCCAGCATTCTTTTCACTATACCACATTTCATTTCATTGAGTTTTATTCCCAGTCTTCAGGCAAGTAAGGCACTATTAGCCTCATTTTACAGATGCGGCCAATACAGTCTAGAGAAGTAACCTGACTTGCCCAAGGTCACACATCTAGCTAAGTGATAGAGGCAGAAGCACTGGGAGTCTAGTTTTCCCACATCATGCCAGCTCCCTGATGAATTAAGAGGAGCTTTGAAATCAGGAGTTCTGCACCTTTCTTGTATCGTGAGCCCCTTTGGTAGTCTGGAGTAACCTCTAGACCCTTTCTCAAAATAATGTAGTTTTTGTCCTTTTTTTTCAATACTGTGCCTTCCTATCTCCCCCAGGCAGTGACCACTCATGGGCCACATCCCACTAGTTGGCACAAGAGCTTTGACCTGCACCATTTCCTGGACTAGTTTACCCCTCCTCAGACAGCCTAGTCCCTCCCCTCTCCACTCCAAGGGGCTCACTGTCTTGGTGCCAGACTTAACATGGACATCCAATTGGTTTCATCCCTACTGCACCTCAGAACTCCTGACCCCAAGCAGTCCACCAGCCTGGACATCTCCAGTAGGAGGGATTTCAGGTGTGTACCTCCATGCCTAGCCAGAATAATGTTTTTAAAATCACAAAAATACGATGCATAAGATTGCCCAGGAAACAAATTATGTTGAAATATAGTTATATACATATGTATATATATATATGTGTGTGTGTATGTGTGTATATGTATACAAACATATAAAATGTATGTGTATGTATGTATACATTACATACACATATAGACGTGTGTGTGTGTGTGTGTGTGTGTGTGTGTGTGTGTGTGTGTGTAAAAACAAGTTCTCAGAACCCAGGTTAAGATCCTCTGTTTTATAGGAATATTTTCCCTCTCATCATAGTTTAGTTGTAAGCACTGCCACCTCTCCACTGTTAAGAAGACAGCAGATTTGAGGGATGGAGCATTAGAACAGAAAAACTTTCAGATTATCTCTCATGACTAGATGGTTTTATTATAAGGAACAGTAAGGATTACAAAGCAAAGCTTTGAGATTCTGTGACCTATTTCCCATTAGTCCAAGAGTGTCTTCCCAACATTCCTTCTCCAGAGAACATTTGGTCTGCTTATGCAGTTACTATTTCTCCACCTACTTCAGAATAGCCTTAGCAGCTGAATGCTGTCCCTGATGCTAAATAGGTTTTAGACTATTCAAGACATTTTACAATCTGCTAAGTTTTATACAGGGCAGCAAGGTGACTCAGTGGATAAAGTGCTGGGCCTACTGTTGAGAAGACCTGAGTTGGGAAGAGCCTCAGATACTTACTAGCTGTGTGACCCTGGCCAAGTCACTTAACCCTGTTTGCCTCAGTTTCCTCATCTGTAAAATGAGCTAGAGAAGGAAATAGCAAACTCTTCTAGTATCTTTGCGAAGAAAACTCCAAGTGGAGTCACAAAGAGTTGGAAACAACTAAAACAACTGAACAATAAGTTAATTTGCAAAGGCTTGTAGCTGGGTTTTGTTCTTAGTGATACTTTTTAGGAAGGGCAGCAATTAGCTGGTGTGTGCTCTTACCAGGATAGTGAAAGAACCAGAAGTCATGCAATATGAGAATCAGTTTTAGGAGCTGAGAATGTTTATGGTGGGGGCGGGGGTGGGGGAGTAGGAAGGAGAAAAGATTTAGAGGGTACATGATAACACTGCCTTCAAGTATTTGAAAGATTGTCATCTGGAAAATGAATTAGATTTGTTTTGCCCAAGTCAGTCAATCAACATTTATTAAGCACCTATTACGTGACAGGCACTTACTCAGCACTGGGGATACAAAGAAAGGCAAAAGACAGTCCTTGCCCTCAAGGAACTCACAGTCTAATGGGGGCAACAACATACAAATAACTGTACAAACAAGTTATACACAGGATAAATTGGGGGCAATCAACAGAAGGAAGTAATCAGCAAAAGGGGGATTGTGAAGGGCTTCCTAGAGAGAGTGGGATTTTCACTGGGACTTGAAGGAAGCCAAGAGGCAGAGATGAAGAGGGAGAACATTTTAGATATGGGGGACAGTCAGAAAAACTGTCCAGAGTTTGGAGATGGACTATTTTGTGTGAGGAAAGCTAGTTGGCTGATGTCACTAGATTACAGTACCCTGTGGGGAGTGAGGGCATAAGGTACAAGAAGTCTGGAAAGGTGGGGAGGGGGCAGGCTATGAAGGACTTTGAATGCCAAGTGGAGGACAGAACTAGGAGCATGGGGTGGAAATTTCAGGTAAACAGATTTAGACAGACAGCATAGTGTATTGGTCAGAGAGCAAACCTTGAAGCCTGTCATGTCCTGCCTCTAACATATACACTGGCTATGTAAGCCTACTCAAATCATTGAGTTTTAGAGTCTCTCTTAAGACTCTAAGCTGTAAAGTGGGTATTGACCTGCATGGGTAGAACCTGAGAGTTCCTTATACTAATGAAATTATGGGGCCAGTCCCTAACCCTTTCTCTTTAAGGAAAAACTTCCTAGCAAATCAAGCTATGCAAAAGTGGAAAGGGCCACCTATGGAGGGACTGTTCTTCCTTGCACTGGGGATGTTCAAGCAGGAGGTACCTTGTTAGGGCTTTCTAGAAGTAATTATGGGTCAGGGTGTTTGCTTGATTGCATGACCTTTTCCAGGTCCTAGATTTTGTGAATGGCCTTTATAATAATACGGGGAGAATAAGATATTTTTTCAAAGCAGGCTTTTCTGTTATCATCTATGCATAATAAAGACAGGAATGTGAGCTAGGTAAGTGGAGAGCAAAGACCATGCTTCCTCAGCTCATCTTTTTTTCAGGCTCAAATGAATTTGCATGCTAAACTGAAGATGATTTGGGAAATAGCTAAGAACAGTTCACTCTAAATTAGATAGTTATCTCTAATCTAAGGCTTTGATTTCTTCCCAGACAGAAGGTTTGAGAAGAAAAAGACCTAATCTTAGCCTTGGGGCACTCTGCCTGGTTTTTGTTAGTTGGATCTAGTGGCAATGATTAAGAAGTTTTCAGTCTGTCCTGATCAGGTTCTAGCCACTATACCCTAGCTGACTGAAATAGAAGTGGCTTAGGTGTCTCTGAAGAGAAGAACCCAGAATATGGGGGGTAGCAGGAGCCAGGCTTAGCAGAGGCTACATCAGCAGAGCTATGTGGCTCAGATGGGATGAGAGCAGCATGATGACAACTCCAGAAGTCATCACAATGTGAATTGCTACTCCACACTCATATTTCCCACATGTGGACACCTCGTGTGCATTTTGGGCTCCTCTTGCGTGATCCCTATGTGTGTTCCCTTTTCCCACTAATGGTTTCTAAATTGTGGAAGAGTGTGTCCTAGGTTTATGGGAGAAATGTTCTATTGAAAATCCTTTTACTATGCTTTGTCATTAAGTGCCTTTTTTGTTGAATTAATTGTGTATTCTGGCTGACTAGAGGAAAAAGCAAACAAATTAAAAAATTATTGGGGGCTCTTGAGCTATCTTTTTAAGTGGATGTGGCCCTGCAAAGTAACTTGAATCTATAGTACAAGTTCTTGGGGCCCCATGTGTGAGAGAGAAGTATGCCTTAGATGTGACAATAAAAATAACTGACATTTATATGGTGTTTTCCAATATATGCTTTACATCAATGCATTTTTGTTGCTGTTCTTGCTCAGTCATTTGATAGGTCTGATACTTTGTCACCCCATGGACCACAGCATGCCAGGCCCCTCTATCCTCTACTATCTCACATAGTCTGTATAAGTTCATGTACATTGTTTCCATGATATCATATCTATCCGTCTCATTCTCTGCCATCCCCTTTTCCTTTTGCCTTCAATCTTTCCCAAGATCAAAGTCTTTTCCAGTGAGTCCCATCTTCTCACTACGTGGCCAAAGTATTTAAGGTTCGTTTTCAATATATGACCTTCCAATGAATCACCCAAATTAATTTTTTAAGGTATTGACTGATTTGATCTCCTTGCTTTCCAAAGGACTTTTAATCCATTGTTATTCTACTTATTTTACAAATGGAGGAAATAAAAGCCCAGAGACATAGTCAATTTATTATAGAATCATAAGGTCTCAGAGCCAGAAGGTAACTCATAAACCATCTGATCCACTTACCTTCATTTGGCAAATCAGTAAAGTGAGATGGAGAAAAATGAAGCAACTTTCCCAAGATCACACAGCTAACAAGTGTCAGAGTTGAGACTTGAAGCCAGGACTTCTAATTTAAATCCAGGACTCTTTCTGCTATATACCGCAGCTATATACCACTTTCTTTTCCTCCATTTTATGTCCTTAAGAGCTAGTCTTCAACCTTATTAATTTTTGTGTCTTCTCCCTTTCTGTACATAGTAGGTGCTTAATACGTGTTTGTACACAATAAATGGATGTACAAATGGTCCATGATACCACACAATGTCAAGGAAACCCATAGTGAAAGCCCAATCCCACAATATGGAATTCACTTTAAGGAACTTTCTAAATTTTTGTTTCAACTAGAAGCTGCTTGTATGGAAAACTGAGTGGTTTTTAGTAAGTTTTGGTGGGGACTTGGAAATGAAAAGCAGAGAGTTTCACAGCATCACATAATTTTCAGAGCTGGAGGGGACATGTGTGATCACCTAGCCTAGCCAAAGCCTGAACAAGCACCTCCTTTTAAACATATCCCATAAGCAATCATCTGTCATCCAGCCTTTGTTTGAAGACATCTGGTAAGGAAAGACCTGCTGCACCCAGCTGCGTTCCTGCAGACTTTGGGGATGTTTTTCCTGACATCAGACCAGAATCTGCCTCTTAGGAACCTGTTGTTCCCTTCCTCTGTCCAACACCAAGAACAAGCCTAATTCTTCTTACATCAGTGGAAGTTCCCTTCTTCCACTACCTTCTCCTCTTCTTCCCTCCCCCACGTTCATGTCAACCAAAACCCTTCTGGGCTGCTTGCTTTGACTGCTCGCACGGTTTTGATGACATGGATGTCACAAACCCTATTCATTCTTTTCAATTAGATTGGGGCCACCACCCTTAGGATTCCCAGGCCTTTCCATTCACCTTGCAGCTGAACTTTCTATTATATGTTTCCCGCAATTGGTGTGAGCTCCTTATAGCAGGGCTTATCTTGCTTTTTCTATTTGTGTCCTCAATACTTTGCATTATTTGACACATAGTAAGTGTTTAATAGATGCTTTTTAATCTATTCATTCCACATAACACCTTTTAACTACCAGAAGACAGCTATGATGCCATCTCTTTCAAGAGGACTTTCCCTATTTCTGTTGTTAGTGCCCCCTCCCCAATATCAATTTGTGTTTATTTTTGATAGATCCTTTATTTACTTATCGATGAACCTGTTATATCCTCCAGCAGAATATAAGCTTCTTGAAACTGTATTACTTTGTATTTTGTATCCCCAGTGTCTGACACATATTAGAAGTTAAATAAATGCTAGTTGATTGATTGATTGAGATTCCCCACATGTTGTGTTATGTTCCCTTCCCTCCCCTTCCCTTCCCTCCCCTCCCCTCCCCTCCCTTCCCTCCCCCTTCTTCCCTTCTTTTTTCTTATCTCCATTTTCTTCAACCAGTTCTCTTAAATCATGAGCTCAATGCTATTCACTGCCCTAGTTGTACTTCTCTGAATGCTCTCCAGTTTATCACTGTCCTTTGCAAAATGTGGTGCGTAGACGTGAACACAATACTTTAGTAGTCTTATTGAGGCTTGGTACAAGAGAACTTTACTCCTGGATGGTATGCTTCTCTTAATATAGTCCAAGGTTGTATTGGCTTTTTTGGACGTTGTTGAGGAATATTGGGCATATAACCCATTAAAACCCTCAGACTTTTTTCAGATGTGCTCCTGTTAAGACATCCCTGTGATGGTGCTTGATTTGTAGACTTCAATGTGGAAAATTGAAACTTGGGCTATAAGAGCTCCTTTAGCCCAGTTCTTCATTTTAAGAAGAGCATCCTCCTTCTACATTATTCTCCTCTTCCTGTCTAATTTTGGAATAGAATCATCTCCCAGCTGCCAATAATTACCTTTGAACAAGGAAACTCCCATTAAGAAGGAGGTCTCCAAACTTCTTCTGATAGGATCTTTTAAAAAAAGTTTTACTGTCATTTCCCAAAGATTCCCCATTCCCTCCAGGGGTGCACTCCTTTGTAACAGATAAGTTCAATCAAGTAAGACAAAGTAACATGTTGGCCACTACTGAAAATGTATGCCTCTTTCCATACTTAGAGTTGACCACCTCCCTGATGGGGAGCATGCTTCATTGTCAATCCTGCAATTGTCAATTTTGTCAGTCCTTCATTGTTAGTCTTGTCAATTCATTGGAATGATCAGAGTTTTGAAGTCTTTCAATGTTGTTTTCCTTTACATTAATCATGGTCATTACATGTTATTTTCCCCATTTCTGTTTACTTTGTTTTGTATCACTTCAAATGAATCTTCCTTAAGTTAATTTCTTTGCATTCTTCATACTGTTCATTATTTTTTATGACTAAGTTCATGGACCCCAAGTTAAGAACCCCCAGTGAGGCAGTGGATTGGAGCATGGGACTGGATTTCTAAAACTGTCTCAACTCTGATGAGCTATAAAGCCTGGTCAAGGAGCTAGATCCTTCATGGTTAGGTTGCTCTTAGAGAACACTGCAAAACCATGAGAGAAAAAGTCATTTATGCAGCTTGTTAAGGTTGTTTCTAAAAATGTTTTTATGCAACTTTGCTAAACCTAACCTTTCCTTGTATGTAATGGAAATAGTTACACATCAACTTGGGCATCCCCTCCTTTCATGCTTATTCTAGGACATTGTCTAGATGCCTTCTCAGAACTTGCTTGGACAGCAGACAGTTCATGACCCTAGATCTCTCCACTTCATTGCCACATTGCTTGTTGTCCCTTCCCACCATCAAAACCTATCTTCAGACCCTTCGTGCACTCAGGTGTCTGTAACTGAGAACAGCTTAGAGCATGACATCTTTTCAGTTTTGACTGGGGCCAAAGTGTTAAGTGAAAGGAAAGAAATGTTACAGCTAGAATTTCAGGTATCAAATCAGAGGGTGGGGAAGCATTTGTGATGGGTGCTTGTGGCACCAAGCCCTTCACAGCATGTTATAGTGGACTTACAGAATCAGGGGATCTAGGTTTCAATGTATGGAACCACAGGCAAGCAACTTAAACTTTTTGAGTTCCAGCTTCCATATAGATGAAGTAAAGATTGTAATAGTCACACTACTTATCCCACTCTGTAAACCTTAAAGTACTATGAAAATGTGAGTTATTATTAGTCCCATCTGGAAATCACACAAGTGAAAAAATTTTTATGCCATCCCCACATTTGTCTCTTCCACCTCCTCCTCCTCATCAAATATTTATGGAACAACTACTTACTCTTTACAGGATGCTGCTCTGGGCACTTCATTGTTGCCTCTCTTATACTATAAGCTCCTCTGCAAACATTTTATTCATTCCACAAACATTTCTTCAGTGCTCACTGTTAAAGATTCTGTTAAGCTCACGAGGAGAGGATATTTCCAACTAATTTAGTTCAATAAATACTTCTTAAGATTATGCAAGGCAATGTTCTAGGCATCTGGAACCATTAATAATAACTTACATTTAATAATTTTATCATTTAAAATTGCTTTACAACCCCAAACTCATTTTACCCTTTTAACAACTCTAGTAAGTAGGTGATACAAGTATTATTACCATTTTATGGAGTTTTTTTGTGTGTTTTTGTTGTCTTAGGCAACGGGGTTAAGTGACTTGCCCAGGGTCACACAGCTAGTAAGTGTTATGTGTCTGAGCCGGATTTGAACTCAGGTCATCCTGAATCCAGGGCCGGTACTCTATCCATATTACTACCATTTTATAGTGGAGGAAATCAAGGTCAGAGAGGGGAAAGGACTTGTCCAAAATCCTGTACCTGTTATCTGCTGGAGCTAGGGTTCAGATTAAGGTTTTCAGACATTCTAAAACTAGAGTTGTGGAACTCCTAAAATGGAACATGCCTCATCCAACCCCTTGTCATTATCCTTGTAATTAGGTGTCTTTACGATATCTATCATCCTTAGGATAAAAAAGAAATCTTAATTCCCTAGAATCATAAGATGGGAGAACTGGCAGGAAGCAAAGAATATAGAACATAGGATGTCAGAGTTGGAAGGGAACTTAGATCTCATCTAGTCTAGCATCTTTATTTCCCAGCTGGGGAAACTGGAGACCAAAGAAGTTGTGATTTGCCCAAGGTCACACAGATAGCAAGTTATGGAGCCAGGGCTCAAACACAGGGACTCCCTTTCTTTAGATATTCCAAGTCTTTGGGGTCAGAAGTCGGGTATGCTTTGCTGGGCTGGTGAGCAAAGAGAAGAGTCTCAGAATAGTGCTTGCTCTCTGATAACAATATTAGAGATGTCACATGCCTTAGTTCAGAAAGTTCCTGTCTAGGGAACCCAGATACCTCGCCTTTGCCAAGATTGTAATATGGTGTTAGAGGCTTAACTACCAAAGGTGATATTCTTCAGATGTGAAGCCAAAGCTTGAGCTGTCAACCATATAACCTGAGATGGTCTCCTAGGAACCTAACACCTTCTTTTCTCTGTTTTTAGTTTTCACAAGAGGAAAGTACAACTTGAGTCAAGCTGCCTTTGATGCACAAGGTAAACCTTAAGCACAGAGTCCTTAGTGTTAGGGCAAATGTTTTTACCTTTTGGTTATATAGCAGGAAAAGACTGTGGGCTAGTAATGGAAGAAGGATGAGGAATAATAGATGGGGCTGCATTGGGAACTACAAAAATGTTACAAAGAAACTGAAGAAGGCCTCTAGCATATTGGGTGTATCCTTTGTGGAGGAGTTACTGAAAGACAGGGACAAGAATCACAGGGAGAGAGGGTGTGGATAGCTATGATCTGCACCTCCCTGCAGAGGGACTGCCCATATCAATGAGATCACAAATCTGGGGAAGTATCTAAGCAAGTCTCTATAGGAACATCTGAACTTCAGGCTGGGAGACTGGAGGTAAGGAGCAACCCAAGACACATGAGCCCTTGCCTCCATCCCACATGGGGACAAATAGGATGATGAATAATAACAGTAATAAAAAACGAACAGTGTTGAGAAGGGTCTGCTGCTCTTCCTCAAAGCTTATTTATGCTTTCTGCTCTGGTAAATAGATTTCAAATTGGCATTGAGCTTTGTCCCTTTAAGTCCAAAGAATCTCCACGCCAATGACTCTGGTTTGTAGCTGTTTACAAGTAAAATGCATGATCTCAGGGCTACAAACCATCTTTGAAATTCAATCTCAAGATTCTTCCATTTATAATCCAATGGAGCCCCGCTTTTCTGATCCAAACTTTTCAGATTTAAGTTGTTAGTAGAAATGCCTTATTCCCTTCCCCACATGCAGTGTGGGTCATTGTTAACTCCCAAAGGGCATCCTGTCAATGACTGTGCAACAGAATATTGTTATGATTGAGAATTGTGCCCTGATAGAATCATAATGCTCTGCTTAAAAAAAGGGCATTGCTAGCCCTATTCAAAGCAAATAAAAAGGTCAGGTTCTCTTTCTCCCTCTTTTTTTTGGGGGGGAAGGGGGGAAATCTGGCCACAGGAAGCTTTTAAAATCACCATCTCATTGAGATTTTAAAATAAGATCATTTCATTGCTTCTGCAGCAGAATCCAGAAGCTCTTGGAGGGAAGACTAAATTCACACCCTCTCTCATGCTTCTTTGCCCAGCGCCCTCTAAAAAGGGCCCCTGCTTGCTGCTGATCACACATACACACACACACACACACACACACACACACACACACACACACACACAAAGCCCAAGCCAAAAACTATTTGAGAAGGATGGTGACTTGGAATT